>NC_133820.1:24233944-24591444 GCF_047830755.1 Zonotrichia albicollis
GAGAACCATCATATATCTAGTGGTTAGATTTCTGGCTCAGAGGGGAATATCTTAAAAATTTGCACTGCTGCCACCTTCAAATGAAAAGTAATAGACATGTGCCAGGCAATCTTAGATAACATCATCTTATAGGCTCACCATTAATGCTTTTTTAGTATGGTTACACAACTTTATCAATTTCTAATAGGATTAACATTTAATTTTGAGCACTGACAATTAAGTTTCTTATGGGGGTGCTTTTCATAGAGGTTTCATATGGGTACTTTGGTATCTGTTTAGTGTTCAGAAAGCTCCATTCACTTGGTAGAATATTAACTTGAAAGTGATGACTGGATCTCTTTTTTCCAATCTGCACAGGATATAGACAATTCAGTTTACCTTTCACCTTCCTTCTTGTAGTAATGTCAAGAGTTTTATTCTCTTTTGAGTGAGAAAGCTTCACTAAGCTTTATCCTAAAGTGGTCATACATGTTATAAACCCAAGAATTTAATCTCAGATTTATAAAGTTTTGCCAATTTCTTTGTTAAGGATAAAAAAAATTCTGGTAATATATTTTTTAATCATAGATGAATTAATGCCACAACAGACTTTTTTTCTTTTTAATAGAGTAGAAAACACAAGGATGTTAAATTACTTTTTAAAAAATTATTTCAAGTATTGATAGCGCAATTCTATAACCTATATTTTTTACTTTAAGTAATCAAGCATTCATGACTGAGCAGAAGAGAAAGGGACAGAACTGCCAGTTCAGTGCGAAGTACAGACTTGTCTAGTCTCCAGAACTTCAACACAATAAATATTGGCAAATGGATTCAAACCCATAAATCTTTTCTTTAAAAGCTGGACTGGTTTCAAGGGTGTCAAAGCATTTTCATTTACACATGTCTGAGTGGTCTTTCAGAGCAGACTGATAGAGGTGCTGGTGAGTCACATTCCTGGGATCCCCCACAGATGGTGCAGGCTGACCCCCAAAGTGCCTCTTACAGCACATGCAGCTCACACAGTTACTTCTCCCATTTTTCAGCTCCTCAGCCTGTACCACAGGCCCGGCAAAATCCTATTTATCAGCCACAGAAGTCTCAGCTGGCCATGTGTGTTGTTCTTGGATATGTAACATTCTGCATCACCATTAAGAGGTGGTTTCCGATTTTGACTCTGAGTATTTTTTATAACAATATATATTTTATATGTGTTATGGTTACTGCTACATCAGTGTGTTGTAAATTCTGCTCCTTCCTCTTCTAAGCAAGGTGAGGAGTGAAAACTTTCATGGTCTCACTGAGATATTTTTAACTTGAAAAGTCTAGTAGACACAATTAACATGTCTAATACTCAGTTTCCCAATGGGAGTCTGGTGTCTCAATGTAATTAAAAAAGCCAGTGATCAAAAGCTAGAAAATATTTTTTGAGAGAATATATAGCGGTGTATGTCTTCTGTTCTTTACACTTCGGAGTTTTCTTAAATTTAAGCTTATTATCTTTGCTGTTTAACAATTGTAGTGGTGGCAACAGTAGCAACAGCAGTAGTATTTTTATAACAGAATGTTCTCAAATAGTAATTTTAATTATAAACAACAAAAAATATGAGGTATATAATTTGAAACATAATTGAATTTCTGTCCTTTCTTATTATACCTAGGAGGTAGAACCTAAAGCAATCTACCCATCAAATTCATTAGAATTACATTGTTGGAAAAAAGGAAGCTCTGTGCTTTTGGGTGTCACTCAAATTAGGAGAGGGTGACTTCTCATTAGTCTGAGAACAGCCTAAGTGGACTCTTGTAGGAACAGTACATACCTATTTTTTACACATCTACACTACACATCATTTTTACACACCTCCTTTTTATTTGCAAAGTAGACAAACATGTTCACAAGTGTTAACTCCTCTTAGGAATAAAATTTTATCCTCAGTAGAGGGCAACACTCACTTTAATTTCAGCAAGACAGAATTTCTTTCTTACATAATTTATTATGATAATTTGTTTTATCATATTAACTAGAATTAAATGGACACATTTTTTATAACTGGTTTTATTACTTCCTTAACCATAAATTAAAATATTTCTTTCGCTTTTTCTTCCTACTCAAGTTCAAGTCCATTAACCTTACTGACTTTACTGGGTCTTGCTGACTTTTAACAAAGTGAAACACAGCATCATTGAATTTGTTCTGGCATCCCTCAGGTGCTGCATAATTTCCTGATGTTTTTTATTTAGTTCTAAATATGAAAACTAAATGGCAAACAGATTTTTAAACCTTGACTGTTCAGTATAATTGAGTTAGTAATGTTTCAAGAAACCTTTCACATTCAGCTCAACCAATTTATTGATCAAGACACTAATTAACCAGTAGATAAATGTGTTACTTTGCTCTTCTGCTCTCTTTTCCCCTACAATATGACAGCAAAAATACAGTAAGTCCATAATGTGCAATTAGCTACTCAAGTTTATACCCTCTCTGAAGCCTACAGTTCACCAATTTCCACAGATTTGCATAATTCTCACCTGCTTAATCTTTGACAACAGAAATACCAGTGACTTAAAGTATCAATCACATAGGTCTTTTCTGCTAACTGCTTTGCTGGGTGGTACTTTAAAAGAAGAATATGGAAAATGACAAGACATACAAATCACTCTCATTTGCTATAAAAGGCATTTCTAGATACACAGGCTAATGAGTTCCCCAAAGAATCAGCTAGGCTAGAGGTCATAAGTTTAGCCAGTCCTAAACTTGAATAGCAAAGTATTATGGGAATTTGTTTCATTGATTAATATAAGCACAAAAAAGTCTTATTGTATAACACATGCAAAGTTAAATCAGTATCTAGATTAGAGACTGCTATTCATAGATTCTACTGAGAATCAGTGAGATATTACTTACAGATCCAAAATTTTAACTTCCAATATTTCTAAGATCTTTTCAGTGGAACTCAAACAAAGCCAGCTCTGGGGAAAAAGTTCATTATGTACTCCCAGTTTGTTAGTCCCATATTTTGATAGCCAAGATACTTTCCTACACTAAAATTATGCTTAGGTACAGAGTCACACACGAAACTATATAAAAATGAAAGATAAAACCCTTACACAATCAAATAAAAAAAATTGCTCATGTAGACAAGGAAATCTTCAGATATAGCAAGCAACCAAAGCAAGCAAAAGCCTATCAAACATCCTAAATAGAGGAAAGTAAAATTATTTCTGTTTTTTCTGTTTCCTTTTTTTCTGTCCCAGCCTGTTTCTTTGGTTTTTTTTTTGGTTTTTTTTTTTTTTTTTGGTTTTTTTTTTTTTTTTTATTTACATACTGTCCTGTGCTTTTCCCTATGGACTGTATAGCCAAATTAAAAACTTGAAATCAGTTCCTATTTTTAAGTCATTTTTCTTAACATGTTTAACCTGAAATGCTGATGGCATGGTTAATTGTTTTTTAACAACTCACTAGCATGCTCCTTAATTTTCTCTTTTGAAGTCGAGCACATTTTTTTAAAACTGGTAAGAACATTTATATTTTCCCTGTTCTCCACTAACTGCAGCACGTTCTGATTTTAATACATAAGTTATAATCTTCTGAATCCATCTTGCAGTGGAGAAGCTGAGTCAGCACACCCAAGGTGTGCTGTTGGGTTGCAGTCCTGGTTGAATGCCTGATGTGCTCCTTCATTATGCTGATAAAGAGATGAAGTATAAAGCTTGTACAGTGTAATTTCCCCATATGCTTCTAGGATCAACAGCATAAGAAAAGCAATCCAACAACTCTGTCTTTTGTAAGGTAACATAAGGAAGGTCATTTGTGACGCTTTCTGACATACACACATTGTGAAAATGCCTGAAACTATTCCAAATAAATCCAAGCATAAATCCCTAAATCTAGTGCCAGACTAATAATTATAATTAAAAGAGCTGAATAAGGTATTCATTGAATTAGAATAAAACTATAAAATTAAAAATAAATACAAAATAAATTTTACTCTGGGAAACATTTTAGGAATATTTTAGGAACATAAACCAGTTATATAAGAGTTACAGTTTAGCAAAACCAAATCCAGAAGAGAGTTCAACTTTTGGGTTGAACAATAAATATTCAAGGACTTACACTTGAAAATGTCAGGAATATCATCAGTATAATAATAGGAAAATTGAAGGGCTTAATTTCAAAATAAATATTTCTGTCAAATAATCTAGTTCAGGTACTATATGTTGCAATCATACTAAAATGTGACCTCAAAAGGGCCATTCACCCTTCTTTGATCAAAACTGGCCTTTAAAACACCAATGTTTGACATGACTGAACAAAAGAAAAACAACATTCATTCTCATGTTTTGTTGAATCTTCTACTTTTGAAAAGCTGGTAGAATCTTCTACCAGTCTTTCAAAAATAGAATGAATTGTAGATTATTTCAAATATTTCCCTGAAATGTGTGAGGATTATAGCTGCATAAGAGTCTTCACGCAAGGAGCTCCTTCCTGACAGTTTTACTCTAAAACAGTGATGGTGTTATTTCTTATTTTATGATTAAATTAAGATGAATTACATAACACACAAAAAAGTAATTGAACTTTGAAGGACCTGAATTTTCTGTTCAGAATCAGACTAAAATCAAATGAACCAAAAAAGAATTTGAATGCTAAAGAATAATTTATGTGGAATTAGATACTTATCTAGATGGTGATGATAGTTTCAAGCTAATAAAAGGTTTTGTCTTCCGTTCAATCCCTGTCTAATGAAAATGCAAAAATAATTCCTGAAGTACTGGAGAAACAGCCTCAGCTGCTCAACAACATTAATTACTGTGAATCATTCGGAAGTAGCTTAGTTTAGCAATCACTTCTTTATGCTAAAAACAACTTTTTAGAACAATGGACAACTATTGTTTGATAAACACTGTAGCAGTTGTTAGTCAAATCCTGGAGTTTGGAAAATCTTGCTTTCTTTTGTTGTGTTTGCATTGAAAATAAGTATCTCCTGTTACTAGATAAAATCCCGGAAAATATAGGGATTGCAGGATGGCCTTGTTAAAATAGCATTAATATTTGAACTCTCTTAGGGTCCTAATAAAAAAATTAAAAGACCAAGGAATAACAACTGGCCTAAAATAATTCATATATTAAAAATACTCATCCAATCACATTTTAACATTGAAAAGACAGAATCCAAAAGAAAGTATTAATCCTTTTGCAAGGTACATAGGATCACAGAACAGTTTGTGTTGTAAAGGATCATAAAGATCATCTAATTCCAACCTCCCACTAGACCACGTAAACCAAAGCCCTGTCCAACATGGCCTTGAATACCTCCAGGATGGGAATCTCATGACCTTTCTGGGTAATCTGCTCCACTACCTCACCACCCTCATAGTAAAAAATTTCTTTCTAATATCTAGGGTAAACATAATCTCCTTCAGCTTAATATCATCCCCCCCTGTCCTATCCCCACATATCCTTCTGAAAAATCCTTCTCCAGCCTTCTGGCAAGCCCCCTTTAGGCGCTGGAAGGCTGCTAGATGGTCTCCCTAGAACGTTCTCTTTTCCAGGCTGTGCAACCCCAGCCCTCTCATGTCACAGGAGAGGCACTCCAGTGGTGTGATCATCCTCAGAGCCTTGCTCTGGACTTGCCAGGTCAATGTCTTCTTGTGTCGGAGGCCCCAAATCTGCACACAGTTCTCCAGGAGGGGTCTCACAAGAGCAGATGTCCTAGGGTGACGTTACAATGCTTGTATCCCCGTTTGTGTGTTCTGCTTATGCTGGATATTATGTTCTGTGCCTTCAAGACTGGCTCTAAAGAGCAAATGTTTTGTTTTGGGTTTTGTTATCAGCCACTCTCCCACGGCTGGTGGGAAACACAGACAGGGCAGTGCAAAGTGCTGCTTTTGCCTTCTGCTTTGCTTTTCACTTTGCTCTTACTCTTCCTTCTGCTTTGCTCCTGCTTTGCTCCTGCTTTTTCTTCTGCTCATTAGTTAGTTTATCTAGGCTTTACAAATTTTCCCTGGACTGTTTTTCCTTTCCCTTTTTTGGAACTACTCGAGCCTGCTCCGGACTGGGGCCTGGGAACACCGAGAGTTTGCACCTGTGGCCTAGCAGGGCCTACTCTGGGCAGCAGCTGCCCCAGCGCCAGAGGGATCAATAACAGAGCAACCACCTCCAAGAGAGACTTTCTGAATTTGTCATCTTTGTCAGAGCAGTGAAAGAGTGGTGTCATCCTGTATTGTTCATTCTGTGTGCTGGGCAGTGCTGTGCCTGTTAAATAAACAGGTTCTTTCCACTTCTCTCCAAGGAATCCTTCCCGAACCAGTTGGGGGGAAGGGCTGTGTGGGTTTGCTTTCTGGAGGGGCCCCTTTTGGAAGTTTTCTCCGAAATTTGCCGTAACCAGGGCAGCAGAGTAGAGGGATCAATCCCCTTCCTCAATCTGGAGGTCATGACTGTTGTGATGAAGTCCAGGATGAGGCTGGATTTCTGACCTATGAGTTTTACTGACAATTCCCACTGAGCTGTGTGTTGATGAACACCCTCAAATTCTTCTCCTCATTCAGCTCCCCTCCTGGCCCACACCTGTGCTTGGGATAGCCCTGACCCAGGTGCAAAACCTTGTACTTGGCCTTGTTGAATTTCATGAGGTTCACAGGAATCCCCTGTCCAGCTGTCCAGCCTCTGGATGGCATCCCTTCCAGCACTGTGGTGACTGCACTGCACAGCTTGGTGTCACTGGCAAACATGCTGAGGGTACACTTGATCCCTCAGTCCATGAGGCCAAAAAAGCTGTTGCAATGTGCCAGTCCCAATACTGACACCTGAGGAATGACATGTCACTGGTTTCCACTTGGACGTCAAGACATTAACCACCTCTTTGAGTGAGGCCATCCTGATGATTTTTTATCCAGAGTGGCCCACTCTTCAAGTCCATGTCTCTCCAGTTTAGAGACAAAGATGTCACTTGATACAGTGACAAAGTTTATACACTTTACAAACCCACAGTAAGTAAAGTGAAATTGTTTACTCTGCCCTAGAGGTGTTTTTCTCCAAAATTACTCAACAAAGAAACTGGATGCCGGAGTTGAACTATGCTGTAGCTTTTAAATGGCTACATTTAGCTTGTATGAAATCTTGTCCTTGTTCTCTGAAGCTTTGTTTTGACCTCTGTTTTTCTGTGAAGTTTCTTTCTGCCAAAGAAATAATATCTGTCTAGCCCAAACCTTTGTCTAGTCTAACATCCAATCACTCTTCATGGTTGTTACGAGATCAGTAACAGGGTAATATCTGCTGTGCCTTCCTATCTTCTGTCAAATAACAGATTATGAACTTCCTGTTCTGCAGACCATCAGTGGCAGTGCCCATTTATACCTTGATGTTGAAACAAAACAGTAACAGAGAGATCCAAGACAGAATTAGCATACTGTGAAAGAAAAAGGAGGTTTGTTCTAAATATGCTCACCACATCCTTTAATTAGTTGTTAACTTTCTTTACAAAGTGAAAAGCTTTTTCCTTTTCCCTTTTTAGTAACATTTGTTTCATGCCACTACTCAATTACATCTCCTGTAGGCTGAAATGTGGTTTTTGCCATGTAAAATCAGGTTGCACAGGTTTGATCATTCTACTTCCTTAGTCAAAATCTTAAAATACAGTCTTCTGATGATGTAATTATAATTGCATACCATATTCAAAATACAGGAGTATCATGTCATACTAATGTTTCTCTTTATGTGATCCATAATAATTCTCGGAATTCTGTTTTCTATTTTTGTCTCTTCTAATCACAGAAATGATGTTTCATAAAAAGTTACCTGCAATTGTATTTTTTTGCCTTTGCTAACTTCCTAATTTCTTTGAAGCCTGTCATTGTTTCTGAATGCTTAACAATTTTCTCACCCAGCAGTGAAATGGCAAACAGATTGTATTGCTGCTGCTTGTATCAACTTTGAATTCTGACTGGCACTTTATCTCTCAGACATACTGCATTATCAAATCTTACTCTTGAGATTCAACTTTTCAAGAATATCTTCCTATCACTAGCAAACTTTTTATCTCACTTTCCAACCTTCTCCAAATCAATATGTTAAAAAGCTCTCCTCATAACCACAGACTCATGCAAAGCCCTTCCTTTGGGCAAGATACTTGTTAATTATTTCCTCCCTTTTAACGTTTAACAGATTATTAATCTACAAAGGGCTTTAAGAATACAAGAACTTCTTTCAATTAATCTTGAGGCAAATTTTTATATTTGTAAATACTGTGCTGTTTATTTCCAAATAAGTAAGATTTCTATTTTCTGCTCTTTAAAAAAAAATTTATTTGAGTTTTTCCTGAACAAATATATGACTTATTATCTGTGGCTGTCGTTGCATTAATCAAAGGGACAGGACCACAATCAGAATAAAAACGATTTATTGCTGAGATAACATCAGTCTCAAAGGCTGTGAGATTTATAAGACAGCAAGCAGTTGACCATAGTCTGAGATGGTCACAGGTTCTTCATTACAAGGCAAGATATTACTTTCTGACCCAATAGGCTGATGCCACAGAGTTTATTTTGCTTTTCTGACCTATCACCTTTACTTCTTTCTACTGCAATGCAGATACTTTTTTCCAATAAGGTCTTAGTACATGTACACACATATGTCTCTATTGTAACATCTAAACTCTAAGTTTATTCTATACAATCGCATTACTACATTATAAAAACCCTTCATCATCTTATCTAATACAGTTTCTTACTTACTGAAGGCATATTCTTACTTATAACTATAGAAACATAAATTTATGATTTTTCTGTTCAAAGTCTGTGTATCTTGCTTTCACATCAATCTAGGCTTTTTCTAAGGCTGTAAATCAAACCCTCTTGTGTCAGCAAAGATTTCTGTCCTTCCAATTTCCACAATTATCGCGTAGCTCCTGGTACCTTCTTTGGACTTCTGAAAAAGATAAAACAGAAAATCTGAACAAGACACTTTCCACTGCTCCCTGCAGAGTGGGAGATACCGAGAGACATTGCACACTGTAATTAGCAGTACAGCATTTTTGATACTACACTAATATACCATTACTAGCTGTAGTAGATGACTTGAAAAGGCATTGCCTTCTCAAGTGATTTCAGGCACAATCCAGGCAGAGTTTAACCATACACTGAGATGTAGAGAGCTGCATGTTGGTGTGACTGACTGCTGCAAACCTGAGCACATCTCCCATCATTTTTTGTTGTTTTTTATTTTTTCCAGATGAAGGCTATGAATTTTTCCATTTTTCTTATTTAGTAAGAAAGAGGATTTTCTGAAAGCTTTTTTGCTTCTAATGACCTCCCTTGCCCTTATCATATTCCTTCTGGACTTCCTCAAGTCTTTGTTTGATAGGTGGTATATATTCTTCAGAACATCCAGAACAGTGTCTTTAAGTATTCTCCATTGTGTCTGCTGAGATTTTACTCTTTTAGCTGCTTTTCTTTCAGAATTTGAAAAAATAAAATTCCCATATAGCTCTCCTTTTTATAGCTCTCTTTCCCCTTTACACCAAGAAAGGGTTTTTTTTTTTTCTGTCAGAGCATAAAAAAAATTTTGTTGAAGACCTTTTGAAAAAGAACTGCATCATCTGAATCCACAAGACATCTTATTTATCCATATATTTATTAGTTACAGTGTTTGTTGTATTTTCTGTCAATTTGTCTGGTACAAAGGTCAAATTTTATTTGGCTCCAGTTCTTAATAACAGCTTACAAATCTGATAAAGAGCAATTCTGCCCTCTCCAGAACAACATTTTTATGGATTATTTCTGTTTGTGTCAGTATTCAATTTAGCCTTCAAAAGGAGATAAATCCATATCATATATTCCTGTTGTCTTGTACTCTAAACTGAACTTTAAATCCATATCCTGATGATAGAAATGTTTGCAAGTTACAAACCATAAGTACACCCTTAACCTACTTCTGTGTTCCTTGTTTGTATTAAGCAATACTGCTGGATCCAAAGCAGACTCAGAATTAGTCCAGCCCCTCTGACCTCTAACATGTTCAGACACTAGAGTAAAAACCCTTTATCTTTTCATGATGATTTCTGCTGAATCAAAAAGTAATCATAACTCGTTGGTCTGCACTTATCTGAACACAATTTCAGACAAAGCTGTCAGCTGCAGAATTCATTTCTGTTATTGGCCCATGCCTTGTCCACTCTATTCTCCCACTTCATAATTTCTTTTTACTAATCTCTAGTCACTTAAACCTGATTAACCTCTAGTGATGCAGTAAAGAGTATATATGTTACTGTACTCTCATTCTGTCAGTTTGTACCAAAGAATTTTTTCACTTTCCACTGCTTGCTTTTCAAATATCACACTCTTATATTTAATAGCTTTATTAAAATATCAGTGCCTTTTTAAACTTTAATCCTTCTTTCAATGCAAGCATAAAAAATCCCAAGACCTTTGGTCACCAAAGACCCTGGAGATAATATGGTGCCCAACTATTGGTCTATTTTCCTCTTTAGGAAAAACACTCTAATTTCTATTCTGCTGCAGGAAAAGAAAAACACTGAACATTGAAACATTTCAAAACAGGGGGAGATTATGGAATCATAGGTCAGCTACACATTGAGGTTTTTAAGAGCCCTGGGCATTTCCCTAATTCAATGCCATGCTTAAAGCAGAGATGTCGCTGCATTCACACCAAGATGCTCAGGGTTCTGAATAATGAAAATTTCCAAGGGTGAAGATTCCATAACCTCTTAAGAAACCTGTGTTAATACCAAGATACTCTTACAGTACTGAGGTTTGTTCCTCCTTATGTCTTGTCAGACGTTTCTCTGTTTCTATTTCTGACTAGTTTTCTCTTGTTTTCCCCCTGAGCACTTCGATACTAAGTCTGCCTCAGTATTCTTGATAATGTCCTCAGGGACTGCAGCAGGTGTCTCTTAACACCTCCACTCCTGCCCACAGACAGCCCCAGTTCTCTCCTCTCCAATGAGTGCCAGTCATGCCCACTCAGCCCCTCCTTACAGAGCAGGTTCCCAAATCCTGACCAGCTTGGCTGAGGATCCCTCTCCATTGAGCTCACCCAGGTCCCTCAGAATTGTCCCTGGAGGGCCCAAACCTGAGCACAGTGTTCCAGCCACGGGAAGCACTGAGTAAAGGGGAGCAATCACTTCCCTCCATCCTCACTGCACCACAGTTGTTGCTGCACTGGTGCAGTATGGTGTTTTCCTTTACCCAGCAAATTTGCTATTTCTCATAGAAATAGGAACTGTTTATGTAGATGAAAGTTTTTCATGCAGTGTCTACAATCCAGGATGGTGCAGTATTAACAGCGCTGATGTATTAATGGTTATTTTAAAAATTACTTTAAAAGCTGTTTTTCAGAATAGAAAATTGTATCTCAGATTTTCTTAATAGTGGACTGACACCTACACTAAATCATATGTTAGGTTTATAAATCATGTATCTCTAGAAATCATTTAACTAATTTCTAAGTTATGAACATGAATTATAACTTTGTTACTCATTTATACATTGCCTGATGGTTTCCATAAATCATATAACCTGATTGTGAAAAGTATTGAATGATTATTAATGGTGCTACATTGATTTCAGATATGATGCAACTGTCTTTTGGTTTATGTAATAGATATCATATGATGTTTTATTGTGACTTATGAAGCTTACTTTCCCTTAAGTCATTAAAGTATTCTTCTTTAACCCAGGTTTTTACACTGTGAAGCCTGATTTGTTGATCCATATTATCCAAGAAAGCCGTTCTCACATCTCTAATCTGGTTTATAACCAACATATTTTGCTTACTTCAAGTCCTAATAACAACAACAGAAAAAGAATTACAGAAATATCTAAGCATATATTAATTAAAATTAATTAAGGATTCCTAATATTTATTGATTTTTTCTGTCTGAGATAATTTCTGATTATGTTATACCACATTGTGCCATAGCAGCTACATTGTGTGTGGATCCACCTTACACTGGCCTGCCAACTGAGACTGGTCTCAATTCCTTCTTCTCTTAATCAATTTATTACAAATTAGGTCAAAGTCTCAGTGATCAAAATGTATTTTGGCATTTCAAGGTTTCAGTTTAGTAGTTTTCAGTAATAAAAAAGGTTATACTTCATTTCTTATTAGTTTTATCTATCAAATTTAGAACATGTGTGTAGGTCCATATATGCACTTGAAAAGTCTTCTTGTTTTTTTTTTAAAGAAAATAGAAAAAAATTAACATTTAAACACCATGGTACAAGAATTTTTAACAAAATATACAACCTTGGAACTGTTTATATACTATGAAGTTTAAAAATTTTATTAATTGATTCATTGAGAAAATAAGCCTCTAATATTTAAGTATTTTAGGGTTCCATTTAAGATTTGCAATTTGTTGAAACTCAAACAATTTTTGCCTTCTTAAAAACAGTAGTAAAGTGTATCTATCTAGAGCTAGCAATGTCTTTGACACTCTCCTTGGTTTTGCTTGAACTCTATGCCAAGAAATGTGGCAGCTCTGCAAATGTTTAAAAGGCAAATATCATTTGTAAGTAAATAAACCTGCCTACACAGAATTTTTGGGTTTTTTCAAAATCTTATACGGGCCTTTTTTGAAGCATACTTTAGTTTAATCCTTAAGTTCACTGTACTTGTAGAAGCCTCTAAGTGTGTGAGAAGCACAAACACAGCTAAGTTAATGAAATTATTTTAAAAATACTTAGCTTGTAAATCTCAAACAAAATAGACCATGTAAGTATAAAATGAAATTTATGCCAACTACGCTGTTCAAATCATCAAAAAGTTTCTGCTTTATCTAAAACTGCTAACTTTTTTGCGTCTCTGTAAAGATTTTCCAGTGCTGAAGACTGCAATAAGTTTTATTCATTTTCTAGGAGCATAAATAAGTAATATCACAACTATTTTAACAATGAGAAAATATAAAAATCAGATTTCTCAGCATACCTTATTTCATTACATAAACATGAAAACAGTGTTTTAGATTAAAAAAAAACCCTGTTGGTGTGCATTTTTCAATTTATTTGAACATCTACCCACAGTCTAATATTTTACAATTGAAAATTCAGTTATGTAAAAATGAACATTTGCTGCAATAAACAATACTAGGTGCAGCCAAATAAACTTATCTTTCCTCCTGCTAGGAAAAGAACACAGGCCTTGGATGGACCTGACAGTTGCAGGGTCTCAGGACCAGTCTGAGCTTGCCAAAACCTGAGCTGGTTTTTGTTTTAGGAACTGGTTAGTAGGCAGCTGACTGTTGCCCAGCCTGGGTTAGTTTAGCCTCTACAACTGCAAAATACAAGAAAGCTCTCAAGAGTTCTGCTCACCACTGTGTGACAGACTGTTAGCAGGTACTGGGAGAAATCCTGAAACTTTTCATCTTTAGCTGGAACCACTGAGAAGAAGGCAGGGAGTGAGAGGAAAGTAGTTCAAACTAAACCCAAGAGGACTCTGGACTGAGGAAAGGGAGGAACACGCCCAAGAACACCCCAAGAACACATATATCACTAGTCAGAGACTTCCTAAGGGGTATTGATGACTCCTCAGGAGCATCTGTTCTCTTTTGAGGAACATGAGTCTTTTTTGAGGAATGAAGTTCTACCTTTGGTCCCTGAGGAGTCCATGAAGGGTGAAGACAACACCTGAGAGGAGGGGCAGATACCAGTTTTTTCTGTATATCAATTTCAGCTGTTTGGTGAGTGAGGCTATTTTTTTATTAATGGATTGATTTGGACCATCAGACTGCTAAAATATCAGTTGAACTAACAATAGTCTTGGCTCCCATGTGTTTATCGTGTTTTTTCTTTTGCCCATAACATCATTTGGCATGTAACATATGTAGTCACACTGCAATCCTACCTTCATCCACCTTTTCCACCAGATGAGAGACATCATGTTCTTGCAAGGCTCCAACAGACTGGGTTCTGCTGGGATCATCCATGTGGTGGGGTTCCCAGTATAGTAGTGATATCCATAGAAGTAAGGGAAGTAGGGGCTTTCTTTATGCTTCTAAGAACAGAAGATTCTACATATCATGTGTGCAGAGATTTACAATATTAGCTAGTCAAATAATATTTAAAAATTGTACTTTGACATACATAATTAATTAAAAATATACTTATCCACTCTAAATATGTTGATAACACATTAATTCATCCATCACCTTTTAATGCAAAACTCTAATATTCATAATGAAATTGAAATATTTTCAGCCTGTGAGATATGTTTTGCACTGTGGATCCCAGGACTGGATCCAATACTCCAGGTGAAGTCTCATAAGAGCAGGGTAGAGAGGGAGAATCACCTTCCTCAAATCCTTGGCCCTGCTTGTTTTCAAATAGTAGTACAAGATTTTGTTAACCTCACTGAATTGGCTTTGATATGATTGTCTCTACTCACAAAACATCAGAGAAAGTATTTGTAAGAAAAATCAGAAGGTTATCCCTCTATTCAGCTTGTCCCTCAGGCTCAGGACTTGCAGATGTACATTTTCCAATTCCTGAAAAAAGCAAGGTTCAGTTACTTATGTGCTGTTGTTTTCTCATGCAGCTCATAAAAAATAATGGTCAGTGCTTTAGGGGGCTAAAGGCAGGTAAAAGAAAATCAATGTGTGTCCCTTGCCAGGGTGGAGAAGACACACATATGCATATAAGAACAGGAATCTTAACTTTCTCTTTTAGTTTTAAGAACTGTGTTCAGCTGCTAATTATTGGATCACGACCTATAGACAGAGCAGGTATTAGCATTTCTAATGCTAATAAAGTACTCTCATATCTTATCATGGTATGTCAGCAGCCTGCCAGCTATAGCCTGAACCCTAGACCAAGCCCACAAATGACTCCTAGATATGAGTCTCACCGAATACAGTCAAACACTTTTTTGATTTTGCTTTGTTTTGTTTTGGTTTTTTGCCAGGTAACAGATTACAAGAGATTCCTCAAGATCCTTCCTGCACCAAATTCATTCTATTGATGAATAGCATTCTGCCTAGAAGGTTTTCAATAATTGAATCAAGTTACTAAGTGACACTGAAGCATAAACACCTTGCAAGCCACACCTCTTACCATATTAGGTGAGAAGTCTTCAATGCATTAGCATTCTCCTGAGTCTGTTTTGAAAATCTGGCACTGACCCCACTCCCAAGAGCTCAATCTGATCAGTAATCAAAGGACACCCTGATCTTGACTGAAAGTGTGAGCACTAAACAAACATAATTCATAAATATTTTAGGGCATGAGATGAGTTCTACATTTTCTGTTCTAAGATAAAAAGAAGGTAAAGGTCAAATGGCCCTTTATGTGTGATGCATTCTCAAGACAAAAAATTCTTCCCAAAGCAACAGAAGTCAAACAGGAATATTAACAAGATTTATATTGCATACAGGATGGATATGGCGAGTTGTGAGAGATTCTATTACAAATTGAATGTTTCTTTCCCTAGTAATGACCTAAGAGTCATATACTGAGAAAATTTATTGATGAACTGAACTGCTGTTTTCTTTACATGAATGCTCCACACTAATATACCAGCCTTTCAAGAAGAAAAGTATATTGTATCAGTAAACATCTGTTATATCAATTTTTTAATTTTTATTCAAGGTAATTTGTATTGTTGAAATAACACACTAGTTTGTTTTTTACTTGTACAAAATGCCCCCATACATGCACTGGTATCACAACCTTAAATAGTTTGAATACCAAGCTTGCTTTTTTGAAACATTCACTGTAAAAACATGCAATTTCCTTATGACTGTTTTTTCAATATGCCAGATTAAATATTACTATCTTCTTCTCGACATCCAGGAAAACTAAGAGAAGACAGAATTCGCTTAACTTATGAATAAATAATAAATTTTAAAAATGTCTTGTTCTTTAAGCCTGCTAGACTTTCAGAACTGCTAGAGTGTAGCCTGAAGGTATATGTAAAGAATAATATGGGGCGATGTACATCTGTCCAAACAGGCAGCAATCTGCCCATACTGGTGCTCAAGGACAAAGCACTTCTGTTTTGCCCTCAAGAAGTAAAATGCATCAGAGGGGCAACAAAGGTCAAGGTTTTTTTGCTTTCAGCACCACCACCTTAAGACAAAGCTCTGTTTTGCTGCATCTTGTTCAGCAGAGTTGTGACCTGAAATGTCAGTGTTGAAGATAACATGGAAGTATAGCACCTTTTTTTTTTCTTGGTTGTTTTGTTCTTGTTTTGTTTAGTTGGGTTTGGGGCTTTTTTCTTAATTAAAGGAAAGCTCCAGACTGTATGTTTTTAGTAGTGTTTTAGAATTTTCTTTAGATTCCATAATTTTTAATATTGCAAAAATGAAATACTTTAATAATCAATTTTTCCATATGTCTCTGTACATCATACTATGTCTAGTACCACTTATGTATTGTATTACTACTTTATCTACACTGGGGAACGCTGGAGATCTTCAACAGGTGACACTCAGGACATGACTTAGATGCTTGGTTTTGTGCCTGCCCCACCAAATGTCCTGATTTCCTCTCCTAAGTGTCCTGCTCCAGTAATATTCCAGGCTGGAAAAATGGGGAAGCTGGATTATAAAAAAAATTGTGGACTTCAGCTGGCCCACAACTCTGAACCAGTTTCTTACCAACTGCTTCATTATCCTTCAGAAACAATTCCAGATTCAGGCTGCTTTAAGTCTCACTCTTCAGAAATTGTGGGATTTGATACTCTTAATGGTTCAAAGACTATCATGAAATTTTGTCACACAGCAGCAATGCAGAAAGGCAAATTGATTTCTAATAAAATGATATCTCTATTTTGACTTGCTGAACTTCAGTTGTCATTATATTTAAGACTGAATACAAATTTGGAATGGTTGATTACAGAATTTCATGTGGCTTGAGGGCACATTTTTGTAAAACCATAAAATTTTTTACAAAAATATTTTATATTTTTGTATATATATATAATTGTATTTGTACAAAAATATTTTATATTTTTGTAAAACCATAAAACCATAAAATTTCTGAGTCATAAAGTGGTTTGGGTTGGAAGGCACCTTAAATACTACCAACTTCTAATCTTCCTGTCATGGCCAGGACACCCAGACCAGGTTTCTCAAAACCACATCCATGTTTAACCAACAGAGATACAAGTGCTTCACTGAATTGGATTGAGGTTACTAGGTGGAAACCATTGAGTTAAACACTGTTACTATGACCTGTGAGTTGTGAAGGTAGGTTCAAAGACATACAATAAAACTTTACATTTTAATTTGTCTTTTCAATAAATAAAAATATTTCCTACAAAGATAAGAAAATACTCAAAGATAATTGATATAGATTAAACAGTGAAACGCTCAAAAAAGGAGATGATTTTATCACTCGTATTGATTATTTTATATGTTGATCTAGTCTATGAAAACCTCATCTTAATTTAGTGAGTGCATTTTATAAACTTTAAATGGAATGAAATTAGCTCCTCATAGGCATTACTTTGGCATATGTATGCCTTCACAGCTATTATTGATACTCCTTTTGAACTCTGAAAAATATTCCTTGTATTTAGAGTTATTATTAGCTAGATAGTTATTATTGCCATGTATCAAACAGCTCCAGTTCTGATTAGGACATCCTTACTTATACTGCCATGGAGACAGGGAAAAAAGAAAATTAGTAAATTATTTTCTGAAGAAAAACACCTACAGGTAAGGTTAGGGCATATCTGCTGGAAAAATGACCTCAGTTGATTACCTGTATTATTGATTTTTGGCATTTTTTACAAAGAATATGGTAAAGACAGTTTTAGCAATGGAAAGGAGAAACATGCTGAGTTTGATTTGCCATGAGATGATCAGAAAAGTATGATCTTTTTCAAGCTTCTCTTTTTGAGGGATTTATTTTTTAAGGATAAAAATGTTCCATTCAATTAAAATCTGAAATATGTTCAAGTTGTTTAAAATTTGGAAGCTATAATTTTTACTTTTTTGCTATTTCAGCCAATGGGGAAAAACAGATCCAAAGCACCCCTCTTTTTGTATTACAGCCAAAGTTTCCAGTCTCTTTTCTTCATGGTAAATGAATGTCACTGTGGATTCCAAGATATTTGAAATTTTTTCAGAGAGGTGCCTTGGCATAATTTGCAGACTTTTTTACATACTGGAAAAGCAATCTTAATCAAATTTGGGGTTGTTTTTCTAGAAATATATTCTCTTTGTTAAGCTTGTAAAAAATAAAACACTTAGGGTTTATGAAAGCTAAAAGAAGAAAAGAGCTTTCAGTAGGAAAGCTCCTGCCAGCCTGAAAATCAATGCTATCAAAGACAAAGTGTGTCCATCATATGTCGGCCAGCTGCTTATGACAAAGTGCAATTATAACAGAATGGTTTAGGAGGTTGGAAAAGATCTCTAAGAAAATTGAGTCCTACCATTAAACCAGCACTGCCAGGTCCATCACTAAAACATGTCCCTAAGTGCCACACCTTCATTTCTTTTACATATCTACAGGGATGGTGACTCTACCACTTCCCTGGGCTGCCTGTTCGAGTGCTGACAATCCCTTTGGTGAAGAATTTTTTCCTAATATCCAAACTACACCTCTCCTGGTGCCATTCAAAACCATTTCTTCTAATATATTCCTTTTCACTTGGGAGAAGAGACCAACCCCCAGCTGGCTACACCTCCATTCAGGCAGTTGTAGAGAGTGATGAGGTTTCCCTTCAGCCTCCCTTTATCCAGGCCAAACACCCCCAGCTCCCTCAGCTGCTCCTCATCAGTCCTGTGCTCCAGACCCTTCCCCAACTCTGCTGCCCTGCTCTGCACTCACTCCAGCCCCTCAATGCCTTTCCTGCAGTGAGAGGTCCAAAACTGGACACAGGATTTGAGGTGCGGCCTCACCAGTGCTGAGCACAGGGGGACAATCCCTGCCCTGGTCCTGCTGCCACACTATTGCTGATCCAGGCCAGGTGCCATTGGCCTCCCTGGCCCCCTGGGCACACCTGGATCATGTCCTGTTGACCAACATCCCCAGCTCCCTTTCTGTCAGGCAGTGGCAGAATTATAGTGTCTGATAAACCCTTAAGGTGAAGTTCATACTTTGAACTTCTGACCTGGTTTTCAGCATAATGATTTTCATCAGTCTTTAAGGCAGAGAGGAAACTACAAGATCATTGATAGATATTCATTTAAGTCCTTCATTACATTAGAATTTTAGATCAGTGGAGATTGAGTCTTAAAGGGCAAATATGTTTGTATTATATGTATATATTAATATGTTTTATTCTTCTTTCACCTAAATGAAAGCAAAACTCCATTATCTCAGTAGAAGAGTATTCATATTGAGAAGTTTTCTAGAAGTAAATGTGTAAAATAAGGTTTACTTCAACTGTATCAGCTAAAAAATTCCCGAGAAAAGCTAACAACAACAAAATAAGATATTTACAAGACTTGTGTGATCCTATTAATTTGATATGATTTTTTAAAGTAATTAATCATCAAAGATTTCATCCTCTATCCTTCGAAACTGAATCTTGGAGGTGTCTTCAATGGGAATTCCACATTTGGGCAAAGTAAAGCTGATGGGTCCACCTGGCAGAACATTCAAATGTCAGTGTAGCTGCACTTCATGAAGGACATGATGTTATCTGGAACTGAAGCACATGAATTTTCACTGGCATGAATACCCTCAAATGCACTGAGAGAAATTAGCCTCAGTACTGAAAGCATTTTTGCACATATTTACCACTGAGTTTGGAAGGCATACCAGAGAACTCTATTTCACAGGTCATGTGCATAAAATCTTGTTAAGTATGTTAAGCTTACACTGGGCAAATGTATCAACAGAAATTTCTTTAAATGAAAACTTCAGATCAAACCAGAAAACTTTGAAATCAAGCAGTGAGATGCAGCTAAATATAAAGTCTATATAAAGTTTTGCACAAAGTGAATGCAAATTAAGAGAAAAGGAACAAAAGTAGTAAAGTAACATAGGAAAAATAATCCACACAGAAGAATAGTTAATGAGGATCCAAATGTTTTAGCCATGCTAGGATATAGGCATGATTTCATTTTAATAAAAAAAGGAATTATGAAATTTTCTATGGCTTTAAACATAATACAGGAAATCTGATAAAGCTGAAGAGCTTGCCTCCCATCCTGATCCTCCTGAAGAAAGACTTGTCAGAATCAGTGAACTGTGCATGAACCTAAAACCTTATGGGAAAAGGACAAGGAAAAAAAATCAATCTACATTTCTCTTGTATTCAACTGAACTTTAAATAATGGACTATATTTTACAACACAGAATCTTTGGAAATTGAACTTTCATTTAGTTAGCAGTACCAAGAAGTACAGATATATACATGATTAAATTTGCCAAGAAATCAAAACATTTTGCTTTAATTGTGGCCTGACATGACAAAGGTAGAGGAAGAAATAACTGGCTTAAATCAATGGCACTGCAGTCATGCTTACTAAAATTGTTTTTTAGTTCTCTTAGAATCTTTTGGGTCATGTATTTAGTAAAGACTAGAATAAGTATTCTAGGTCTGTCATATTCCAAGGGGCAGAACAAGAAGATGTTTATATGGATTTATTTTAAAACTGCAATAATAGTGGTTAGGAAAGGATCTTTTTTCTTCCAGATGGAAACTAAACCACGTGATACCTAGGTGATAAAATACATTTGAGCAGAAAAATAAATAATGTCTGATTTTGGGCTTTAGATGTCCAGAAGCAAGGCCAAAAAGGAGAATCTGCACTCACACAGAGGTTGTCATGAAAGGAATCATTGAGTGCTCAGCGTGGGTGACTCTGTTAAAGGGTACTGAGGCACCCACCTGCTGGCTTGAGGGAGAGTCATGCGCTGAATGCTGCCCTCTGGGAGTTAAAATCCATCACACTCTGAGACGGTTCCCCGGCTTGTGGAGAGCACAGACTATTGCCCACTACTATTTTTTCATTTAGGTACAAATGTCACCCCGAGGCAAACAATGGGTACGATGAAGGAAGACTAGAAAGCTCTGGTGAGCCAGGTGGAAAAGAGCAGTGCTCATTCCATCCTCTCATCCATTCTACTGATCAGAGAAACAGGGAGAGCCAGAAGCAGAAGGATAGAGCAGATCAAAATCCACCTTCATTGCTGATGCCATCACAAATTTTTTGGCTTTTATGACAGTGGGTTTTACTTTAATGACTGCAGCCTCCCAGAATGGGGATGAGATTCACCCACCTTAAAAGTGCAAGGGAATCTTTGGCAGCAGGCTGGCCACTTCAGTAAGACAAGCTTTAAGCTGAGGGACTGGATTTTACTTTTCACACCATCTTCCATAACATCCTCATAGGTCAACTTGGGAAATGTGGGTTTCATGAGTGGGCAGTGAGGGAGATTAAGAACTGCTGAATGGCAGAGCTCAGAGTAGCACAATCAATGGAGTAGAATCCAGTTAGAGGTTTTTAGTCAGTGGCATTCCCCAGGGACCAGTACTGGGTCCAGCCTTACTCAACTTTCTTTTCAACAACCTGGTCTAAGGGATAGAGTGTGCCCTCAGAAATAATTGCTGATGATGCAAAACTGGAGGGAGTGGCTGAAACCCCTGAAAGTGATGCTGCCATTCAGTGGGACCTTTATAGGTTGAAGTGTTGGGCAGGGAGAAACCCCTCAAGGTGTTCAACAAAGGCAAGCATAGGGTCCTGCACTGGGAAGAGTGTGGCCAGCAGTTTGAGGGAGGTGATTCTCCCCCTCTTTTGGCAATAGAGAGGCCACGTCTGCAGTATTGTGTTCTATTCTCTGCAACTCAAGAAAGACAAGAAACTACTAGAGAGGGTCCAGTGGAGGCCAACAAAGATGATGAGTCTGAAGCATCTCTCCTCGGATGAGGGAGCTGGGCCTGTTTAGTGTAGGAAGAGAAGGCTGAGAGGGTATCTCCTTAATGCATAAAAATATCTCCAATGTGGCTGCCAAGAGAACTGTGCCAGACTCTTTTTAGTGGTGCCCAGTGATAGGACAAGTAGCAATGGCCAGAAACTCAAACACAGGAAGTTTCATCTCAACCTAACTGTGACAGTGTTCACAGGGGTTTCTTGGATGAGGCAAGAGATGAGAGAATGTTCAGAAGGCTTGATTTATTATTTTATGATATATATATATTACATTACAACTATGCTAAAAAGAAATAGAAGGAAAGGTTTCCTCAGAAAGCTAACTAAGAATAGAATAGAAAAGAATGATAACAAAAGGCAACTCTTTCGGACTCTGTCCGAGATATCTTGGTCCTTGATTGGCCATTAATTATAAACATCCAAGATGGGCCAATCACAGATGGACCTGTTGCATTCCACAGCAGCAGATAACCATTGTTTACATCTTGTTGCTAAAACTTCTCAGCTTCAACAGGAAAAATCCTAAGATAGGATTTTCACAAAAAGATGTCTGCAACACCTAACTTCTTCATACTCAGGATGGAACAGGCTGTCCAGAGAGGTCATGGATTCTCCCTTTCTGGAGGCTTTCAAAATCCACCTGTCCTTGTGAATCATGCTCTATGTTACCCTGTTGTGTCATGGAGGCTCGACAAGATGATTTCCAGAGGTCCCTTCCAACACTAACAATTTTGAGATTCTGGGATTCTGTGAAACAAAATAAAAAATTATACATTCAGAGTAATTACCTGAGATGACCTAGTTCTGAAATAAGAAGCTCAAACAAACCATTTCTCCTCAAAGGGAATTGATGAGAAATCCCAAGGAGAGATGAGCAAGGTTTGTGTTTGGAACCTGCTGATCCAGAGGCACGCAAGTTTTTCAAAAATTCATTGATGGTTTATTTCAAAAACAGAATAAAACCAAATTTATATAATTTATGTATTTTTCTGTGCAGAGAATTATTTTTTGCAAATGTATAAGCTTTTTCAACAAAACAAAAATCTAATTCTTTAGTCCCAGGATGACAAGGAGAGACATGTGTCTGTGATTTTTCCTCTATGCCTGTGATTAGGAAGGAAGTTTTAGGCTCAATACTCTGGCATTTTTGTACAGCCAAACTACTGCGGAAGAGAAAACAAGCTTCTGGCTGTGAGAGAAAAACACTGTCAAATTTTATTTCAACAGTTTAAGATGTTACAAATGCTGAAATTCTGTCTTGCCTTTCTGACAGAGGTCAGTGCCCTTGCTCTGCATCAGAAGGAGCAAGTGTCACCTGGTGCCCACATGCTACATCCCGTACAATGTCCATCAGCAACTGGAGCTAAGAAGCCAAGATTTGCATTGATGGATCGGTGCTCATTTTTATTGACTGCTGCAGGGAAATTGTAACAAAGCACCATCCAAAGTGTTTGCAAAAGGAATTGTAGGTGTTCATCTGCAAAAATCATCATGGCAAAAATTAAGAAATGGAGCCACGTTGTTGAGTTTCACCAACTAAAATCTTTGAGAGACAAATCGTGCTTTATATCCAGACAGGAACAAAAAGTTCACTTAGTTTATGGAGTTATTGCTGGGATTTCATATAAAATGAAAGGTTTGTCTCTTTCAGAAATAGCTGTTTTACTCCAGTTGTCAGTGTTCTATTGAGGTTACAAAACACTGCTTCATTAGTTTATTACTAAGAGTTTCAAAAATTTCCAGCATATTTTGTTTCAATCTACAGAAGATAGAGATAATGTCTTTTTTGTTAATGGCAAAATATATCTGTAGAGATTTCCAAGAATGTGCATTTTCTTTTGTGACAGTACAATTATTTTACTTTGAATTTTAGGAGAAAAAAGAAGTTTATAATAGGAAAGTGTGCTTGCAGGGTCTCCACTCCTTATCTATATTAAATTGAAGCATTTTTGAGAGTGTGTTAGCAATATAGGTAATTAGCAATTAAAGTGATAGATATGGTAAAAATGTGCAGTTAAAAAAAAACAAAACAAAACAAAATAAACCAACCAAAAGGACAAAACCAGCCAAACAACAAAACAAAAAATGTCCTGCAAATTTAAATCACTCCAAAGATTATTCAGATTGTATAATCCCTTGAGATTGAAAGCATACTGAAGAAAAACTTTCAGCCAGTTGAAATTTTATAGCAAAAATTAAGTTTCACTGAAAAACACAAAATTCTGACACACTAAATATTTTGCTTAAAATAAATTACCTTGGGTTCATCAAGTTTTGCTGATCAGCAGGCAGCAGATAAAGATCTGGAGCCCTACTGGGCTGTCACCTGCCACACTGATTATCTGGTCAGTTGGCAAGGATGCTCCTGGAGGGTCCTGGAAGCACAGACGGATCAGTCAGGAATCCCCAGCAATGGATGCTGCTCCACACACTTGGCCCATTCATTTTTAAGAGGTGACAGCTTAGGGCCTTTTTTATAGGCTCTCCTGTATTGCTCTGGTGGAGTTACCTTAGTCTGATTTCTGGTGAGTACATATCAAGTGAATCTAAAACTCTTTCAGAAGAGAGATGGGAGTTTTTAAGTTTTTTTTTTTTTTAATTTTCATCCAGGTGTAGTGAGAAAAGATACATTTGTAAGCATTTTGAGCCTCTCCTCTCCTCTCCTCTCCTCTCCTCTCCTCTCCTCTCCTCTCCTCTCCTCTCCTCTCCTCTCCTCTCCTCTCCTCTCCTCTCCTCTCCTCTCCTCTCCTCTCCTCTCCTCTCCTCTCCTCTCCTCTCCTCTCCTCTCCTCTCCTCTCCTCTCCCTTTTTTTCTTTTTTTAAGTCAAAAGCTTAATTTATGCAGCTATGATGCTTATTACAAAAATTACTTCTTCCTAATAGGGAGGGAAAATATTGTATTTTTTTTCAGTGCAAACAGAGTCAGTACAAATTTCAATCTGCTGGTTTGTGATATTCAGATCAGTGTTGCATCTTCAGGGAAGATATTTTGGTGCAAAGCTTTTTATTTATCCCTTTCCAAAGGCACAATCATAAGCCAATTTTCCTTCTGTCTAGTTTCATTAAATTACCTGATTCGAAAACAGCACCAGTGAAGTACCTAAACATCCTGCCTTCTCTCAGGGAATTAGCATTTTCCTTTGATGTGGTTCAAAGTGGGAAACCACATTAATGTGGGATCCAGCCAATTTCTGTTATTGCATTGAGATCTGCTGCAAAAAAGTGCTTTGTACTGGCCTCTCCGGCCAAATGTTAGCTTGGCATATCTCACAAAAGAGAAGGAGGTTTAGGTACAGCTTCAGAAAAATTCTGTCCTGAGGTCTGATACCCCAAAACAGTTTCTAAGGTCATAATTAATTGAATTTTCTTTGATGTGATCAAACACAGGGCAAGAAGCAAACCTTGACCGGTATCTTTGATATTTAATAACAGAAGAATGATTAAAGAGAGGGATGGAGTCCTAAGGGCTTCAGAGGCCCATTGGTCCTGCCAAAGGCTCCTTACACCACCTGGCCTATCCTATGGACAGCCAGGATACTATGGCAGGGAGTAAAGCTCAGCATCAGAGACAGAAAGCTTTCTCCATGTATTCCTGCATACCAGAACCCTATTGCTAATGGAAGTCGAAAATCAGGTCCAAAAGCTGTTTATTAAGCCAAATATAATTAAAAAAACCCCTGTCTAATGTTCTAGAATGTAGTCACTTACAGATCTCAATATAAATGCTTTTTGTCACAGTGTAATTGGGTTATTTTATAACTTTCATATTTAAAGCCCGTTCTGATGTACAAAAATGAAGACTAAAGAAAACTGAAGACCTGTGTACATCACTTACAGCACATTCCATTGTGACTATTCTCCCCCAGAAGCCAGTTAAACTCTTTATGAGCAGAACCCCTCAGTGTCCAAGTGTTTAGAAAGGATTAACAAGGGAAGTGCATCACTGCTTTAGGCAGCAGCTAGCATGGAAAGGGTTTAGCTAGGGCGGAAACACTTTAACTTCCTTTCTCATTGTCTGGCTTGTGGAAGGGGAAAAGTGTCATGGAAAGAAGTTGTGAGCAGCTGTGGGCGTCCCACCCAACATCCAGGGGAGGTGCCCAGGCTCCAGGTCTTCTCCTGTGTCATTTTCTCAAAGCATGCCTGGAAGGTGGTGCCTGGAGCATTCATTCCTGCTCTTTAGTCAGGGTCCATGCTTGCTGAGCAAACACTGTGGTGATGAAGGCCCAACCCTGAGTCTTCACAACATGACTTCACAACATGAGGACAACATCCAGCAGTTCTTATCAAAATCCATCTCTGGTTAGAGGACCTGCTCTTATTTTCTGGAATTGCTCAGCACAAATTCTCTGCTAATATTTGCCAGTTATTTCAAAAGGGAAAAATAAAAGAAAAAAAAAAAGAGAAGAGAAGAAGTGCTGTTAGCTCTAAGGCGCTTGTTGCTATAAAACAAATAACCTTTCTTCAAAATCTGTAACAATAAAGAGTAGTCTCACAATAAACAGTAACTAAATATTTCACTATCCTTGAAGTTCTATTGTTTCATTTATAAGAAGCCCTGGGTGTCTTTTCTCTCAAGAAGAGATGTTGGTGTTACATTTTGTAACTCCCAGCAATCAAGTAAACCCATATAAAAAACAAAAATACATTTCATCCGAACCTTCCTCCAATGTACAATCAGGACTAAAAGAATATTACTTTGCATTTAACATAGTATTATCTTTGCCATACAATTCAAAGGTTCAAATTTTATACCTAATTATCAAACAATTAGAAGGATAGTATTCCAATTAAAACATTTCATTTGTTGTGCCATCAACCCTATTTGTGAAGAGAGAATATGTGTATATGTACAAACTAGTGTTTGTTTTCAGTGATGATTTTTTAAGAACGCTCGAATGTGAACAATGATCATTAGATATCAGAAAGCTATTATCTAGCTTAAAATCAGGCCACAAAGGCCTGATAGCTAGAGAGAAATTATGCATTTGTGTTATTGTTATTAAATATGTACCTCATTTAAATACATATCTAGTCTAAACCAAAGGGGAAAAAAAAAACAAAGAAAAGTTAGGGCATGTTTTACAGTAAAGCTAAGACGTGGTTTAAAGCCTTCACTGGGATTTTTTCCCCATAATTAAAAGCATTTACTATTGTCAGCTTTCCCCAAATTCTCATATTCCTATCAATCACCAGCCTGAAGTTGTTCTGAAAGCAATTGAAAAGACTTCTTGTTTCAGTAGCTAATTACACTGTGAATACTTCCCCAGGGGAGGTCTACGGCCCAATAATAGAAGTAACTTTTATGAAAACAAGCCCAGTGACTTTGCCTGCTGAGAGCTACATTGAAAGGCTTTGCCAAGGAGATAGATTGGATTCCCAGTGCTGTTGAAAAAACAATCAGTTTGTAGGCTCCAATGTACCAGAACAACTGAAATATCAAATAGGCACATCCTAATTAATTAAATCTGATGATACTGTCAAATGATAGGATTTTCTACAACACAAAGAACTTGTTGTAAATAAACAAAATTGAAAGTTCCTGCTGAAAGACAATGCATCAAAATGGTATCTTATCATGATATTTCCCCTACATTTTCTTTACTGAAGAGGAGCTGTGATCCATTTGTGAGCAGATCTCCTGAACAGCATTTGCTTCCCAGAAATCCTCAAACTGGAAAATGAATTATCAGTGTTTGTTGGCAGATACTTAGTTGGCCTCTTTCATGCATATTTTTGCTGTCATTTCGTATTACTCCAGTTTTTCTATGTGTTGTTTACCTCAAGATATTTTCATCATGCTAATGTCACTACTTTTCAATTATGCATGTAAATCCTTTTGTAAAAGATATCTGCCACACAGCACTTCCATATATCTCTCCATATGAAACAGTTCTGCCCTTCTTTACATAAATGAATTTACATCTTTTTTGGAATGATCATAACTAGAAGCAAATCTACTGACCGTAAATGGCTGAAACCAAGGACAAGCCATTGCTGGAGCACCCTGGTCTCCCAGCTGGTGTGAACTGGTGTACTTCCATTCAACTGAAAGGATGCAGATTAGCCCAGCTTCATTGATTTTGCTGAAATTATGCCATTTAACAACAGCTGAGACATGAGGCCAAATGAGAACATGATATAACTTTGAGTCTTTCTGGTTCCTTCTTAGTGAAACTGTTGTAGTTGCTTTTTGTATTCTTTAAACCCCTCCTCTTTCTACTAGTTTTATTTTATATATTAATATACCTTTGCATGTTTAGGGGCATTGCTATTTCCAAATGGCTTATTCTGGTTATCATATATTAAAATATGTTAGCTATCACACCTGACAAGATATATGCTATTGAAAACTCTCAAAAACTTTAGTGAAAACTCTTTTTAAGGACAGAGTAAAGAAACCAAACAAAAATTAAAAACCAAACAACAAAACAAACACCAGACAACATTAAAAAAATCTACAAGAAAACGAATACAACATGAGAAGTCTCCTTGAAAGGGCAACAAACATGCAGATTCCAGTTATTGCAGTAACTTCAGCTTCAAACTATTTATGATTCTAATCAAGTTGGAAGTTATTCAGGTACACTGATTTCCCAACTACAGCCACACTCTGCCTTGCTCAGGAATGCTACACATATGATGATAGAAAACATCATGAAAAATTATGAAGTGTCTTTCCACTCACTATTTCATATCTGAACTTTCTTGTGATGTAATCAGAGAAATGTGAGGAATTATATTTCCATAGTACCATACAAAGCCTTTATGTCAGTGTAACTTAGGCACATTCTTGATGCATTTAGATGGGGAAATGCAGATATCCTATAAAACATAAACTTTGCAGCTTCAGTTTTTTTATTGCAGTGTATTCTTAGACTCATTTTTTACTTGCATAACTCCCCTGAGTTTGGTAAAGCCTTTTGATTTTTCATTCGTATCAACTGCAATTTGTTTTGTGGAGGACTTCATAAATCTTAAATTAAATGTAGTTGAGTCTTCAGTTATGAAAAATTCCCATAGGATTTTTCAGCATACAATTATTTTATATTGTATTTAATTAACCATCTAAATTATTTGCTACTTGATGGACATTTCACATTTGTTTGCAGAAAGCATTAATTACAGGTTAAATAAAAACAATGAAGGAGAAAGAAACTAACATTAGAGTAAGACACTCGGAGGACACATAATTAATATTGAGTACAAATTTGTGATCTATGTATGGCCTTGGATGAGGTACATTATGTAATTTCTTTTAAAGCTCTGTAATACATTACAAGGTATCTAGGTAATAACACGGCAGTCAGTATTAAATAGGAAACATAAAAATGGATCCAGAAAACATGCTTGTAATATAACATAGTCCTTTTAAATAAGCTGGGATGTGAAGGAAGAATACTCAAGGTAGCACCTTTCTAGCTAATGTCTGCAGCCTGTGTTCAGTTCACATTTTACTAAGAATAAATTATAAGAACTGAAATACATAAAGAATGCCAAAAGCACTTGTGTTTTGCAATATGCAGCCAAAAAAAAAACCCATGCACCTTGACTGTTCTATGAGGTTTATATTTTGTTTGATTTAATATGAAAAAGCACAAACGTACAAAGCAGCAATGAAAAAGCTTTCCCAATCACTCTGTCGCAGCTCCCCAAGACAGGACTGCATGTATCTTGCTTTAGTAAGCTTCCTGAGTGAGGTTCTTGAGTGAATAAGTTCCTGTTGCCTGAGGTACAGCATAGAGGTAGAAAATAATGGTCCCAGAATAGCTGTAGGGTAAAGGTCTGCTACTGGAGGAATGTGTACCTAAATGGTCAGCAATGGTAATGAGGGGCACAGGTGAACGAGGGTGCAAACCAGAGAGACTGGAGCTGGATGCTTGCCCTTGCTGCATGCTGAGCCTACATCTGCAGACAACCTCAGCACATAACAGCTACCAGAGGGTAGCCCTGCTCCCTCTGTTTCTGCATTGCATGAAGGAAAACACAGGCTTGTGAACTGATCAGAGATGAATTAAAACAAAACTCATGCAAAAGACTCAAAGGTGAAGTGAACCTGATAAGAGTAACAGATAAGTAAAAATGGAAGACTTCTATGAATATACCAATATGTAATGTATTTCCAGCACACCTGTAGAACAGTTGTCTCTCTGTAGAGCTGTTCACCAGCTGTAGCCCAATAGGAAGCAAATCTGATTCCCTGGACTTATAAATGTAGTGACCAAAGGTTACAATCAGGGAAGATGTGTTGTGCTCTTCATTCAGTGCCAGTTTGTGACACTAAAGGTAAACTGGTAATGTCAGTTTGTGACACTAGGGTAATCCCATCTATCTCAGCCATGTTTTATTATCTAGAAATTAGAAAAAATACTTCCTACTGAGCATTTAGAAGCATACTTACACTCATTATTTAAGTGCTGAATATCAACACTGTGATTCACACCAAACCCAGGTGCAAAGATTGCTGCTTTCAAGGCACAAATGTAATGCAATTCAACTATAGCACATTGTTTCCAGATGTAAATTTTAAAAGCCTAGAAGAGGAAGAAAGTGATATAACTCTACAGAAGGGATAAAAATAAGCTTGGTACCTTCCTGGAGGTGATAGAAAACAGAATCTCCGCCCTCCTCTTTCAGCAGAATATGACACATTTGACATCTATGGAAGTTCTCTCAAGAGCTTTGAAAGAGGTTGTGCTACTGCCAGTATTAGCCAGATCCTGTGTTGTAAATCTGACACAGACTCCAGCTGAGTCACTTGCAATATTAAGCCCAAGGTAATATATCACTCACTTTCCACAACAGCCAAAGCTGATCTCTACTTAAGCAGTCCTGTAGGAAACACAATAGAAAATCATGTAAATTGCAGCAGCTGCATGCTGTTCTTGTTAGGAAGGTATACAAATAAGACTGCATGATACAGAAGATTAAGAAAGGCATTTTAATAATGAGTACATGTTTTGCCTGTTGAATATATTCACATTTTCTTCATTTTTATTTAACTTCATGGTGAATCTTTGGTCAATTTTTAAAATAAGCAGCTGCCTTAGTGCAATTTGATTTTGAAAAAAAATCTTTTATTTTTTATGTTAAAAGAATTTTTTAAAAAGAAGTCTGTCTGAGCAAATCAGAATGTTTTACCTTCTGCCTGGTAAAGAACTGTTCATATCAGTTACAGATATTACTGAAACAGGAACCATGGGTCAACTCTTCTTCCTCTTGATTTTGAGAATTCAAATTGTCTTTTGTTGGCCAAATAAGCACATTAATATAAGCACATTACAAATAAGCATATTACTATACATGTGCTTATTGGTAGTTTTAACTCTTCTTTCTCTTTCCAGATGGTACTGCCTTTGTACTTATAATTCATTCTCTGAGATGGGGAGAAAGAATTGGTATATGGGATCTTCCCCTGAACAGGAAGGAAAAAGCAGCTTTTTGAGTGCTCTTGACCACCCTTACATCTATGGTATAGATCATTTTATCTTTATGCCATTCATTTTCCTTTGACAGTAACAAAACACTTCACTGCTTCTGTTTCACAAATGTGCTTGATGTGAATTACACCAGGAAAGCTGTGAAGGGAAGAGAAAAAGAAGGAAATAATTGCTGTTTTAAAGAAAAATCCTTCAACACAGATAATATTTTTTAAAAAAATTAACTCACCAAAATATCAACTAGAAATGTGTATTTTAATAGCGTGAAGAAAACAAAGCTACAGCATCATTCTTTTTGTTCTTCACAATTATCCTTGTGGCAATTCTAATTAAAACAGATGTTACTGAGTAGAAATAGCGAGTACATTTATCATTCTCTTGATAACAAAAATAAGCCATTCTCTTTATGGTTTGAAACTGAGGTTTCTGAGACTGTCTATTTTGTCCTGGCCCTGTCCAGAGCATAGGCAGCAAACACTTGGGTATAGCAGTGCATCTAATAGTACATTATCTTTCACATGCCCTCTAAGGAAAAGAAAAGCCTCCATTTGTTCCTGTGATCAGGACAAATCAGTGTGCTCCATAAGGCAGACCTATCCCATAGTACAGGTGCAACATTGCTTTTAAAATCAGTTTTCCATTTCCTAGGCAGTTTCTACCTTGGAATATCTCTTGACAGGCTTTTATATCTATCTAAACCTTAGGGTTAAATTTTGTGGGGTACTTGCATGGTCCAACCTTTGGTGAATGAATTGCTTGATAACTTGGTGAAATGAAAATTTGAGAAATATTGTGTATATCTGGACTGAATACTCAAAATTTTCTAAATCCTTTTGCCTAAATTGATCTTGTAAAGTGGAGAATAACCATCAGCAGGATTAAAAAGCATTCAGAGAATTACGAAGCTTTTGATATAAAACAGGAATCAGCCTGATAAGACATATAAAAACAACATAAAAATTCATATCAGGAGGAAAAGACTCTAAAGTGGAAACATCAGGAGTGAACCCTGATTTGGCACTTCAGAGGGCTCTTTGTGCCAGCACAGATACTGCCCAGCCCACACAGAGCAGCCTGAGGGGCCTCCCTGGCCCTGGGGAGTGGCTGATTCCTGTGGGGAAGGGACATTAATGGGCACAGGGCGCTCCCACATCCCCAGTGGTGTGGCAGCAGGACAGACACACAGCAGGTGTGACACTGCTGGGACACTGGGGTGCCACTGCCACCCCACACGCCCTGCTAGAGGAGCTCTGCCTGTAACCCTATGCACATCTCTGCACTTGCTCATGTATAATCACAATTTAGTGTGACTAGAACCTCTGGTGATAAATTTGTGATAAGATAAAAGCATCTATAAAATTCTACAAGTTTGACATCCTGTGTCCACTACTGCAGCTGTTCTGTTTTATTACCAGTATTGATTCTGTATGTACAGTTTGCTGATTGCTGAGTAACAGTGTGTTGTTTATGTGTCAAGAAATTGTTTCAATCCCAGTCTTGTTTAAATTATTTTTACTTTGACAAATTCCAACTGAAAACTCATTTAGTGACATCACAAAAATTCATTAGTGAGAAAAAACAAGATTTGTTAACTAAAAACTCTGTATTAAAAAAGGTGATGTTTGTTTTATGAACTATTTTGTTAAAAAAATAAAGAATATAATGAAAGAAAACTGGTCAAGCAAATGAAGGACATCATCATAATTTATCACTTTTCACTGTAGTCTTTCCTATTGACTGCAGTAATTGTTACTGTAGTGCAGCTGAGAAAACTAAGCAGCATGAAGTCATTATTCAGCACACTGTTCACTGACGTATGAGTTTCTCTGCATGTTGGTAACCTGAAACACCTGGGCTTGTCTCTAGCTCTGTTAGTGATGAAGACTCTTGGTAATCACATTTACATGAAGGTCTACTTCTTCCTTATATGAATCTAGAGAGAAAATTTTAAAACAACTTCAGTATTTTTAATGAGTTTGCGAAAGAGCATCTGCATTTTTGCTACACTTTTCATGATATCTTTAGAGCTTTTGCTTTTCCTTTTGCTTTATAGCAACAGCTAAGTGGTAAAAATCATTAAAGTTAAGAACAATTGCCCATTGTTCCTGATAGCTCATTATCATCACTTCAACATTTATTTCTTTCTTTCCCTCACTTTGATGACACTTTAATAAATCTCCTGGATGCTTTCACTAGACAGGATGTAGGTTGCACTTGAATAAACCAAGATGACAATATTATTAATAAATTAAATTTATCATTATTAATTAAATGAATATTATCAAAAGAAGAATATCTGCTAAAGCATGAGAGAATAGTCAGAAGAAATTTGGAGATATTCAAGTTGGCAGTATTTGATTAAATTCTCCTAGGAGCACTGAAGGAACAAGCTGATGCAGTGTCTGAACTGTTAGTGACCACTAGATTTCTTGGAATAGAAGGAAGGTCCCAGAGGACTGGTGGAATTAAAACCCAAAACTTACTTACATTAAGAAAGGCAGAAAAGCAGGGTAAGTAGAGTTACAGAGCAGTGGATCCGATTTTGTTTTGAGAAAAAAAATTCCTTTAAGTTATGAAATAAATTATAAGTTTATAGAGAAATTTATGGCAGTGAGGGAAAGAGCTCAAATTTATATATTTAGACTGAATAGTGGAAAACCATTGGATTTATTTGTTTGACAGGATAAGGAATAATCAGTGCTGTTGGGTAAGGAATAATCAGTAGATGGCTTAAACCAGCACTGCAGAAATGCTGTTGATGTTTGCATGGCAACCTTTTGAATATTTGCCAGAGTAGGTACGTAATTAGGTGAAAAATTGCACTCCAAAAATTATCTACATATAGTTTTCAACCAAGGTGAAGAAAATACATTTTGAAAAATTTAGTGAAGGATCAATCTCTATATATTTTTGCTACTTGCCAGGTTGACTGACCAGTTGACTGAACAGACAATACACATATTGCATCTGCTGTGGTTAATGAGTTCCAAGCACTCCGTGGGGAAGAATTCAAATCTGAATCATCTTAACGATTTGGAAAAGGCATCTAAAGTTAATAGCGAACACTAGTACAAAGAACTGAACTGTGGGAGGTTTTAGTTAAAATGAGAAAGATTAAGATTGTGTTGGATTTAGAACAGACAAAATGTACAAGAAAATACAAGAAGGAAAATCTTAATCTGGAGTGTAATCAGCAGAATACTGGATGAGGAGCATAAAAAGTGTATGTTTATCTTTGTCCCACTTAAAACTTCTAATAGAGTACTGCATCTGCTTCAGGTAACACAGTTTTTAGAAACAAAGCTAATGGAAGTCCACAGAAAAGAAAAAAAAAACAAATGAAAATGTTCAAAGAATAAGACTTGTTATTTTGAAAGGTTGAATAAATGTATTTCATGCAAAAAAAAGGACAAAAAGCATAGTGATAGCATATAAAATATTATTAAAAAGACAATGCTGAGTTATTTAGCATCCACAGGATTTATCTATTTAGGGAAGGACAAGAAAATAATTTGGCTTTCAAAACAGAGGAATTAAATTAGATATTAGGAAAACTGTGGGGAGTTCTTTTTGTGCAATATGTGGCAAAAAAAGGAAAAAGGAAACCTAAAGCATATCTCTAAGTCTGGAAGTTTTGGGTCAGTTTATCAAACCTCTATCAGTCACTGCCCAAAGATTACCAAATACCACTATTCTGAAACAAAAGACTAAAACATCCTTTGATGTCTTGGTGTCTTTTCTATGCCTGATGCTGCCATTTTCTTATTGACATTTTGAAAAATTCCAAGTGGTTTACAGTAACCACAGGATTTATTTTATTTATTCTTCAAATCTTGTACATTTTAGTCATCACAAGTCTATTTGAGATAATAGTACTTTACTCAACATCATTGGTTGCATTTTAATTATGTTTTTATTCTCTAGAGAAATTTTCATAAAGACGTGAACTTTGAGGTCAATTTCAGTAATAAATATAAAACCAGTTGTTGATTAAATTATCTATCCTGCAGAGCATAGTACATTAGTAGTGTCTGATTTATTTGGTTTGTGTGTCAGTCTGCATTTTTTATCTGTATCACTTATTTTTCTAGAAAAGTAAACCTAAGATTTAATTGCTGGGGATATTTGTTTTTTTTTTTACTTGTAGATGGAAAGAAATGATGTTTCCTTTTTTTACTTTTAGAAAAATGTACACAAAATGATAAATCTAAAACTTTTAAGATCATTCTCAGACTGAAACTACTGCTGTATTGAACTTCACCACAAATGGAAAGTAACTTTTCTTGTCTACAATAATTTAAAATTAAAAAAAAAAACAATATAGGCATTCTTTTTTTTTTGATAGAATGTTTCTTCATTCCTGCTCTGTGTATATATATACACAGTAATTTTTAGTAATTAAACATCAAATTTTGAAGATTATTCATCAAAGTTCACATATAAGGCAGTGGAGAATTAATTCTATATGTCAGTGAATAATGAATTATATGTGCATTTATAACAATACTTTATGAAGTTTTGCTTAAGAGTGTGTTATTAGTGTAGTTCTTCCAGAGGAATGTATTTGATGAGCACTGCACATTTAGAAAACTTTAGATTTGCCCCTGTAATTATGAAAAAGTAAAGAGATACTGTATTTATCAAGAGTAGCAAATATCAATTTCATTAATTTGTAAAACTCTTTCTCTTAATTAAAATTAAGCAGAGCAACTGCAGAGTGCACTTCTGATTTATTAAGATGCACTGACACATCCCTAAGCCCTGCCCTGAAGTTTAGCCAAGTGAACTGACCATGAGAAATTGGGATGTAAGAGCAAGAAGCGTTAATGGTTGTGTTTATAAGAAATGGTCACATTTTTCTGGAGGTTTAGGAAGGGTGAGGCAAGACAGGCAAACCCCACAGGTAATTAATTGGGAGAATTGGAGACCTCCTGGGGAGTCAAATGTCCCAATGCCATATGGCAACCCACCACAGCCTTGCTAAGCTGGCCTGAGCTCTGTCTCTCACAGTACGCAAGGCTGGAATGACAAAGGTAACTATAACAGAAGTGGCAATTTTAGTTATAGATATAGCAAAACTGTGACTAATTCAGGAAGGCCTTTGTACCAGGGAGGAGACAAGGGTGAAAAATGAAATGATCAATGTGAATGGAGGAAAAGTAAGAATGGGAAGTGGAGAGGAAAGAGGATGAAGGGGTCCAGATGAGCAAGAAAAAATGCAGTTTAATGCATTTGCCTAATTGAGGCACCTGACCACAGTAGGCTGTCTTGTTTTCTTATTAAAAATCACTCCTCAAAATGTTCTGTGTAAACTGCTGTGACCCCTCTCAGATCTCTGTGTGCATTTACAAGTGTATGTGTATAATGTTTGCCATCAAATGATGAGCTGGACTAGCCAGTAAGAGGAAACACTTAATAAAAAAATAGGTCTGAGCCAATGACTGGGTAAAGGGATGGGGATCTGCATAGGGATTTGAAAAGAAATAGAGTATGTGGTAACATCCCAGGTGTTTGAGAATGTGGCTGTGTCAATGAACAAAATGATTTAGGGCATGTGGATCCTTCACTGAGTGGCCCTAAACTCGGATCAGCCAGAGAGGAGGAACAGATCTGTGCTGATCCTGCTGGCCCCCTCCATGCAGTGCCAGTGGAGACACTGCTCTCTGCTTGTGCTGGTTTCTGTGGCTGCCCACGCTCACAAGTGGGTGGGTGATGAGCACCCACCAGGAATATTTGCCACTGCTGGCTGGACCTGGAGCCGTGGTTATATCACACTGGGTCTGAGCGAACCATGGGGTCTGAGGTAAATCTGACTCTATCGGAACAGGAAGAAAAATTTTCCTTTGTTCCAAAGCCCACATACTTGGCTCCATATAATAGAAGTTGTTTGAGTGGGGTCAAGAAGCATGCTTCCAATAGTTTTCCTGGTCTGCTATGGACTCAGGGAAGAGAAGGAACCCACCTCACTACACCCTTTTTCAGGGAGATGTAGAAGTATTAATGTCTCACCTGAGCCTTCTATTCTCCAGGCTAAACAACTCCAGTTCTCCCATCTACTCTCCATAAAACTTGTTCTCCAGACCCTTCACCAGCTTCATTGCTTTTCTTTGGATGCACTCACCTCACCATCATAACTCACATAATGCTATCCCACAGCAATATTGCCTGTATTCCAATAATCCCTAAAGGGCATTGGAAATACACCTTCTCTGCAGCTTAAACTTAAATGGATGGGTTACATCTACAAGGATATTTAGCTTGAGATTTTTTCAGAACGTACCCACTTCATGCTGCAGCCTGCTGCTTTCCCTCACCTTGCAAGAGATGTATTTACTGACACCTGGTGCAACATATATTGCTTTTACAGTCCCTCAGAATTCTTATCTTTCAGTCATCAGGTGAAGAAAGGATAATGCCACAATGGACATAGGCAAAAAAATTCTCAAAGTACAAGTGTTCGCTTATTCATGTGACAGTTTTAAATTCCATTTATAGAGCTATAAATGAAAAATTTAAGGGATTGAGGAACTTGTATTTCCTTCTGTTATAGAGCACAAATCTTTTGCAAACTTCCTGGAATAAGCTGAAGGATGGAGCCATAAGAAAAAGCAATCCAATAATTCTCTTCTGGACTGTCTTGGGTGTTCTGGCACCTGATAATCATTAAAAATCATGCATGACTAACTCTGGACGCCCAGATGAACCATTTTGGAGTAGAATTTAAGACAGCTTTAATCAGTTCTATTGCCAAACCTTGATTAAATTATGCCTTGGGTAAAAAAATAATAAAAAAATTTACATTCTGTGATACTGAAAGTAGGAGCAACTTTTTCAGATGGAACTGATGTGAATTCCATATATGAAATATAAACAGACAAAAGAATTGCTGCGTTCAGGACAGTAATAAATGTGTGATGTAACTGTTGAGGTGCTGAACAGTTTTCATAAATGTCCAATTCTAAAAAGCCCACAGGGTAAAATAATGACTGCTAAAGAAAGCTGTAATTAATTAGGGGAAAAGTAAATGAATGTTTGTAATAATTTTAGAAGAGACTGTTGATGTTCAGAAGATCATGAGAAAAATAATTTATTTGTAGTGCTGTAATTATTTTTCTAAGTTAGGAGTGAATGAACAAAGGAAAAGGAAAACTATACAAAACTAGCAAACAGACAAATGAAAGGAGCTGAAATGTCTATCCCTTACAGCAAAATTCTATAAGAAAGGGCAACTTGAGAAGGGAGTGTACTTATAAGTTTCATATAATCTAATTGTGTCAGAAGTTACATTAATAAAGACAAGAATATCAGGGATTAAGTCATTATTTCTGCTCACCTTAAGATAGAGAATATTTTCTATGGTAAATTTTGCATCTTCATACTCACAACAACATATGGTACTGTAGCTATAAAGCAATTTAAATATGCTCACACTGTCAGCTGAGAGAGACTGACAGTGTTTTAATGTAAAGAGCTGCTATCATATTACAACTAACTTTAAAAATTTTCACTCTCTTGATCGAAAAATAGCCCTTGAACACCATTACATAGATCTACTACCTAGACATTATTATGCATTTCATGCTTTAATTTACTAAATTGTTTTTTATAGAAGTTTCTTTTTATTCACAAACACTCCTTCTCTTGGTTGATTCACTTAGTGATGTCACAACTCACTCTTAGTAGTATCATAGTTGTTTCCATGGAGATGGCCTGTGATCCCACCAGCACAGACACTTCAGCAAAGTGATTCAGAAGGGAAATGCCTATGGATCATTGATATATATATACACACACACACTCATAAGAGACATCAAATCAGAGCTATAACAGATGCAAATCAAAAATAGTAGGTGCAAAAGTTATCACTTACTACAGGAAGAGAATCACTTACTATATCTGTGTCTGCTGCTGTCAATTTACTCAATCTAGAACTGAAGACTTAAGAAATGTACCCAAGAGTCATCATTGTAAAAGTTTTATGAAAATTTTTATTTATAGTTTTTAATCAGGTACTACTGCACTTTCTAGTCTAGCACAAATGTTGCAGAGCACAACCTATGCAGTCCAGAAATTCTACAAATGAATCACAGCTGAAGCAAAGGTTAAATTCCTATATAACCATGAGGATAGAGGTGTAAAGGTTATCTGCAGTTGCAAGAAAATCAGTCTCTGGACATAGAAGCAATAACCACTGGATGTTTTGGGGTTTTGGTTTTTTTTTGTTCCCAAACCAGTAGTATTTAAGGCCCATTGGAAATTTAAATTCTAAATAGCAGTATTTTTTAGGAGCATTTGCCCTCTTAGTTGATCATGCTTTTTCTAAAACACTGTCTGTACACCAAAGATAGCAGACATCCACATTCTATGCTACAGTTGTAAATTTACATTTTGATGCTGTTACTTACAAATCTACTTTCTTTAGTGTTGCCTGGTTTTAATATATTATTACATAACAATATATAATTAGTATTTTTAAACATATAATAAAAAACCTCTTATTCACTGCAAGTCAAAAGCCTTTTTCTTTCTCTTCTCTTTGCTGAAGAGCCAGGCAAACCATATTTACATTAAAATTGAGATGAAGTCACAAAGAGTCATAAATGTGATTGGTAAGTGATCTCCCTGTTCTTATCTCCCATCTGTCTGTGCTGTATCTGAAGAACTGTCCTGTTGATGGATGCAGAGTTATTATTGTTCTATATTCTCCTTGTTCTGTACAGGAGGATTATGAGAAAGATCAAAGTGTCATAGAATGGTTTGGGTTGGAAGGGAAATTAATGATCATCTCTTTCCAGCCCTCGATGGAGAAAGATTTTATACCAAGGCCTGTAGTAACAGACAGGACAAGAAACAATAGTTTTAAACTGGAGGAAGATAAGTTTAGATTGTACATAAGGAAGAAATATTTTATGGTGAGGGTGGTGAGATGCTGAAACAGGTTGTCCAAAGAAATTGTGGATGCCCCATCATTGGATATGATCAGGGTCAAGTTGGATGACACTTTGATTAATCTCTTATAGAGAAAGATATCCCTGCCCATGGAAGGGAGTTGGAACACATGGCCTTTAAAGGTGCTTTTCAACTCCAAGTATAATGTGATTTCATGATTAAGAATCATATCTTGTTAAGGAAAAAGAATCAACAAAATCATGTCTAAATTTACTAAATTAATAGACTAGTTTCAAGACACCTCTAATTCCAATATTGTCTGTTTCTCTTAAATTCAATGCATTGTAAAGAACTATTTTCTTTTTAAAAAAATTTAAAAACCCCATGTGCATCAAAGTTTTTCTTTGAGCAGATGGAAGCTTAAACTATATGTCACAAGAGTGCTCATGCATGTTAATACAGACTACCTACTCCGCCAGGCCCCAGAGGAACAAAGCAGTTGGAAGGATGTAAAATAAGGTTGACTTAAATACATGTCACATTGTATTCTACAGAAAAACTAAATGCAGGAGTCTGTCAGGAGCAGCACATCAAAATTACAAAATCTCTTTTTAAATAATCAAAAGCTCTCATTATAAAAAAAAATCTACAGCACTGTTAAAATGACATTGCCTTAAAAACCTATAAAGTCAAGTGGACCTGTCCAAATGATTCCCATCATATTGAATTTTTCTCCTTAAAAAACCTTTTAATCTTACAGAAAGTTACTATTCCAATTCTGGATGAAAGGAAGTATCTTCAAAGAATGCTTATTAATAAAACAAAATTAAAGACTGCTTAATATTTTACCATTTCATTCTTCTACCAATCAGCAGCCTACTTTTACATAGTGAGAAAAACAACAGAAAGATATATTTTACTACTCTAGTTAATAAAATGTAGCATCCTGTCAATACCAAATGCTTGGAAGAAATGGTCATATTTAATGTAAGGTTCAATAGTCATAAATTCAGGTAAAGTAAAGCCCATATATCTCACACTGAGAATTACAATACAAAATGGGCATAGGCATAAAATGAATGGACCGCAGCAGACAATATGGAATGATTTTTTAAATTGAAATGTTAATTTCATACTGTCAGAAAATAAAAGGACACTGGATATATGATTAAATTGTTTTAGTGCAAAACGTGAATCACCTACAACCCCCTCCACTGAAAAATGAACAATAACATTTGGATGTTCTTAGAGATTTTTACTCTCAGTAAATGATCAGGTGAAGACCATAGCCTACTGATAGGTTTTCAAAATTCTTGGACTTATATGATATTCTAAGAGTTAGGATCCCTGTTGTTTATTTGAACATGTATTTCAATGAATTTGCTGTGCAGAAATCACAGACTGAGCAATGAAGCTCAGCTGGCTTTGAACAGAGAAAAGCCTCCAGAGGTCAGTTATGTACAGCATTCCCTGTGGAAGCCTCTGAAACTGTTTGCAGCCTTGCACTTAACTAACAGCCTCAGCATGGACAGAGACCAAGGACAGGGTGACATTTTGGATATGACAATTATTTTTTGGCAAAAGCACTGAAGTGAATAGAATTCTCTGCTGCAATTATATGTATTACCCTTATATTGACATTTTATATATTCCATACTCAGTGACAGGAAATTGTATTTTTATCCTAGCCTATGCAATTTACATTATATGTTTAGAGTGAAACACAAGAAAAATTCAAATTTTCATTATGCACTTTACAGAAATTGCCAAGAGACAAGAGAATATTCCATCCTCTTTTTTTCTTTTTCACATTCTGTAGAAATAGTGACACAGCATTGGTGTGTCACAGCATTTATTCTGCAGTTATGTTAATCACCTTAAACACATATGTAATGTGACACAGCCTTCTGAAGAACTTCTAGTGCTGCTGAAGGGAGACAAACACGTGGCACATGCATGCTGCTACATCTCAAAAAACCTCTGGTTTAATTCTTGTATCTACCAGAATTAAGCTAGATATTACTTGCAGCTTTGGTCATTGCCAGAGTCTCTGCTGAGTCACACCTACCAGTCCTCTGAAAAAAGCCCAGGTTGTGAGAAAGCAATTCATTATGGTATAGCTCAATTCCCATTTTAGAGAGCCTTTTCTTTCAAACAGTGCTGCATTCTCATGCCATACCCAGGGCATGGATCAGACACTGGGGGCCAGGAGGGTTGGGGTTCATAATCAGTTGTGTGACATTATTGGCTGGACACAACCCCTGTCTTGTACCTTTGACTCTGCAGAGAACACAGACACCTCAGTTAAGGTTTATTTCTGATGTTTAGCTGCAGAGAGCTGAGTGAGATACTGTCCGGTTTTCGGCTGTTTGAAGGGCCTGGAAAGGCCCGGAGTGGCCTTGGGGCAGCCCGCGTATTAAAGGACGAGAAGAGGCTTCAGTTCTTCTTTCGGTCTTTATGTTTATTAATTGTTTATCTAAAAGATTTTCTTTCGGTCCGACAGAGGTCTGCTCAGCAGTCAGCCATGAGCACACTGTCTCCGCCCTCCGGACAGTCACCTATCTTTATACCCATAGTTACCTGTACAATATTTATCATTTTTCCCCAATACCATTTATTCTTATTGTCTGGTGCACTCTCAGTAATGACCAATCCCAAAGTGCCACCATCACCACAAAAGATGGAGGAGAAGAAGAAGAAGAAGAAGGACAGGACATGCCCCAATTCCTCCATCTTACTTCTCTAAACCCCCCTGTACAGCAATCTTAAACCCTGTGTCTCACCCTCTAATTAACTAATCCCTTCACCATTCACCCCGGTGAAGTCCTCCTATCCTCATACAGGTGTCGTCTCCCGTGTAGGATCAAAGTCCAGCCACCAGACACTTCTGGCAACATTCCAGGACTCTGGAGCCCCCCAAGGGTGGTCTCGGTGGCTCGGCACCTCAGTCCTGAGGTGCTGAGATCCCACAAGATACAACATTCTAAATATAATATATACATTCCTAACAAGCTAATAAATGGGCCAAATTCTTGGTCTCTATTTCCACGTTCCCAGCAAAGCAAAGATGTCTATTTTCCACTTGTCTCAACTGAGGAATAAGTTATAAGACAAAAGTCATGGAAACATAATTAAATTTATGTCTCCAATTGACAGATATTTAGTTGGAAGTGGGCTTATAGACAGTTTTTGCAACATGATATTTACTGAATAGCAATCAATGAGATGATGTGAGATGCACATGCAGGAAATTGCTTTGTTTCATCATCTCAGTATACAAATTATGTTACCTACACCAATTTTCAAATGTGTAACCTGGTGTGACAGCTGTGAACCACTGTGACAGAAATTGGGTAACTTTCTTTTCAGGGAATAGTTTATTATAGAAAATTGGAGAGTAAGGCAAATTTTGGATGAGCTTGGGAAATCAAAGGCTGAATAATCTCTCTCAAAAATATTTTAATTAAAATTGGGTACTCATAATACAACAGTATTTCTTGTACTTAAAGGACACTTTTTTTTCATTTCTGAAACTTTGTTCAAAATGGACTGAGTGTCTGAACTCTAACTTTTATAAATATATTAAAAAAATTGGAAATTATTTGTCCTTCTTCTCTTTTATTGTCTTTTGAAAATTCCATAAGAGAACAAATGAAATAGACAAAAACAGATAGTATCCCATTAAGTATATAATTTTGTTCTAGTATGATTTTATAACTTTTCCACTTTTCAAAGTAAATGAGAATGTAAAAAAAGCACCTGCTGCATGCTTTTTTAGATTATTCAAACCCTCTATGTCTTCAGAACAAAAAATAATTTAAAAATTCCCAAAAAATCTCCTCCTATGAGAAGAAACTGAGGGAGCTGGTCTGTTTATTCTGGAGAAGGCTGAGAGTGGATCTCATTAATGCATATAAATATCTCAAAGGTGGATGCCAAGAGGATGGTACCAGACTCTTTTCAGTGGTGCCCAGTAACAGGATGAGGAGCAGTGGCCAGAAACTAAAACTCAGGAAGTTCCACCTCAACATGAGGAAGAATTGGTTTGCATTGAGGGTGGCAGAGCACTGGAATGGCTGCCCAGGATGGGCAGAGTCTCTCTAGGGATATTCTAAACCCTGGACATGTTTCTGTGTCCTGAGTTTGGTGACCTTGCTTTGTCAGGGTGTTTGGACTGGATGGTCTCTTTCCAACCCTGAAAATTTTGTGATTCAGTGAAGTAGTGATTAAAGATATTAATACTGAATCCACCTCCGTGTGCAGGTACTGATTCAGCACAAAAATTAGAGCTGTGAATGGTTATATCTGTACTGTTAAAAAAGAGAGGTCAGGGAGAAGTCCTGACCCTGAAGCCAGATGGCCTCTGTTGGCTTTCATCCACTTGCTGAGGGCTGCACCTTTCTAGAGCCTGTTGTCTGTGAGCACTCCTGTGACCTCTGGCTGCCACTGCTTCCTTTGTGTCCCTTCTCTCAAGGTCACAAAAATGGAAGAACTATTGAAATCACCTGCATCAGTACAACAGCAACATTTTAATAGATGTGTTTGTTTGGAATAAAAATAGATTAGAATTTAAAGAGGGGCTAAGGGTATAAGCATAATTCCATTATAAAATTGAATCAAATAAATTGTAATGCTTTTCAAAGTAGAGAAATATCTATATCACTGTGGAAATAATGGAGGAACTGAATGCCTAGAGGAAGACCAGTGTCAGTGATGGAAAGAGTTATTCTGCCATGAGCAATGCTGGAATACTTATACAGCACAGGAGAACATATTGTTAGGATAATTTCCTCAAATGAACTTGTTACAGAAAACATATTAAAATTTCTTTAATCTGATCATCCCACATTCATTAAGTAAGCGATTCATAGTCTAACATTTCAGATAACAACCCACAAATAATTACTAAAGTGCAACAAATTTTAAGTAGCACGAGCACTTGTGTCACCTCTGTGTGTTGCAGTGGGTCTATGCTCCACTCTTTCATTGCAAGTTGTTTTAAATAATTTTTGTTTTGAGCTGTCATTCCCTGTTGTGTACATATTGCACACATAATGAGGATCAGAGTTACTTGAGTGGTTTCCTTAAAGACTGATTTTCTCTTCTCAAGTTCCATATCTGAAAAGTAGATATGGAATGTGCTCTTGGAGTGAGATCCAGGTTGAGCAGGCCGAGGGAGTTTGGGGTGCTGCTGGTTGTCCAGTGGCGCTGCTTTCCTGTAGGCAAACCTCATTACAGCTTTCCCAGTCTCCACAGGGAATGCTGGGGCATCTGCCAGCACAGTGTGAACCTCATTTTAAACAAAAGCTCTTCAAATAAACCAGTGGAGGAGATGCATAAGCTTTCTCTTTCCAAGATCTCTGGTTTTGGGTGCTGTTGATCGTGATTATGTTCTTTCAGAGCCTGCATTTTCTCACTCCTTCAGAATTTCTTTCTGCCAGATTCACTGGCTAAATGGCTGAAGTGTTTGCACAGATATTTCCAAGCTCAAACAAGTAGCAAAATATATTTCAGGCTAAGGAGTTTTATTTTTTGTGCACATTTGCTAATATTTTCCTGTTATTTTCCTTCTTGAGCTTTTATCCAGCAAAGTGGGAAAGTACAGGAGAACACACTTTGCCTTCTCATTGTGTGAAGATTTTATTTCCAAGTAAAATCGCTCTTTGATAAGGTGTCAAGTATGAACTAAACAAACATCATCTCCTTTGAAAGCCAACCATGCAACCAGAGCTAGCACTATAGGGAGACTTTTTAGACTGAGAGAGTTCATATTTTACAACATATTATTTACTGAACTGGAAACAAACAATATTTCTTGGCAAAAACAAACTACTAACATTTTAGGAAAAACATTTAATTGCTAAGCTGTTACACTGAATCTTCATGATATTTTCATTTAAAAATATGACTTTTAACTATTTTAACTGTACCATAATTTCAAATATATTTATGGATTTACAATTATGATCATGGTAAATATTTTAAAGACAAAACATTTTCTACTCCCTGACTGAAGTCACTTAAATTTACACTTGAACTTCTTTTAGTTAATATGGAACAACTTTGAAGAAAAATTAAAATTGAGACAATTGGAATGTTGCATTTCAGCTTATAACAATGGCTTCTATTGTTCTTTCAATTTGCAGTCCTTACTGCATCAGAGCTGCCTCCTCAGGAACTGTTAAATACTGCAGTGCATGGGAAGCATTTACTCTTGACTACAAAAAAATCCCCAGCAATACCTGTAGCTTAGTTCTAATACAAACATAGAATATGTGTTAAGATAAAGAGATGACACTTGGCATGAGGGCAGACAGAAAAACTTTGGATCAGGAGAGTCTAAAAGAAAAAAAAAACACAAAAGGTGAGCAAAAAAAGTTAGATGAGAATGAAAACTGGATGCTCTAAAAATTGAGAGAAAGACAAGCAAAAACAGGAAACATAATATGAAATCTTACAAGTTAGTGACTATTGCTCATAATATAGTGAATTTTCAGAGTAGCTTGAAAGAACAAAAACCTGCTACAAAGATCATGGAGACAAATAGTTTATATTTATATTTTTTAAAATAATATGTATCCAACACTGGGTTCACAAAGTACAGTTGAATATCTTAATTAACAAAATTCAAATCAATAGTTATAGAGGAATGGTTAGAAGTTAAGAGAAAATTAGGTATTTTAACATTTATTTTTTGGGGTATTTTAATCCTTCAATTTAACAAGATATTTTGTCCTTAGTCACTACAGACTTATCAGAGATTTGGAAATCCCAGTGGCATCCTTTTCTTTAAACTGCTCATCTGTTGGATTCCTCTCACAGCCAGGTGTGAGGCAGTGAAGCAGGGAAATCTGCCTTCTTCTTCACCTTCTGGGCCTCCTGTTTTGTGATTTCAAGTATTTTAAAGGGATTTCTGTTCCTGCCAGTCACATGGTTCATTTCCCAAACCATTTAGTGCATTTCAAAGGTGCATACATAAATCACCAAAGAGATTTTTGTGGAAAATGCAATTCCATATATAAGGTGCACTGGTGGTGCCAGCTGGATGTCCAGGTCTACTGCACTGCATACCATTTGCAGGATTTCTGGACAGCTTATGTTTCCTAAAGAGCTTATTGCTCTTTAGGTTTGCTTCAGCTACTGTTTCCACCCCCTATCATATGAATTTATAAAAACAAAGGTGAGTGTTTTAGGGATGAAAATTAAGCTTTAAAATAAATGCATAATAAATCTGAATTGGATAGTGAAAATTATTACCTTATTATATTTACTTTCACAGTCTTATAACATCACAAAAGAAAACACTGCTGACTGTTCTTGTTTGAGATATATCCTCTGAAGATTTTCCCTTATTCTGAAATTTGCATTTATCTTTTTCTCTGACTGTCACAGGCCCTTCTTTCTGCCTTCAAAAATCTTTTGCATACTGTCCTGGAATGGCACTGGTCTGTGCTTCTGCCACAGCTCTGCATAATTCATAATCCTGGCATCCACCTCCTGAACAGTAGTGGAAAACATTCTGAAGATTAATGATTGCATCTACCCAAGCTCAAGTCACTGTTAAATTAGGAATTTCCAGTTAGTTCCGTGAAATTGATTTAAATATAGATTTTCAAACTTATTTAGGTGGGGAATCCCTATCATGCACATTGTGATATTTTTAAAAGTCCCTGGGCACATTAGGTTGCAAACACTTTATGAGAGTTTAGGCTTTGGAAATCTTGTTTGCCAGATGTTTTTGTGGGTATCTAACTATCTGGAGCGCTTCTAGGCATTTTTTAGGAGCATTTGGTGGAACATGTAAAAATTTGGGTCTTGCTAGCACAACTGAAGAAATGAGCACATCAAGTGTATTTTCAGTCACTTCTGCTGACTACCAGATCCTCAGTGTGGTGACACAGCACCAGTGTCACTGCGCTCTCTTTAAACTCTGATTGCTGAGCCTGTGGAGGGTGCAGACAGAGAAAAGTACAGAGTCCTTTATTAAATCTTCCCCACTACTTGTGTTCTTCTCTATTTCCAGAAAATAATTGAAAAATTTTTGCAGATAATTTTTTTAAGAAAAGTAAATATTACATTAGGAAACACTCTTTTAGACAGATATGAGTTTCTACATATCACAGGCAGACATTAATTGGTCATTTGTACCAACCTGTGAACATATAAATTACTTCACATGCAATGAATTACTTTGTTATTTTGTTACTTCATTACTTCATTACTTACTCATTTGTATTTTAAAGATTCAAGCCCATATGAATTTTAATTTTTTGATGAAAAAAGAAAAAATGTGAGACATATTTAAATGTGCTATTTTTCACTCTGATATAAATATGGAATCAGATTTATTGCAGCATTTTTCTCTCACATTGATGATGAGTCTCAAAGCAAGATCTCTTAGGTACTGCTGATCTCTTAGTTCCTCCTTCCTAGTATCTGTTACAGTGAAACCACTGCAAGAGGTGGCAAAACCTTCATTAGCTGACCCTTACCATGACATAACTGTCTGTTTCATTAAGCTCAACTGGTGCAGCAAAATGTTTCCTGGAGCTCACTGTAAAATGTACAGCTATATACCATCAGAACCAAATATAAATTTTGTGATTGGATCATTAAGATTTAAGAAAATTTTACTTCAGGCACTCACTCTGGGATGAAGAGATCCAGTGAGTTCTTTGGGCTTTTTAGAAGATATTTTCATTTGGTTCCTCTAGTGTTTCAGCTTGCCTCTTAATACTAAAACAGTTATTTATTAAATAATATTATCTTTAAATTTAGCAGAAATAGAATCAACTAATGAGTTGTTCTAGTTTATTTTCTTTTACAGAGCTACTTTGTAATATTGCTACTAAAACCAAGGTTAAAAGCATTATCTCCTGGCAATCATTTCCTGGGAAAAAGAAAAGCTCTAATATTACCAAAAGACTTTTTCCATAACTAGGAATTTAAATCTCTGGACAAAAATGAGGCTCTGAAGAGTAATTTTTTTCTTAACAAGATCTTACATTTCCCTATTCACACCAAAATCCCGTCTTGATAGCTATAGAGGAGTGCCAATATTATACTGAAGAAAAACATCTTTCACATTTGTCTGCAGATCTTTCTGTCTCAGAGGATTCCTTTATGTATGTGTAGCATCCTGTCTTATTTCTCTGGAGTAAAACACTAAATAATTCTATGCAGAAGACTTACAGAGAAAAGGATATCTTAAGGAACTTTAAAATGCCTCTTTCAATACACCTAAAGGATCAATCTACTGAAAAGCCTGTTAGTTCTGCCCAGTAAAAATGTCATTTGTGTGGGATCGTGTCTCCATCTGTTGTGGAACTCTGTTAGTAGTGATAGGATAAATAATAAAAGATGTACTGGTACACTAACTACTGACAAATTAAACAGGCCAGTAGTTTTATATCTAAATACACACACACACCTCTGCAGAAACAGGAAATAATTTGCATAAACAGGATTTGAAACACAGACATGCCTTTAGCAAATCCCAGTTTATTAAAATGCTTATAATTTATATTCCTTTGCTAAAACTAGCTGTTGACCCACCAAATTATTAACTATTCAGATAATCTCATACTTTGGGAAGCAGATAGCAACTTCTCTCATCTAAAAAGCCAGATTCTGCAAAACACATATGGCTTGACCAAACAGAGGGCAGCATATTACATATATGACACGTGAATGCTGACTTCAGATTTTCCTGACTCCTGACACCCATAGCCTTGTTTTCTCTTTTCCAACAGAATATGAAATATTTACAGTGACTGCAGACCTAGGATCATATTTAGGATCAGCACTTTAAATAGACTTTATTTTTTTAATTTCCATTCTCTATAGCCTTGCAGAAACTATTTTCCATTTTCTATTACCTTTCGGTAACACAGCTTTTCTTCTTCCATCTCTTCAATCTAGTGCAACCTTTTAGTGAATCTCCACCTGAGCAACTTTCCAATTAATTTCAAATTTCTCCTGAAAAAAAAATATTATTTTTTCCCTCTTAATTTTTCACTTCTTTTCATAGTAGAGTGTATTCAGGAACTACAAGATATGCATGGCAACTTGACTGCTTTTGAGACAAGTTATCAATCATCCCTTTGCTCCTTCCCATGCTTGTGCTGTGCAAAACTGCAGCAGAAAGAACTAAATCTGCTACAAGGTAACTATCCAAACCAAAAATCTTTTTCATTACTTGTCATTTTATTTTTAAATAACTTCTAAATAACAGGATTGTAACCCTAAAGAGTCAGCAGAAGCCAGGACTAAAGAGTAAATAAGTTTCCATGACACTTACATGCAAGATTGAAAGAAATAGTGCCCACCAGTGATAGGAAAAAAACATGGCTGTTATACAGGGTGACCTAAAGCTGTATGGGCTATGATAACAATAAAATGCAAAAATAACAATATTTTTCATATATCCTCAGATGCAATCAGGTAGCTGTGCTGAGTAAACTGTATTAGGGTTTGTCTTTTGTTCCATGTAAAACATGTGAAAATTATAGTTTTCATTCTTCACAAGCTTAGATGTAAGACCTTCCAAGAAACTTTAATGATTGCAAAGCTTCTGTCTTCTTTGCACCAACAAAAGAGTATAGAAACACCATGTAAAACATGAATAGCTGAATTTTTTCTCCTATAGTCAAAATATTTTCTACTGCCTACATTAAATAACACTTTTCATTACATCTCCTTGAGATGCGTTTTGTGCCAGGAAGATTTCCATAAAAATGAAAACAGGCTTGTAATATTTGCTTAGGAAAAAACCCCTCTCTTATCAAATAATGATACTGGTAGGAAATGTTCAAAGTTGTTGAGTGTGTTCTGCTGACTCATATCACACCATTGCAAGCAACTTGTTACAGGAGGCAGGATATGAGACAGAGAGGAAAGTGAGAATAAGATTTTTAGGAATTCTCTCTCCTCTAGCTCTTTTAAAACTAAAACTGTCTCAGCTCATTTTTTACTCTTCCATCATAACTGAAACGATGGATTGGAGAAAGACAAATACCTATATATTTATTGTTACCATATGCTGCTCATAATAATATGCTACCCATATTAAAACCATCGTAACAATTGGCTACAGGGAAGTTTTTCTCCCTTTTACAAGGGAGAACCTTAAGATGTACATTAATCCCAAGCTTAACATCAGAGGAATCATCTGAGTAGTTTAATAAAGACAATTATTTTTGCTATGGTTTTACTGTCTTTTGCAGGTAACTTGCAACTTTTTCTTTAACCTGAGCAACTATCAGAAGTTTTTTGAATGGTTGCAATGTGAATTTATAGAATTGTACTTTTTAACTTTTTCTTTCATGATCAGATATAGAGAGAAAACACTTCTGTTAATATCCTACTTCTCAAATTTTGCACTTCATTCCAGCAAACTCTATAAACAAAGAAAGGCTCTTATGCTTCTGATGACGTTCAAATAAACAGCAACTAGAAAAAGATCAATTGGAAAACTGAATTATCAGGTTTTGAACATATTAAAATATCTTTCAGATATATTTCATGTTAGTTAAGGAGCTGATTTTTGTGAAGCTCTTCTATTTTTTGAAATGCAAAATTATTATTCTGAGATGTGGATAAAATGCTGAGCCAGACCACCTCAAGGAGAAACAAGACCAAAAAGGAATTAAAAAAGAAACAGCTGAAGGTTTGGGTTCAAACCTTACCAATTCACAAAACAAGAGAAAATATAAATAAAGCAAATTTACTAGAGCAGTGCCACCAAGATTTTATTTGAAACTAGGGGTTGTCAGTCATCCTGTTTAAGCCCAGCTCAGTTACTCCCTCAGTTATTGCAAGTACAGAGACAGGTTTTCAGGCAGTATTTCTCATCAAAAACACAGTAACTCAGTTTGTCTTAAATGCCTGTGTTAATGTAAAGAGCTGGCCAGACAGTTCAGCGCACATTTCAGAAAATTCAAGCTCTGTATTCACAGCCTGTTTGTTTCACTCCTGCAAGTAAATGCATGCTGGAAGTGATTATATTTATAAATTGAACAGAATTTGACCTTTAACATGCCATTGTGTTAAAAGAAGTCCAGTTAGTACAAAGACAATGGAGAATTTCTGGAATATTAAGGCACACAATTTTCTATTTATTTTCCTTAAGAATGGGCAGATATTCAAAATTACAACTATTAGGAATGTTGACTTTCTAACCATTGTTGTACCGCAGTGCTCTGAAGAAACAGAGATGCTGTCAAGAGCTTCAGGCTAAATTATTTTGGATCCTAACTCATCAGGAGGCTTCTGTTCTGAAATGCTCCACAGAGCTGGCAGGACAACCAAATAAAATAAATCAATAAACTCTTAGAGCTGGTTTTAATTGAAAACTATTAACATTTCAGAAAAAATATAGGGACATGAGGAATTTAAAAATAATGTAGTAGGAAAAAATGCACAAACAAAGCATTGTAATAAAAAGCACTGAAAGAAAATCAAAACAACTCAGCTTAATTCTGGCAAAATATCAAAATGACGAGAATGAAATTTAAAAAGTCCTGACTACTGTGAAGAATGTGAATGCATAAAGTATGAGAAAATAAGGGACAATAACAAAGGTTTATTTTAAAAACCCTGAATGTTATCAACGGTGTATGAACACATTTTATGAATATTTCTACAAATACTTATATTTGCTTTAGAAATTAAAATAAAAGTGAGCTGAGTTGTCATGGTTACTGCCCCACAGATATAGCACATCAACAGTGGTGTTAGCTTTTTCTTTTTTTTTTTATCATTACAACTGTTAAGACATTAGAGTAATGCTATTTTAAATATTCTGTTTTCTGTCTGACAATATGCTTTGAGCTCTTGCTTTCCTAAGAAATCAATGGCAGGGAGTCAACCTTCTGATCCACTCATATGAGTGCATTCAGATATGTAACTCATTCTTGATGTTCATTCTGTATACAATGGAACAGGGAAATAACCTCCTGTTCACCTGAGAATAAAATTTTGTCTTGAATGGCATAGGCTTCATCTCTCTATCAACTTTTCAACATATATCTTTTTAAGAATATTCTCATTTCTGAAAATCCCTTGTCCACAGGTTTCCTTTCTATTCAAAGTAAAAGGTAGTCATTTTTCCAGTCTGTTTTGGAGACAGACTGTTTTGGAGAGGGGAGGAGGAATTTCAGGCAACACCTTTCTCTGACTCATATACTACATCTGTAACCAGACATAAGGAATTTAATGCAAGATGGGGGAGTCCTAATGAGACATTTCATCCTCAAAAAATGGGGGACTCCTCAGTAGGATAAACACTCAGAGGAATTTAAAGCACATTTCAAATAGAAATCAAAATTATTTTCATTAGTGCCTCTATTTGTTTTCTAGTAATAATAGTAATTGTGGTTTTTAAAGACTACTTTTTCTTAAAATGCCTTGTTGATCCCAGACAGGGAAGTGAGCAGTTCGTGTGGCCCCTTGGCACAATCCTGGTGAATTTCTGACCTCACAGCCCAGCTGAGTCCTTGCCTCCTAAGTACTGTTTGGCTTAGACTTTCTTTAATAAAATGACCACTTAATCAGATTTTATAGCATCTGCATGAACAGAAAATCATGCAGTATCTTTCAGCACCACACTATTACTAGCAATGCAAATAAATACTTAACTATTCTTATTGTCCTAGACATTATCCCTGCTGAGTTAGGTCCTTGGTAAATGGTTACGAGTCTTTAGTTTATACACTTAAGGGTTTTCCATTAGGCATTGTTTTGAAATTGTACTTCACATGGATGAGGATAAATACAAGCCTTCATTTATATATCCAGAACAATAAATCTAGTTGCAACTAAATGTAGAATTCTTAGATGAAAAAATATCTTTATATAACCCTGAAGACTGTAAACTAGAGTTAGTCTTTCACCTCTATTAGCTTGCTTTGTGAGGAGATGGTAGTCAAGGACTGAAGATTCACACAGTGATAGTCCTTCTCCTCCAAGAAATACATTTTCTTTTATGGTCAGTCTTCCTTCAGCACCTGCCAGGAGTCCTACCCACGTGCTCTCACTCCAGATCCATCCAATCCTCTTTTAATGGGAATGAGAGGTTTTCAATTCCATAGGTATTACTTGGTTAGAGTGGAAGTTCTCCCTTCTATTGTTAGATTTTCCTTTTCACTAGAATGAAAGACTTGGTATTCGTCATTGAGAAATGCTGAACTTCACAGAAGGAATGAATCTTTACATTAAAAAATACTTAATATAAACCCTCAGCCATATGAATTATATGCAGATTACCAGGAAAACTTGGTTAGCACAGACACTGTGGCAATCAGCCACGCTGAAATGACTCATCCCCAGCCAATTCCTCTCACTTATTATGGCAGCAAGCAGTTGTATTTCTCCAGACAGAAGTGTTTTTCCGCAACTTGCAGACTATTTGCATCAGAAGCAGTCTCTACACTCCCACTACTTCAAGCAAGTCTAACAGAGGACCCCAGGAATAATTAGATGCCAGCTGGCTCTATGCCATATTTAATTTAAGCAAATTTTAATGGAACTATTAGCAGAAAGATCTATTCCAGGGCCAGTTGCCTGTTGCAACGACAAAATTTCTGACTTTAAAGCAAGTATTGTTAGGACAAGAAAATAAGTATATACAACCGCCCATTATCAGTCCCATTGACTCGTGGTGGGAAACTGTCCTTGACAGAATCTGCCAAATCAGGTGGTAAAACAGACTGTGCAGCTTGGATTCATGATATTTAGATGGTGTATCTATTTCAAGCTGTTATTTGCAATTAAAGATTAATTGTCAGCAATCATAAACATTCAAAGAATTCCTTTTATGACATGAAAAATATTCTTTAGAAGAGATATGAAATTCAAGCTTCTTTATTTTCTCTCTTTCCTTCCTTTCCACTCATAAGTTTGAGTGGGGATATTTAATCAACTAAATTACAATTTAATTTCCCAATGTGGGCTATTAATTTGAAGATTTAAGTGTTAAATTGCATTTTTCTCTATGCATTTCCAATTCCCCAATTTCCTTTATTTTTTGTGTCTGACGGGGTAAAAAACCCCAAAACTAACGAAAACCAAAGTACCACTCCCCCCAAACCGTTCCTTCATTTTCCATCTTCCAAACACTTTGATCACTCTCTAATACGACAAAAATAACAAAATATGAGTTTACACAGGAAATAATTTCCCTTGTGTTGATCTTGAAATGCTGAATCCTGTATTCCAAAGAAGTCAATTTATATATATATTTGATTGAAATTAGTTACTTCTATGAAACAGAATGATTTTTACTTTTATCAGTAAAAGCTCACACATAAGGCTTTTGAGGAATGCAAATCAATTTACAAATCTAGAGTACTCTCATACAAGATGAACTAAATTATTATATAGATACAGTTCCTTTTAAAAGAGAACAGCTTCACTTCAAGAACCAATAGAGCAGATGACAATAAATGTAATGTCCCCATTCCAAGAAATGGAACATTTCACACAATTAGCTGCTCTACTCAACATTGTTAACTGTGGCAGATGAGCACTGCTATTCAAAATACTTAAGTAAAGGGCAATAGAGATGGCTATTCTTCTCCTTTCAGTAGTTTTAATGTTTTGAAATGTTCTGTGAAAGTGGAATTAAAAAGTAAAATAAAATCTAAAAATCCTTATGACATGAGACAGAAAAATGTAATGAAAAAATCTAAGGTTAATATTTTGAAAAATTTCAAATATTAAATACAAGATGAACATTTGGCTCAGACTTTCTGTCCAAGCCACAAACCTTTGTTATTCATTCCATTCTATTCTTAGCTTTGCTAGCCTTCTGAGATGAAACCGTTTCTTCTATTCTTTTAGTATAGTTTTAATGTAATATATCTCACAAAATAATAAATAAAACCTTCTGAAATATGGAGTCAGATCCTCATCTCTTCCCTCATCCTAAGACCCCTGTGAACACGGTTACAGGTTCCTACCTCAGAAGCCTCAGCTAATAAACAGATTTAGGTACTTTGGGTAAAATCCTTGGGCCTGTGAGGCAGGGTTCTTTCAACGCAGGTTGTCCTAAAGCTATATGGCAGAGTTCCACAAGTGTCTGTCTAAAATTAGAGAAGTTCTAAAAATGTTAGGAAATATTTTACTTCAGACCAACACTTTGATTGCTCTAAGAAGTTTTTGTTTGCAGGCTTCTCATCTGTTATCATGTTTGGCACCTGTGAAAAAAAAACCAAAACCCTCAAACAATACCTAGATAATCCTGTACTGTAATACCTTTATTGCAAGCATCATTTATGTACTTTTTTCTATATTTCTATTCTATCTTTCTATAGAATACTATAGATATATATATCTATAGAATTTCTATTACATCTTTCTATAGAATCCTTCAATTTTTCTATATTTTTATTCTATCTATATTTCTTTTTTCCCTAGTAAATTCCTAGCATATACATATACTAAATAAAATAACACAAGGTACTTTTAGGTTGTAAAGCAAGATATTCTCAAAAAAATTTTTATGTGGTTTTTAATAAAATAAATTACCTTTTAAGTCCAGTATCATGTAAAACTGGTATTTTTTTTTTAAGTGGAAAGGCTTCTGTACAGGTCTGTGTGAATAAACATGTAATGGCTTAATATTTATGTTCCATCCATTTTGATTTTGTTCTGTTTGTTTAAATTTCTACATTAATTTTCAGATGCTCTGCTGTTGGGTTTTTTCCTCCTCCTCCTTAGAACAAGATGGAAAGTTAAAATTCAGACAACTTTTGTTTTTTCTGTTTTAGGTAGGAATGGAGGCAAGTTTTCTGAAGGGGAATGTTGAGGTGCTGGTTCCCATCCATGGGGAAAGAGAGGCAATGGTTTAACCCTTGCTGTGCCTTTGCTGGTGCTCTGCTCTCTGTGCAAACCCCACTGCCTCTGTGCAAGCTGTCAGGGGCAAACACCTGCCTAAGCCACAGCAGCTGCATTTTGCCAGCCAGGGCTCATTTAGGAAGTTACCTCACATGTGGATGCAGCAACAGGAGCTCTGCCACATCCTAAAAGCTATTGCAGGGAGATTTTCCAGGTGTTATCTGTCCATGGAGCCTTATCTGATGTTGGGTTTTTAATAGAGTATATTCTTTGCCTCAGTCTAGGAGTCTAAACAGCAGTCTCTGGAGCAAGAGGTCTGAATTATCTCTAAAAAAAGGAGAGCCACTGTGTTGAGCTCTGTAAATACTTTCAATTAATTTCATTATTTACAGGAGATGATGTGTTATTATTCACAATGATTATTGTATTTTTCCTGCTGATGAAACAGGACTGTCAAATCATTTTGAACCCAGTTGATGCAAACAGAGTATAGATATGATTATCATGATAATGGAAGAAAAAAATGGTCTCCATGTCTCTGAAAAGACTGTACTGTTGCAACAGTAATGAAGTAGAACCTGTATGATTTTGCTTTTTTACAGTAAACACAGGCCCCAAGTACTTTATAATGCAGCTTACATCTTATGTAAGAGGAAATTTTACCACTAAGTTGACATAATATACAATAAAACATATTTTCTGAATTATGCATATGTGTCAGTGGAAAGCTGAACATGAGCCAGCTGGGTCAGGGGTGGTTTAGTTAAGATGTCAGGAAAAGGTTTTTCTCCCAAAGGGTGGTTGGGCACTGTAACTTGCCACAGGGAAATGGTCACAGCACCAAGCCTGTCTGAGTTCAAGAAACGTTTGGAAAATGCTCTCAAGTGTGTTTCTTGGGGTGTCATGCACAGGAACCTGTAGTTGTATTCGATGATCTTTGTGGATCCTTTCCAATTCATCATAATCTATGATTCTGAGATCCTGTGATGTACTTTAGTACATTACTTTGATGATCCTGTAATAACGCTTAACATTTTTGCATTCCTCAGCACAGACAGGGGCATCTTTCTCACATAAAGATTTACCACAACTTCTAGAACGCTGCCATAACTATGAGTGCAGACCTGGGGCACTAACCTCCAAGCTTATTGTACAATTAACAATTTAGATAGAAACTACAAACATTTTTAACTCAGAATATGTAGAGAAACTGTCATTAGCTTGAAATTTTCTTAAGGATGGGGTTTAAACACAATTTCTTTTGTTTCAATGGACAGATGTTTCTCCCTGCATCACTGTAGACTTTGACTCTGGATAAACTGCAGTTCATTAGATACCTTGGCCTGTGCTGAGATTTGCTAACATTACTGGAAATACAAATAAATTTAAATTCAGACATTATTTCAAACAACTATGTGATCTAACCTGTCAGATCCCCAAGACAAAGTATTTTGGATAATACACAACATTAATATATTATTGGAAAGTGAAACAGGTTTCTAAGAAACAAAACCAAAAGAAATTGGTTTTTTGGATTGTGACTATCTACAGTCACAATCTGGTCAGTACTCTCTAGTCCATCACTCCACTTTTCAACAATGGAGGAGCCTTCCAGAGTAAGATGAACTAGAATGGAAGTCCTCACTCAGTTAGAACTAAATCAAAAATTCAGGAATCCTAGCCTGAAATCTGACTTTCCAGTTCCTAATAGGAATATCTGAGAGCCACAGTTCCACTACCATGAGAATCAATATTCTGACTATGCATCCTTTGGCTTGCATAGTGGCAAAGACCTGAAGAACCTTTCCAAAGTTGTTACTGCTGTTATACTCACAGAATAAAAGTTCCAAAAAGGAAAAGTCGACTGAACAAACCACACTGATCTGCCTGTGTTTATAAATCTGCTGGCTAAGCAATGAGAGTAAAGCTGTGGAAAGCCATACCATGGGGTAAAAATGAAATTTACTTTGCTGTATCCTCCTCATGGCTACCATCCTGTGGTTTTAAGTGAAAATTTTTGAAGATGCTCAAACACTTTGCTGAGTCTCCAGTAGAACTCCTGAGCTCACAGGGGTGCAACTCACAGTGCACCAACTGCACATGAACCTCACTGTTGGCTCCCAGTGTGGATTGTCCTACCCAAATGATCCCTCTGATCCTAAAGAAAAGCTAAAACATATGAACAGGTAAAGAAAAAATAAATCCTTCCAAAACCCCCAAACTCTTGCAGTCTTAAGCATTCCAAGATGTCTTTCAGCAAAGGAAGGGTGACATAGGGTGTGGAGGCTGGAAGTGGAATCTGTGTTTTTTTAAATGTTCCTTATGTTTCATCACCTTTTAGAGTCATTTTGGAGATATGCAGTGTGGTTTCAGAGGATTTTTTTCAAGCACAAGAGAATATACTAATTTTCAGTCTTAACATTTGCTCAGAAATTAATTCTTCTGAGCATTCTGAAGGAGTTTGAGACATCAGACTCATTTGAAGAGAACAGTTCATTTGAAGAGAACCAGAACAATACAAGCTCCAACAATATTTTGGAAGAAAGCTAATTTATCAAACACTGAGTCTCTTTAGCATGTATAAATTATACTCAATGAAAACTATAGGTAAAAAAATTTTTAGCGTAATCAGCACAGCTGTGCCAATACCCAAATTACATGAATCAACTTAAAGTACTAAGCTGTCTCAATGAAAATTAGCCAAAATACACCTGTAAAATTTACCATCTCTGTTTTTCTAAATGTCCCCAGGAAGTTGCTGAAGCCAAGAAACTAAGCAGAAAAGCAATACTTTCTTTGTATCTCATGATTTACAATGTCTGTTTTAAAAGCAGACCTTTCGATTTGATGTACAAATAGTAAATGCATTCTGGGGAGAGTTTCCAATGGATTTCTCAAGCTTTATCCATCTACTTCAAACACTTAAAGGCAAACCACTTGACAAATATTTCCTCTCAAATACTACAAGGAAAACATTTAAAAATGGCATTGCATCTTTTTACAGTCCAGGAACATATTTCAGCGTTCAGTCAACCCTAAAAATAGCTATCTAATAAGCCCTAAAATAGCTCAAAAAAAAAAAAAAAACCCCAAACCATTTAAAACCACGTTAAACAAATCAAAATTGTTACTGGAAGACCCAAGATGCCATAAAATTAGTAACAGTCAGTACCAAGCTATAGTAAGTACTCTCAATTGGTAGAAAGGCAACAAAACTTGAAAAAATCAGTGCATAGATTAGGAGATGCAGAGACAACTGTCCAAGAAGAAATAATTCTTAAAATACATTAGAAAACTTGCAAGGACCAAATTGTCATAGTATGATGGACAAGACAAAGGAACAAATTAGATTTGTGGGCGTGGAAAGACTTGAAAATTATGATATTAGAATTCAGCAAATATAGCTGTTTACAGTGATGCTATTTTCAGCTAACATTCTGCTAGTAAGGTGTACGTCTTGTGATTAAAAAAACAATAACAGAGAAAAAAGGAAATCTGGAAAACTGGTGGTGTTTCAAGAAAAATTGGATAGCAGAAAGCATGCTTGACTGGGCTGACTATCTCCTCTTTTCTTCTGCCAATAATCTTCATGCCAATGAATAATAAAGGATGACATGTAAAAGTATGACTGCCAGCAGCCAGTCACTGTAGGGTTTTCAGTTTAAAAAATTGGAAGAAAAAGGAGCATTAGACTATGTAAGTTATTTTTATATAGCTACTGTAAAGCAGAGTGCATCTTTCAAATGAAGAGGTAAATATCAAGAAAAATGCATAAATGTTTCAAGTCAATAAAAGGATTGGTAAGAAAAAAAAATTCACACACCTTTCATGTTTAATATTCATCTTTTTCTTGTTTATCAACTTTCTTCTATGCTTACTGACATAAAATTGAATATTTTGAAAATTTATTGCAAAGCATCTTTCAGATCTCTGGATATTAATCCATTGCTTGAAAATTAGTATGGCAGTTCCCCAATAATTTTACTAGTAAGTATTTTGTTAGTTGACTATACCAAGATAAAACCAATTAGGAAGATGTATTTTATAAATATTAATGACATCCAGAGAACACATTATGCCAAAACTGCATAGAAACAGAAATTATATAGTCATCGTCTTATCTGGGAGAAAACATTACCCATTAGTTTTGTGAAAACCAAGATAGGAAGAATTAATTCAATAAAGTTATGATGAAATTGCAGCGGTTAATTTCACAGCCAGCCACTCAAAAGTTTGATTTACTTTCTTTTGTTTTTCAGTAGAGGATTGTACTCCCTAGATTTAAAAGTTAGGAATTAAAATTGATTTTTTTCTTCTACTAATATTAGTATGAAAATAGATAGAATTGTGTAAAATTATTGCAGACTATTATTATTAAATTTAAGTCATAAATTCATAAATATGCCTTCCCTATATATTCAGTTGTGTTGCCCTGTTAAGAAAGCTGGAATCTTCAGTACTCTAAATCTTCCACATTATATGCTATATGCTTTGCAGAAAAGGAGGAAAAATGAAAGTTTACTTATCAATGTAGAAAGGCCAAATGAATAAAAACCTTCTTTTGAACTCATCGCTGTATAATTTGAATTAAAATAATTTTAAGCACATTACAAGTCAAGACACTCAAAGGCATTTAGGTGTCTAAAAATAGCTGTTTATAGGGCTTTTCAAGAGAGCTTTTAAAAGTTAGGAACTTAACTCCCACCTTAGAGCTTCTTAATGCTTTTGGCAGGGCTCATTTGCTGGAGAGAGTCCAGCACAGGGTCCCTGAGCACATTAATAGATTGGAGCATCTCCCATAAAAGGAAGAGCTGGTAAAGCTGAGGCTGCTTAGCCTGGGGAAGAGAAGGCTCAGGAGAATCTTAATGTGCACAAACCCTGTAGGGAGGGTGAACAGAGGGTGAGGCCAGGCTCCAGAGGTGCCCAAACTTAAACACAGGAGGATCCCTCTGAACATCAGGAACCAACCTCTCAGTGGGAGAGTGACTGAGCCCTGGCCGAAGCTGAACAGAGAATTTGTGAGGTCTCCCTTTTTGGAGATGTTAAAGATTTATCCAGATGTGGTCCTAGACAATCTAGGTGGCCAAGTTGGCCCTGCTGAAGAAAGGGGTTGGATCACCTGTCCCTTCCAACTTCAACCTGTCTGTGATTCTGTTTACACAGTCCAGAAAGGTGAAAAAGGAGCTTGAGGAAAAGTACAGCAGGCACAATAAACCTCATACAAAAATATTTTTACATTTAAAAATATTTAATTATACACAGCACTATGCTGCCATGCATTTCAGGGAGAACAAATATACAAGATCACAAATGCAGTATATCTTCATCTGCCTATGAAGAATGCATCATCATTCCTCGAACACATCCAATATGCAAATAATCTATATAAGGAAAAACACAGCAATGAAGGAAAATTAATTGTAAGATCAGTTAAATGCAACAATTTCTAAAGTAAGGTGAGATGCTGTGTTACCCAATCACATGATTAAAGGCAGTGACTAAGAGAAGACTTTAAATTAAATTTCTGTTGTAGGCAGTGACAGGGGCTTTTTAATTTCCCCAGATGTCTGTGCAGGTGAATAATCAAAGCACCAGCACTAGAACAGAAGGGTTCTGTTGAGTCCTTCTCAAGGCCAAATTGCTCACTAATATAACAATTCTTGTAGCTCCACAGTTTTGGCTGTAATCAAAAGATGCTCAGGACAGGATACAAGAACAGGGTAAGCATGGCATAGAACTTCCTCAACGTACATAGGTTTTGACTGCAGAACATTGAGGTTAAATAGGAAGACTTTTATTAACTTTTTTTGATTAAAATATTAAAACTAACATTACATCCATTTTTCCTAATTTGCTTGCTCTCTTTGATATTATATATAGAAAAAAAAATCTGAAGTGTAACATCTTGTGGCAAAGGTTTCATTATTTAATTATATATTTTTGTTAAAAAACTGGCTTTTAATTCACTCTTGGGTTTTGTTCCTGTTCTTTGCTTGCTACTTAAGCAGCTACTTAACATTAAGTACATACATAATCCTTTCATGAGAATGTAAATTAATTATATGCTTGAATATAAAGCTGAATTATGTTTTGAGTGTATAAAAATATTTTCACTCTGCTGATTAGCAAAAAGTTACAATAGTTACAGGCAACTAGAAATTCTGGAGAATGGAAAAGTGCTGCCCAGTTTTAATCTTGCTCAAATTGTTCTGTGAGAGATTAGATCACACTCTTGCTTTGCAGCTTATCTTTTTGTATTGCTGAGCTGTGCAATCATTAATTGTGTAATCATTTAGAATCAATTTCTTTCAGAAATTTAAGTTTAAAGATGTTAGACTGAAATGTAGAATCAATAGGGAGGACATGCTGACTCTCAGGAGCTTCACTTCTCAAACTGAGAGTACCATAATTTCTGATCACACAGGACTGAGCAGGTCACTTGCTGATTCACAGAAGTGGTGCCCCTGCTTCTCTCATGCAGTATCCTGGGTGAGCTGAAAAAGGGAGAACAAAGAGCTGCTTGTAACCCAGCACTTCCTCTGGTAGACTTGTTCCTGAGAGCAGCTCAGATCTGAGGTATGGATCAGAAAGAGACACCACCATCCGTACCTGAACCCCATTAACTTCAAATCCCTTTAATCTCGGAGCAGCTCACAAGCTGCCGGCAGAAGCTGAGTCATTCCCACTGTCCCCAGACCTCAGGAACATGGACACTCAGTACAATGGGTTGGAAAGGTGCACCAGGGACTTCATGGATACTCATCCTTTTCTCCATAAACTCTATGTTTCAACTGCTTTTTCTAATTCTTTTCCTGAGGACCATTGTTGTTATATTTCTAGAGTCCCAGCTCTCAGGCTGCCACAGCTCTTGGCTGTCCTATCTTCTATCACATCAGGGCCACCAATTATTGTATTTGTATTGCTAACGTTATATTTCTAGAGACCCATACCTTCTCTGGCTGGCTTTCTCACAAGCAGCTCTTCACAGCAGTGTTGTTCCTGCTTCTTCACCAGGGCTCCTCGAAGACTCTCCCTGACTGGCCAACCCACCCCCTTTTATCCCAGTTATCTTCATTAGCCACAGCTGCCACCCAATTAAGGACATCACAGCTGCAGCCCATTTAGAACAACTAGGATCGGGGCAAGGCCACTTATACAATACATATATTTTACTGGGACTCCTACTATAGACTGTGATAGGGCTTAATGTTTTATGTTTACATTAGTTTGCTTTTCAATTCCTTACCTCAAACTCAACTACTCAGGTTCTGTCGTTGGCCATTGAAACAAAGCACACAATAGTACTCAAAAAACATGGCAAAATCCTAGTCAATGCATATACTTTTTTGTTTATAGTATTTTGTAACCTCAATATTCAGCCATAGAAATATCTTGCACCAGAGCTTGCTATTTACTGCCAAGTTCTTTTTTGGTTCCCTGCTGTTGCAGTAATTCATTGCTAAAGACAGGCATTTCTGAAGGAGTTTTGTTTTTGTTTCCCTACAATTTACTTGTATGGGTAGACATCTGAGTATCAGTTAATAGGTAATCTTTCATTTGCACATTGAAATTATGTTTGCTATTTAATTGTTTCTCATTGATGCCTTTTTTTCTTTTTTTTTCTGTAAGAATAAAAGAAAAAAAGGAAAAAAACATGATGGAGAGCAGGGGAAAATTAAGTAAGAAGTTGATATAATAATAATGATCTGAGTAGGTACCAGAGACCATTGATGCTTGTTGCACAGGTGGCTGAGGTAGAGCTTGGAAAAAGAATCTCAAATAGAAGCTTAACCAGATGCAAACCATAGAGAAAGAGCAGCATTTAAGAGGAGAGAAAACAGGTAGATTAGGTGAGAAAAATGGAAGTGAAAGCTAATGTGATCTGATGACAATACAAAGGACTAATAATGAGCCATTATGATTCTAAATCAGGCAAAATATGCTGTTTCAAACAAATCTTCAACTAATCAAGAAAATTAGTTGCATTTTTTAATCAACTTGCTGAGCATTTGATGAATTCACAGTCCATAGTTTAAAAAGTTATTGAAGAAAAGCTGAGAGAGATAAGAAGGATGAAGGTTTTTGGGGTTTTTAAATTGAGTCATCATGTGGCACTTCACCCTTTGTGCACCTGAAAACCTGTTTGGGACCAGGGGAAGACAAAGCTCACTGATGCTAGAGAAGTCCATTGAGTGACTCAAGTGGTGGTAATTAAATTAATAGGAAGTTGAAACTTGTAGAACTATATAATCGATCTACTAAAATTCTATTAATTCATTATGCTATAGCTAAGGAAAAAAAAACAGATTTTGCTCTTAGCAGGACTGAGAAAAATTTAGTCTCTGTTTTAGTAAATATTTATGCATGAAATTTCAATTCCTTGCACCTGCATTTTTACTCTCAGAAAATACTTAAAAATATATAAATTGCTATTTTCCTTCTGTACGTGTACTCTAAACTACTATTTATCCAGTTTTCTGCTTTCTACAGCCCTGTGCTTGACCATGTATGACATTTTCACATCACAAATCAACAATATAATGACAGATAGAGGTTGAAGACACTCGAAATGGCACAACTAAAACCAAGGACAGCTTCTTTGTCCAACTGATGCTATATTGAGTTACACTTCAGATTTAGCTGTTGTCCTGACCTCCACACAGCTTCAACTAAGGTATTATGTAAACAGGAGCTAGAACATTAATAAGGCATCTAATTTTTCAACAACTGTTTCTATTCACCACTACTTTACAGATAAAACTTGGTGGTTTGGCTTTTCATGTTGCTTTTTCTTTTTTTTTTTTTCTTTTTTTTTTTTCCTGATTTAACTCCTTTTAGGGAGTTTTGTTATTGCACCAAGAGCTGAGATATGGAGGATTTCTACAGAAGCAGCCTTTTGTGATTCAGTTCTTATTTCTCATGATGAGGCTGTGATTGCTCTTGGGGGGACCTGGCTTTCCAGAAAGGAAGAGAACACTACAGTGGGAACAGGGATCTATGCCAAAGGCAATATTGCTCACTCATACTACACTTGTAGCTCTGAAAGCCCAAATAACTGTTCAGATCTCTCCTTTTGTTGTTAAGCATTGCAGCAAATCACTTGTTTTTCTTGTCCTGAGGCTCCAACTGCTTTCATGGTTATTTCATTGCTCTGTTCCTACCTTGCTGCATGTTTTCTGCAAATGGGTATTTTCTTGACTATACTGTCACTGCATAATGGCCCTTGGCACTTCCACTTTAGTGCCATTACATTTAATGGGAAAATGCTTCAAGCAGCTGCAACTTGGCTACTGTATTTTCTTAGGGCCAAATGGCTTCCTGATGCACAAAAATTGTAAAAAACAAAAAAATGCACTCAGGACTTGTGTGGATTGCCACATCAATTAAAAGGTACATACATATGCAGTCACTCAAAAAAAAAACATTTTTGTGTCCTGAGAACTGTATTTTGCATCTGTAATTACTGCAACCATGAATTATCGAGGACAGTCTGCTGGGATCAGGACTGTCTTTTGAACAACATTCTGGGATATGTTCTGACTTGAGATACTAATCCTAAACTTAGTTCTGTTTTCCTCCAGGATGGGCTGATCTGTTATGGTCTCAGTAAGAAGGAAACTCAGAAAATTCAATTCATTAGAACTTGCACCACAAGGACATAATGGTATGGATAAGCTTAAATCTCTGTGGAACTCCAGGTGGTTTTCCTTCTCATGGATCTCCAATCCGAGTACAGCACACTGGGCAGACCCTATCCATAGAAAGTTCTCCCATTTCAGTCACTGGACTTTGTTCTTGCAAGATAATGCATTTACAGCACAGTGAATGCAATACAAGCACAGCACAGGCCTGGTCACACTCACGTCAGCTTTCATGTGGATCACTGGCTCCCTGGTGTGCAGTGGTCTCCTAGTCAGGAACCTGCTCTGCTGTTGGCTTTCCATGGTCTCCAGGTTCCTCCAGGGCTCATCCACAGCCTGCAGGTGGATATCTGCTCCACCATCTGAAGGGGACAACCAGCACCCCCAAAGTTTTCTCCAAGGGCTTCAAGAAAATCTTTACTCCAGTGCCTGCAGCACTCCCACCCTCTACTTCTCCACCAGTCTTTGTGTTTGTAGGGCTGTTCTGCTCATATTCTTATTCCTCTCTCCCAGCTACTCTTTTTCACTCTTTCTTAAATGGGAAGTGTCAGAGGTACTACCACTATCACTGTTTTACTCAGCTTTGGCCTGTGATAGGTTCATCTTGAAATGTCTGAAACTGGCTCTGTATGACTCCTCAAAAAAGCCACCCCTGCAGCCCTCCTGCTTGCAAACCTTGCCCATAAACACAGTACACAGGCCTTTAGAACATTTCTAATGAAAACAGACAGGGCTCTCTAAGATATTTATCATCCATCCATCCATCCATCCATCCATCCATCCATCCATCCATCCATCCATGTTCCTTTCAGTCTTATGTAGTTGCATTTATTTGAAACATGTTCCCACATAAAAAGAATTTCATCCATATCTCAGTTAAAAAAAAAGTAAAACTCAAATATAAAATACAGAAGGACCAGATGTTTGAAATATCAAGGCAAAGAAAATAAACAACAGTCTATTTGCATGTTTGAAGACTCTGGTCATAACAGCCAAAATTATTCTGAGCTCTCAGTTGTCTGAGTTAAAACAAGAATTGCAAATTGCTGAACTATACAAAATTACTGAAAATTCCGGCCTTTACTCATGCTTTCCTTCATCTTCTTTATATTCTGCATAATTAGCACTCTACTCTGATGATGAATTCAGGGTAGGGACTCACTAATTTATGCTGTTGCATTACTTAAATAATTATGAACTTTTTACCAAATCTAGAATATCCTTTCTACAAAAGTGAAGATAAGTATAAGATAAAAGTAGAATAAGTGCTATTGGCCAATGCCTTGGCCAAAAATGTAGAATGAGAATACTGTGAGACAAATCTCTTTAATCCATATGCAGAAATAAGAAAACTGGAGAGAATAAGGAAAGCAACAAACCTGGAGAATTATTTATTACCTGCATATCCATCAGACTGCATCCTTGATGCTAAAATGGAGTTTGTTTCCCTTCCTGTACTTTGCAAGAACTTTTTATATAATTGCTAGATGAGTGCTGATCCTTGCAAGGGGTGGAAGCCAATGGTTTGGGACTGAAAGGAAATTAACAATGGTGTCCTGCTTTCCTCCTGATAGAGCTGTATTTTCCTTGCTCTGCATTTTTCCTCCAGAATTTTTGACACAAGAAGGAAGGACATGGGTTAACATAATCTGTCAAGCAGAGCATGCAATGACAGGATTTTATGAGGACTCTAGGATGCATGGTTACAGTTCAGAAATGATAAGTAGTAAGATGATTGCCTCTATTACAAAAAAAAGAAAAATGCATCTTCTTGGTCATGCTAAGTAACTCAATGTTAGCATATCTGATGTGAAAGCTCTTGCATGCCAAAATCTGAGGAGTGTACAGGAGAACAAGTTGAATCTTCAAAATTTTATTGAATAAGTAAGTTTTTTGACTTGTTGGTGAGAAATGGCCTTTTACAGACCTGTTCCCTTCTAATGGCATTGGAACAGGCTATTCTATAAGGACCATTGAACAGATACCTATTTTGGATATTAAGTCATTAAACCCTGTGTCTGAACATGATTTTCCCTTTTTCCTTAAATGCACTTACAGAAAGTTAACATTATTGTATTACAATGTCTTAAATAATATTACTATGAATTCAAATGTACAATTCTTTATTTAAAATAAAAAAAAATCATAAGATTCTACAATAATTGTGGGGTTTTTTTAATTATTATTTCTCTGGAATTTCCAGCAAATTAAATGAGCCACAAGGTCCTTTGAAGTTCCTTTCTCAGTTGAAACACAAATTGAATATTCCACAGCTATTGCAAATCATGTATTGTATCAAACCAATAACTCACCCAGTTATTGGTTCTGGTGGTAAATTCTTTGTGGGATACCCAAAAGATTCAAACAAAGGAGATATGTTTTGGATTGCCATATTAGAAATTATCTATTTATGCACATTTAAATAATGAGATAACACATATTTTTATGAAGGAGATGCAAACCTGGGACAGTTTCATTTAAGAAAAGCTGGTGTGATATTCTGACACCACAACATCCTGCATGCAATTTACAGTTGGTATTTTCAATACACAAAGCCATAAAAAGACACTTGTGTCCCCTTCACCTTCTCACCAATTAACCTTATTCATCTGTCACTGGCTTCAAAAAATCCTCACTCAAAAAATATTCCTTGTTGGCAGAAGCCAAGTGGCAAGCAGCAAAGCTGTAGTGTACTCGTGTCCACTTGACATCTCCTTAGAGAGATTCGCTTGTGAACTCTCTCCCACCACTGCTTCATCCCTGCCAACACAGCTTTAAAAGAATAAACCCCATATTCTAAACAACATCTAAATAGGTAGCTGTTTTGTGAGTGCAATATGTCAAACTATCACAGTAGGCTTTTCTATGAATAGGTTACCTGATTTTTAAAGAAAGTAATTCTATTTATTTAAAAAACCCCAAACATTTTCCACATTTAATGTCTATTTCCTCTAAGACTTGCCCAAAGGCCTTGCTACAGACAGGATCTTCTCATTTATTAACAAAATTTGTATTTGTCCCCTATCCCATTTCAACAGAGTATATTATAAAAACTCTGAGCGGGTAAAAGTAAATAAGAAACTGTGCAAGTTCTTTGTATCTATAGTTGTGCTTTGATATATATAGGTTTTTTTCTGTAACTTATTAATGGAAATAAAGTATGCAAAAATCTAGAAAGAAAACAAAAACAAATCCAAAAACTAACCAAAATCTCCTATACAATTGGATCGAAACAAGGCCATGGAAGAAGGACTCCTCCATCTTCTGACATATTATCTACATTCCCAAAAGCACCAAAAATATTGAATTAGATTAGAGTAAATTAGACTAGATTAGAAAGAAGAAGGAGGAGGTAAGGGGAAAAACTTACAGAAAATGGTCCCAGACCTTCCTTTTGCAGAGTCATTGTCATATTAGGTAAATGACAATTCAGTAATAAAACTGCCACCAACTTGTATAAGACCAAAATTTTCAATCTATTGACACAAATATATACACACTGAAATACACATACATAAAAAAGGAAAATGTGGGAAGAAAAGATTCCCCCTAGCTCTCTATTAATATTTTTGTCAAAGCTATGGAGGTAACACAGCAGATTTATGGATTTTAAATTATGTTGCATTTGTCCATACATAAAAATTTCCACTGCTGTCTAGAGAAGGTCCTATGACTGCCAAAGGCATTTGGGTGGCACTCAGAAATAATTGCCATCTCACCAGAAGTTACAGGCACAGCTTCATAATGCTTAGCTTCATTTTGGGACACATTCAAGCCCACACATTTCATTTTCACCAGATCCAAAATGTTCTTGGGAAGAATGCAACATCCCTCCAAGATCATCCTCTCAAAACAAAAACGAAACAAAACAGAACAAAAAATCAAAGTGAAACAAAACAAAAAAACCCAACAAATCAAACAAAAAAAACCCAACAAAACAACCAAACCAAACAAAAAAACCAAACACATCCCACACACAAAACACAAACAAAACCCAACTGTCATGTTTCTGCTACAAAACTGTGTAAGTCTTTGTGTTTGTGCACAAAGTGCTGTGCACAATTTCACTGTCCTTCTATGGAAGTGATATGGAATGTGAAATCACATGTAGCAGTCTATAAGGTGGTAATTCTAAGGTGAGTGTTGGTCTCTTCTTCCAAGTAACAAGTGACAGTATGAGAGAAGATGGCCCTAAGTTTTGCCAGGGGAGGCTTAGATTGGATATTGGGAAAAATTTCTTCACAGAAAATTTCGTAAAGCAGTGGAACAGATTACCCAGTGAAACGAAGGAGTCACCACCACTACAAATATTCAAAAAAAGGTGTGGGCATGGCACTTAGAAAGGATTTTGACAAATATGATGTTGGTACTAGGATTACAGTTGACTGATAATCTTAAAGGTCTTTTACCAACCTTAATGTTTGTTTGATTCTATGGTATATGTCCACACTTACACAAATCCTTCTAGTTTTACTTACACTCAGTTCAAATGATAAACTGCTCAAGAGTCTGAATTTTAAGGTTCAGAGCACAATTGACCATCTTAAGGTAGATATTGAAAATTAGCCAGCTCAGTAGGAATCTGTATGTTGCATTTTTCTTTTCTTTTTGGTGTTAGAGACCATAAAACTAGCAGTTCATATATCCATAAACTACATACTGTGCATCTATTTATACATATGTATTCATATAAAAACACTGTAATGTCCTCTGAACAGTTTCAAGAAGCAAAAACAGGTGCCCGAGATTAATTTTACATAGATGCTCTCTCCTACATTTTAAATACTACATTTCAAATAACTATGGTCCACTCACCAACTGCAAAGTGGAAGAAAGATAGGGAGAGCTTAGAACTCCCAGAGAATCCATCTGGAATTACAATTCTCAGAAAAGAGACTCTGCTCTCACAGCTGACCTGCTTCATAGGTATCATTCAGACTTCAGTATGTAAAATTCACAATTTCAACATGTTACCAAGAATTCCTTCAATGCATCAGTAGCTATCAGGAACATTCAGATACTAGAACTGAATGTATTTATTAGCTCACAGTTTACTCTACAGCATTTCTGAGATCAAGGGATGTGTTGAAGGACTTGTACGTGTCTGACTCACCTTGCTTGATGCATGATCTTCTGCAGATGGCATAAACACAAATTTTTCTCTAATATATTGGCCTCTGTGTGCATACACAGGGATCTGGGCCAGTTTGCCTCTAAAATCAGATGAAATGTGCTTTAAGCTGTTTGTGCTACCCTGCCTTTCAGTTGTTATGCTGGCCTAACCCAATGAGACACAAGCACTTAGTCTGTTGCTGCCAGAGAGCTGGAATATGGGTTTGTTGTCTCTGTTAAGTAAAGTGCCTCCTCTTTAAGATACTCTTGACAAAAATAAATAGTAATTTATATATTTTTTAAAAAATCTTGCTTTTCATTCAGCTCTTCAAATCTTTCCACCTTTTTTGTAAGTAAATAACTTGTAAAGGAAAATAAAGTTACTCCTTACAGACTACTGTAATAACAATATTTATTTGTCTTAAACTGCATAATTTTATCAGAAATAAGTATTTCCTAGTCTTGTACTTTTTCAGAAATATTAAAATAACATTGTTTTAAATAAAAGAAATTGTGGAAAGGTGTAATAGCTTGTGGATACTTTACTTAAGCTACACATTTGACACTTTTACTATCTGAAAGACTCTGAAAAACTTGTGTAAATTATTCCGCAACAAGAGTAGAATTAGTGAGATATAAGAATAAAATTGTGCTTGCTCTGCAGTTATACTTGTGGTGCAGGTGAGTTTCACATCAGTTGTGCCCCTGTGCACACCCAGGGTACTCAAGTGATCAATTCCCTGGGCAGACCAGGAACACCCCAGTTGTTCCCAGCTGAGACAATTTGTTGACAAGAAACAATAGATTGACTTTAGTCAAGGCGGTTGATTTAGCTCCTCTCTACCTGCACAAAAAATGATTAGACTAATTCATACTGGATCTCTCTAGGTGTGAATTTCAACCAGTTTTAGACATTTCCTCAGACATCTCCTGTTGAACTTGGTCCCTTTTATTTTTCAAGTGATTTTCATGGCAGAGCGGACCAAAGTGTGGGTATGTAAAATGCAGTCAGGTGAGCAGAAACTGCTCCTACAGATGCAGAATTGGACAGGCAGGACATTCCTGCCAGGGATTTGCAAGAACAGGGGTGGGCCAAGGTGGGGAATGAGGCAGGGGCACAGCCTCGATGGCCACAGTGCAGGCCCTCAGGGCACCTAACACCACCTGACAACAGTCAGGATGAGCAATTAGCAATGAGATTCAGAGCCCATCCAGGGAATCTTTTCAAAAGCAGGAGGAGATGGGACTAGAGGTCTGTTACAGCTTTTTGCTTCAAGTTAAATTCATGATTTATGGAAGAAGGGAGGCTTCTAAAGTCAAATAATGTGACTATTAATTGTGGGAGTAATCTTTCCATCTTGTACAGGAGGAGGGAGAACACGACAGGGAAGGTGATTTTCTCAGGATGAGGTTCATTCTTTGCAAGAGGGCTGTGCTGGCCCCTGAAGTTTCCCTAAATACAGTAAGATCAATTACACAATTCATGGCAGATGTTGTAATGCAGAGACAGAGATTTTGAAATTTGTCTGAGCTTGCCTTAACAGTTTCTGGTTTTGTTGTGTTTTTTCAGTAACACATTTTATCTTCTGTATAAAATATCACAACACAAAATTGGAGGTAGTGGCAGAAAGGACTTGAATCCTGTGTCTTGTATTTTGCAAGACACAGGATCTATCTTCCAAAATATATACTAAACACTGCTGCATCTTTTTGTCCTGAGTAAGGAATGGCAACAAATCTGTCTCACAAAGAAAAGCAAGATAAAACTTTGCAATGAGAGGATGAGATTACTATGGCACTGATGGTCCTTCAGTCCTATTTTCTGGAATGATCAAAAACTTGACAATTCTCACCCAACCCAAAAAACTATGCTCAGTAAGTTCAAGGCTTTAGCAGAAAATAACTATGGGCTTCTGATTAGAAAACTATCTTAATAGGATTCAGTAAAAAAAAAAAAAAAAGCTACATTTAATTTCATAATCACAGTCTGCTTACTATCATTAACGATGTTTTGCTTATATCCCCAAACAAATCATGATTAATAGCAAAAGGCACCAGGACATAAAATGTAATTTATTAATTATCAGACTTCTGTTAATTAAGAGCTATATTTATGTTGTACCATCATTAGTATAACATTGTTCTTAGTATCACTGACATGAAGAAGAGCAAGATTTAAGTCTGAGACTCATATCTCATCCATATGACAACTGCATAAATTACTACTTAAATATTCTTACAATACATCTCTATGGCAAATATGCAAATTAAAATGAATAATGTCATGTATAGACCAATGTCTTATTATTAATAGGGAAAAATTTCTATATACCCGTCATTATGAACATGTGGCCTCACATGTTATAGCAGAGGTAAAAATGGAGGCATGCATCCCAATTGTTGTCTTGAATCCCATAGGGATTGGATCTCATCCCTGGATGTGAAAAGCATGCAGCTTCTTTCCAAAAAAAATTTCTACTGATACAAATCAATTAAAAGAATAATGAGAAACCAGAATTGAAGCATGGATTAAAATCAGGTGGAACTACAGAAAAAGAAACTCAGTATTTTATTTTACTGAAAAAATGTAAGGATATTGAACATGATTTCATGTACCCATGTCCACATTACAGTATCAAAATCTCTGCAGAGCAATCCAGTAAATGTTTATTTCTGCTGTTGGTAACTGTCTTTAACAGGTAATCCCATTTTCCTTATAATCCTTGTTATGAGTGTGGAAGGCGCATTCATAATGTGAGCCTTAGCTATCAGCAGAAAAACATGGATCAAAAGCTCTGAAAAAAAAGAAGTGAGAGAAGGTTCCTCTGGAACTGGCATCTAAACAGCAAGCAAATATGTGGTTATATAATAATGTCTGTTTATTATATTAATGGGTTAGATTTTATGCTGTTCTTATTTGAATACATGAAAAACTAGATTCAAAAACAGATCTTTCACCACAGGCTTAAGGAGAAATGGCAGAAGTCCCTTAAAATTCATTTTGGGCATAGTTATTTTATACCTAAAGTGCTGATCTGCATTTCTTCTGGTAAGATGGGAGCTGACAAACAATGAGAGGGGAATAAAAGGGTTTTTTCCCATGTGCAATATTTTCATCTTTCTACATTCTTTTTCACTAATCAGATTCAGAGTGAGATGAACAAAAAAAAAAAAAATCCAATAACCTGAGAATTTCCTGTCCTGCTCTTTTCAGTGACAGAATTTTACATGAAAACAATTCCTAAATCATGTCACTCATGCAAGTACAACTGCAGTAAGATCAAGCTGGTTTTCAGAAATATGACCTATGTACAACTCACAGGAATACTTCTACCCCTTCTCAGGCACCAACACAAAAGGCAGAAAAGCAAGGAAATTATTTGATTTTGGGGCAACAGCTTTGCCTTGGCCACTGATACCCAAGAGCTGTTGACTACAAAGGTGGAGACACAGCAAGAGAACGCTCCTAGGTAGAGGACAATTTCCTTCAGGCTCTCCTGCTCTGGAGTAGGAAAGCAGCTGACCTGCTGTGAGAGCTGAAAAAGAGGAAGATCATTGCTCTCCTGGGTGGTGGCTGAGCAGTGTCACAGGGCCAGGCAGAGAGGGCAGAGCTGCAGCAGCGCCTCAGCAGCCCTGGCACCGGGCAGGTTGAAGCCGCAGACGTTCCCTGTGCTGACACTTGGTGCCAAAGGACATCTCCAGAGCCAAACCAGGAGCTTCTGTGCCCGCTCCAGCTACTGCAAAGGGCTTTGCAAGCCTCACATAGATGTGTCTGGGTTGGGGTACGTTTTGCTTTGCTTCTCCCTCAGAGCACAAGACCTGTGGCTTCATCCCCCTCTCATCGCTTTGGGTGCTGCCGCCAGAGGGCACGAGGAGCCAAAATTTGGTGCCTTCACAGCGAAACCATTCCCCTTTTCCTGCAGAAGGAACAGAGTGACTAAACTGTGCTTTGTCATCTCTGCAGTCCCTAACCAGGCTGCTGACTGGGAAGGAAGAAGGAGGTGGTTTCCTTCAGAATGGGGGAAATCCAAGAGCATACCCTTGTGCATACCTTTATTTGTGAGTCTTTCTGTTTGCACGTTTCATCTTCTATATCCCAGATTATGTGTACAGAAAACAGACACAGCTTTGTCCCCTAGCTGTGGGAATTAATTCCTCCAGAAGGAAAAGGTCATATTATCCACTTGTCAATGATCTTTTCTGCTGCCTTGTGAAGCATGCCAGAGGGAATGTGGCTCTATAGTGCAATGTTTGCTCTCTTCCAAGGGCTGCATGACCACTGCCTTTATCATGGCAGAGGTGATATCCACACCCTGGATACTCAGAAATTCTGCAAGACATTGGGGCTCATCGGTTTGGTGACTACTTAGCTGAAGTGTTAAGTAAGTTTCAATTTGATGAACATATAACCCCATTAATTTTTTCAAAATCCAAAACCACACAGCTTCTCGCAGCCAGGAGAATCGCTTCCTTAAACTTGAGGGTATCATTCTAAATGCATCTAAGAGAAAATTAAATTCTGAGGTGTGGAGGTGTTCTATCTATAATAAATCTTTACGGTGCCCTCCTTAAAAATGTTTTCACAGAAGAGAAGGACAGCAGGAACCATGCCCCTCCTGAAGATGCAGAGGGTGCTCTGTAGGAAATAGGTAATAGTTGGAAATGTTAACAGCAGCCCTTATTGTTTTTCTTGTCTATTTCTGATGACACAGAAGTTCTAACAACACTCTTTTATCACTATTCTTGCAGGGTAACCTAGCTACAGTAGGAAATATTTTTTTTTTTAATGACCCTTGGAGAATGATGATCAGTTACTTTCTTTAACACCTGAAAATACTGCATGTGTTATAGTTTCTCACAATTAATAGATCAGAAATCTTTCAGTAAACATATTTTTTTTCAAATTTATGGGTAACTTAACTGAAGTCCTGACAGTAAATCCCTTCTTTCCCCAAATAAGTTAAATCTGATTGTAATAATTTAATTAATTCTCCTTGTGAAGTGTCAAAACCAAGAAAGACTTTTCTAAGTATACATATCACAGGTATCTTGGTGTCCTTTTTAGAATCCAAAATTATTTTGTCATGTAGAATTAGTTGCAGCATCAACTAAGCACAGAGTGCTCTTTATAACCCCTGAGAGATGTCCCAAATCTTGCCTCCAGACAGATGTGTCATGGGAAGAGTTGCTCTTCTTAGAAGTGTCCAAAGATGCTACTACATCACCATATGGGTAATTGTTTGTTGTTTTAAAGATTTATGATCAGAGGTTTTAGGCTGAGAACAGGACATTTTTACTTGAAAAAGCAGGTTTCCATTTTCATATTTGGAAAACCAACACTCAGAAATAAAAACAGATGGTTTGATCCAAAATACTTGCATTGGCTTCAAGGCAGAAACAGGAGTAGGATGTCCCAATGTCTGAACAGCTTTTGCCCCTCCTGGAGCTGTTGATCTCTTTCCCACAGACAGAGGAAAGCCATTCTTTGATCTGTTTTTGATGACCTGATAAAAGACATTTCTGAATTTCCCTGAACACCTTGAAAGAGAATGTCCTCTTAATGTCTTGCCAGATATATGTGCTGAAAAGCTGTCAAAAATTCATTAAAAACCAGGAGACTAAAATGATGCTTTTGAAAAGAAAAAAATTTCTAGTGAAAGAATCCTCTTATTATCCTCTAAGTTTTGAATTTCCCCATTTCCAGGTTTTTCTGTTAAGCAGAGATAGAAAATATGAAAAAAAATTACTTGGTATCTGCAAACCAGCAGCAGCAGGTAAGGATACCACCCATATCTGGTGAAAACACTAGGAATGACACTTTTCACTATTTGGATGTAGAAATAAGGGAATGTTTCCAAAAATTAGGCATAACAGGTTGTAAAAGAGCTAAGGTGTACAGCAGAGCAGTCCAGCTAACCTTGTTACATGGAACAGAGAGATCAGGAAAAGTGAGATGAAGTTTCATTCTACTTGGACATCTAAAGAGAAGTCATACATGAGTAACCAGATAACATTGTGTCATGGTTTGGGCCTGGCACAGAGCCAGTGCCCCCATGAGAATACCCTCTCCCTGGGGTCTGCTGTGAGATGTAACCAGGAATAAGCAAAACAGGCTCCAGCTTAAACATAAAGAAAACTTTATTGCCTAAACTACAAGAAAATAGGAAAAACTATAAGGGAAAAAAATTGAAAACTTTACAAAAAACTCTTTCCTCCTCCTCACCACCAAAATTTCCCAATCACATACATTCTCCCAAATCACCAACTGCCCAGCCTGGCACCACACTTTAGAATACTCAAACTTCAGTTCATGAAGAGGAGAGGAGTCCTTCTTGTTCCATAGGCTTCGCCTGGAAACACACTGAAACCTCCTGTGCTTCCATGTCACTCAGCACCGCCTGGAAAGTCCTTTTGCCGCTTGTGACATCTTCCTTCCATGCTCAGTGCTCTCACCACTGTGTATGGACCAGAGCTGCTTTTAGGGTTGTCTTTTAAGGATGCCTTGTCTCACTCCAAAAAGGCACAGTCTCTGCTTTGGGACATCTGTCCTTCCCATTTCTTTCCAACCCCCTGGGGCCGAGGGGTCCGCACAATGAACCCTCCTGGTTCTGAGGCACTGCCTCCCCCTAAGTGCAGTCTCTGTGTCACAGGAATAAAACTGAGTCTATGGCTACACAAGAAAAGTCCAGCCAAAAGGCCACTCCAATCATCTCTCTCTCCACTCAGCCGTCTCCACGTCCTTCAGGCCAGGTCCTTGTCTCATCTCATCTCTTAACTCCCTTCTTATTCAGCTCCAAGGAGGATCAGCATTTTTTCGCAAGGTCCCAATCATGTAAGAAAAAGGGTTTAAAGTTTAGTCTCTGTCTGTCCCGACACTCCCATACTCGCTGCTGCTCTGGCCGGGCACCTCCTCGCTGCAATTCCCCCCCCCTTTTTCCTCCTGGGCCGGCCGCTATCAAATTCAGATGCCGTCTCTCCCTCTCTCTCTCCTGGGGGGGGATGGCTGCCCGATGGCTGTCTCCTGGGGCTCCTCCACCCTTCCATCCTCAAGGGCCTCCTCACCTCCCATCTCTGGTCCAGGCCCAGGCCTACCACATGGCTGCCCCTCCCCCGCCCAGCAGCAGCAGCTGGACAGGGGAGGGAGACCCGACCTCCTTCCCTCGAAGTCCCAAGAGAGCCTCCCAGGGCCGAAGCTCTGGTTTTAACCCTTGTGTATTCTCAGAGGTGTGTCCAAACCCCACTGGCCACACCAGGTGCCAATATCAAAATCCAAGCACCATTGGTTTGACGACAACATCCCAGAATTCCCACTTCTTCCTGGTCAAACCACCACACATTGTTCAGGAAGTACTGGACAATATGCAGGAAGAATGCACATGTGTGCCTAGATAAGCCAGGGCAACAGAAGCATATTCCTTCTTGAGAAAGAAAAATTCTATATTTAGCAAAGTCCACTCACACCACTACACCAAATATTAATCTGGTTTTTTTCCCATTAACTGAGACTTTATTGATTATTTTTGTAAATTTTGAATAAATTTTATATTTTTATCCTTCTCAGGGGTCATTTTCTAGTTCCTAGCAGTAAAAAGTTCCCTTGCTGTGTTTGTGACTGTAATTTTGTGGTACGTATATATTAATATATATATAGTGATGTCCTTTCACATACCTTAAATATTTCTTTCATAAACTGTGTTTTGTAATTTATTTTAGGAACTGATTGATACCACATCTCATTTTAGCTCTAGTTATCATCCTGTGCACTGTCTTTCAAAGATGTATAATTTCACTCATTTTAAACCAATCCCTCACAAGAACTGAAGGTTTCACTTCCATAGATCTGTATTTGGCAGAGCTGTGGAGGTTGTGGTTAGAAATATACCCATATAACAAAAGGTGTTACATGTATAATACATCCACATCTTAGGCTTCACTGTCTTGTTGAAAGAGTTGAGATGAAAGTTTTTACTGTATTATTAGTAGAAAAAAAAGGTGAATATTATTCTGCTTTAATATCATCTTTTAATTTTGTTTTACAAGTTATTTTTCACATTGTTTATTTTCTGAGGCCCATGTTCCTACTAAAGTTGTTTTTAAAAGCCATGTATTTTTTCTGAATCCCTCTTGCTTTTAAAAAGTACAGCTCAAGAATTCATGGATATTATGTCTATCAGAAATATGATGTGTACAATGCTGTCATTCAGTTTGGAAAAATAATTTTTATGCACCAAATGCACTTACCTTTGTGCACACAGATCACAATCACTTTATTACTCTCAAAGTTGTTTTTCTGTGAATTGGGCAAGTTGTACACATCCTGGTTTCAGGCCATGTTGCCACTTGGCTTCTGCTAATATCAACTGTTCAACTACTTAGATGCTTGAAAAATTGGAATTACACCAACAAAGCTTTCTACCTCCCCAGGAACATAGAAAATGTATTTTGATAGATATTCTGACAGACATGACTAGTAAAACACAGCTAAAACATGCATGTAAAAACTTCAGACAGAAGGTGAAGAAGCAGCTGTTGAAGAACCTTTATTTATCAGGGACCAGAAGAGGCAATGTTATGTTTGATATTTTCAGCCCTTTTTCTTTCTTCCTTTCAAATGTTGCTGTATTTCCTTTGATAGTTAGGTCATCTTTATAAAGTGAGGGTTGACCACAAGCACATGTTCCTGGGAATTGCTCTTTTTTTTTCTGGCTTTCAGTTTCTGTAGGAAATGTGACCTGTATATATTGAAGCAGAGGGAAGTGTTAGGCACCAGGAGGCACCACCAGCTCGGGCTGGTGTGTGAGCTGCTGTGTGACTCCTCCAACTCTGCCCATGGCCCAGGACCCCATGTCAGCCCCCTGGGGCCATCAGCTTCTGTCCCACTGACACCACAGAAGAGCTGGTCCCCAGTTCCTCACAACTCTGCCCTGCCCAGAGAGGGGCCATGTCAACCCAAACCCACCTGTGGGTCCAGATCCTGGTCCAGCCTCAGTCCCCCCTGATCAGCTCATGGTGCCCAGGGCTGAAGCTGCCCATGTGCACCCCCAGGTGCTCTGCTTCTGCCTGGGTGTGGTATGGACCTTGGCTGCCAAGTTCTATCCCATAGGAAATCCCTATTTCCTATAGGAAAATATGGCAGCCTGGTTATGACATGGCAAAAAGACCCCAGGCTGTTGCACAAATCCTATGTGACCACAATAGTGTGTGGCTGCTTGGGGGATGAATGAGGAGGTGCCTGATCAGGCTCAGAGAACTGTCTTCTTCTATGAATAGAAAATTGGGATGGGATGGGATGGGATGGGATGGGATGGGATGGGATGGGATGGGATGGGATGGGATGGGATGGGATGGGATGGAACAGAGTTGCATGTTGGCCTTCCTCTCAAACACACAGGGTTGGACATTGCCCCACATCTCTTCCATGTCTCTTCCACAAAGAAGAGTTAAACTGGAGTGGCAGCCTTATAAAACAGAGCCTATAGTTTGCTATTTAATTTTATTGCATTTTCTCAGTTAAACTGACTTTAATAATTTCTCTAAAAGTTGCTAAATAGGTGACAACATCACTAAACAGCAATTTTCATGGCACAACATACTGTGCCAGTAGTCTGTATAAACTTGTAAAAAAGGCCTGGCCCTGATCTCTTTATTAAATCTGGTAAGGTCCCTGGGAAGACATCCCTCTGAACTGATCCAAAATCTGGGACACAAATGGGTTGTCTTCTAAAGGAATGTCTTCCCACAGCAAAAAAATATGTTCCTTGTACTGAACATCTAGAATACAAAAGGGGAAAGCAGAAAGACTTATAAATAAAGTTGTACACAAGGGTTTCCTTCTTGGATTTCCTTCCTTCAAAAGGAAACCTCCACTTTCTTCCTTCCCAATCAGCCGCCAGGTTACGGACTGCAGAGATGACAAAGCACAGTTTAGTCACTCTATTCCTTCTGTAGGAAAAGGGGAATGGTTTCGCTGTGAAGGCACCAAATTTTGGCTCCTCGTGCCCTCTGGCGGCAGAACCAAAGCGATGAGAGGGAGATGAATCCTGAGGGAATGTCTGCAGGAGCCTCGACTTCCCCAACACCAGGGCTGCTGTGGCGCTGCTGCAGCTCTGCCCTCTCTGCCTGGCACTGTGACACTGCTCAGCCACCACCCAGGAGAGCAATGATCTTCCTCTTTTTCAGCTCTCACAGCAGGTCAGCTGCTTTCCTACTCCAGAACAGGAGAGCCTGAAGGAAATGTGTCCTCTACCTAGGAGCGTTCTCTTGCTGTGTCTCTGCCTTTCTAGTCAACAGCTCTTGGGTATCAGTGGCCAAGGCAAAGCTGTTGCCCCAAAATCAAATAATTTCCTTGCTTTTCTGTCTTTTGTGTTAGTGCCTGAGAAGTGGTAGAAGTATGCCTGTAAGTTGTAGGTAGGTCATATTCCTCAAAACCAGTTTGATCTTACTGCAGTGGCATATGTGCGGAATTATTTGGGGTGTAATGTAGTTTCTTCCCTATTTTTCTGCTCTCTCATGTTTGATAATGCCTTTGAACTAACTTGGCCAATCCTGTTGTGTGTAATTCCTTACAGGTGGATTATTCCAATGGGCTGGCTACTGCCTCTCCCATACTCCATTTGAGAAGCAGCAAGCTCTGGAAGAGCTTAAGTCAACTGTCCAGCTGTGCTGGGAAGGGCAGCCAAGGGCTGCTTCAAATGAGACAGGAATGGCTGTACATAGCATTATTATCCCATGGCTCCTCAGGGATGCCAGTAGAAAATTAGATTTACACAAAAAAACTGTCACAGAAAAGAGCAGGTCAGAAAATACTCAACATTTTAGACATTTTTTCTGTCTCAGTCAAGAACTGATTACAACAAAAGAAACTGGAAAGCTGAAAATGCTGCATGTGGGAAATATCTTTTGTTCCCCTGCCTTTTATTCTAAGGTCCTCTCAACCCAGAGGAAATAGGAGGAAAGTTAGAAAGGAAAGAGAACAGCTTCTGATCAGAATTTTAGGTAGAGTAGCTGTGCTGATGGTAGATTTCAAAGGCATTCTGTCATTTGCCTTTAGCCGTAGAGTGCAACAGTTTCAAACCTATAATTAATTTATTCTGAAACAAACTGAGTGGAAGTAAATCCCTATGGGATTCTAGACGACGACAAAAATGCATATTATTGAAATTGTCAGGTGTGATTGCATATTCATTGTGGCTGACCTGTTGGAATTTCACCATGTTGAGTTTATTTCAAGCCAGAACATTTCCATGTTTTGAAATGTTTACTATTTCCTTATTACTCTACCATTCTATGGGAGCATTGTCCTCAGACCATCACGTCAGTGGCAAAAATACCAAAATAAATGAAGATGCTCAGTCATGTTCTTGGCTGTAGAAATATGTTTCATGGCCAAAGTGTTATGAAACAATTCACAGAATTAGAATCACTACAGCTAAATACAATTTTTAGCCTTTTTTTGCATTATTTACAAAAGAAGTTTTGAAGGAACAGAATTTTTATCCAGACTCAAAAGCTATTACACAGTATCCTGGTTTTGTCTGGAACAGACTTCATTTTTCACCCTAGCAGCTGGTACAACACTGTAGGTTTGATTTAGTATGAGAATTATGTTGATAACACACTGGTGTTTTGGCTGTTGCTGAGCAGTTCTTACCCTAAATCAAGGCCTTTCCAGTGCCTGATGCTCTGCCAGGGGGGAGCTGCACAAAAAGCTGTGAGGCAGCATACATAGTCAGGAGAACTGACCCCAAATCCCCAAAAGAATATCCCATACCACAGAACGTCATGCCCAGTATTTGAACTGAGGAGATTTAGCTGGAAGGGACTGTTCATGGCTCAGGGATGGGCTGGGCATCAGTCAGCAGGTGGTGTGAAATTGTATTGTACATTACTTGTTTTTCTGGTTTTGCTACTCCCTCCCTATTCAAAATATTTTTACTATTATTTTTTGTTATTATTGTTGATGTTGTTGATACTAAATTTATTATTATTATTATTATTATTATTATTATTATTATTATTATTATTATTATTATTATTATTATTATTATCATCATCATCATTATCATTATCATTATCATTATCATTATTATGTTTAGTTTGAATCAGTAAATTGTTCCTATCTAAAACCATCAGGTGTACTTTTGCTTTTAAATTCTCCCCCCCACTGGGACATGGAATAGGAGTGTGGAAAGTGAGTGAGAGGCTGGCTGTGGTTAAACCATGTCATGAGGACATGTTGCTCTCACCAAGATATACAGAACTGGAACCTTCTAATTTACTTCCTAGACCTTGGTCCCTAAATTCTTGCTTTTAATTTTTTAAGATTTAAAGTTTAAAAATGCATTCACTTGTTAATAAAATTATAAATAAAACAGGTCATAAAAAGCCCAAGGATTCCACTCTCTGGCTAAAATTGGGAAGAAATATTCTCTCCCCCAATGACTTTTACCTCTTCCTTTATTTTATCTGACAGTGAGCATTTGGAAGTAAATATTGTGCACAGCCACACATGTGCTAGTCTGTGAAAATCAATCAGCTCTTTTAAAATGAGTAATTTCCTTAAAGCAGCAAAAATTTATTAATGCCACAATTTACATTGCAATGCAGTAAAAGGAAATGATGTTTTGCTATTAAAACATACGTGGGTGGGATTCAAGAAAGTACATTTTGATAAAATACGAGCCCCTTATGTCTGTTTCAAAGAGATATTGAATAAAACCTTAAAACTACTTTTTCTATTTTATTCTCTCTGCATATAAGACTAAGGTATAAAACAACATGAACTTTATTTACTGCATACCAGCTGTCATAATTATTCTTTACGTGCTTCAATATTGATATTTGTCACTAAAAGAGAGCAGCAAATTGTTGGGGCCTGTCCTGGGAGCTGGGGATGCCCTGGGGGTTCCCCATGGGCAGGATCTCCGGGCAACACCAGACAGAACAAGAGGACACAGTCTCAAGCTGCGCCAAGGGAGGTACAGGCTAGAATTAAGGAGGAAGTTTTTCACAGAAAGAGTGGTCAAATACTGGAATCATCTACCCAGGGAGGTGGTGGAGTCACGATCCCTGGATGTGTTTAAAAAAGACTGGATGTGGCACTTGGTGCCATGATCTAGTCGAGGTGTTAGAACATGGGTTGGACTCGATGATCTTAAAGGTTCCAACCTAGAAATTCTGTGGTTCTGTGATCTGGCTGTGGGCAGCTGGAGACCCCCCTGCAGCAGCACTGCTGGGACAAGGACAGATGGCCCTGGGGGCTCTCTGCTCCTGGGCCCTGGGCAGGCAAGGATGGCTGCTGGGGATGCTCTGAGAGTCCCAACAAAAACCATACTAGCACATATAAACATACCAACATGGCACCCAACAGTGTCAGACATCACCAAGGAATGGCAGATCATCCCAGCCACCAAATAGTAAGGCAGAAAAAAAATCAGAAAAATAAAACAACTCGAAAAATTCCTCATTCTCCTCATTCTTCTATCATAAATCTGAGTCCTTACATTTGTAAGGAGCCTTACAAGAGTTCTTAAATGTTTTGGATGAAATTTACTCTCTCTTTGATATCTCTAAATCCAAAGTCATGCTGAATTTATAGTGTTATGACTGAGAGAAGAAGTTTGCTTTTCCTGAAAAGCATTTTGTGCCACAGTGCGCAAAGAGTGCTGTTAAAATAAATTACATTTTAGCTTCATAGAGCACTTCCTTCTTAGACATGCGCTCCCATTAAACTAGTAAGGTTTGGATATTCAGCACTTCTGAGAACTGCATCTCTGTATGTCAGTTTCTATATATAGTTTAAAATGCCAAAATTTATCCATTCATGTTTGACAATCCTGGCCCAATTTTAGAGGTGTTATAGCATTCTAATTCTAATCATGACCCAGGCTGAAAATTCCTGCCAGCCTGAAAAATCAAAATGGCTAATGAGCTTGTAAAGGGTTGGTCATCAATAAGTAAAGGCTTGGACACCGATAATGTGATATCTTAAAAGAGAAATGGTTTCCAATGTTGGCCATTTTTTCTTTCCCTCATGTCTATACAGCAAACTCCAAAGAACTAGCTAGCCAGCATTTCCTTCATTGCACTCTTGGGTTTTGGAATTGGAGTTCAACCTTTTCAACACGTGTCTAGCTTGAAACCTAACCTTTTATGTCTAAAGATGATGTATTAGAAGGCCTGGAGCTGGACAAAGGAAGGAGAAAAAAATCTTATTTTATTTTTCTATTGCTCTAAATATTTTGGATATCTGAATGTGTTGCACACAGAAAATAACATACACTGAACTAGCAAAACACCGAATGTTTGCCTCCTAAACAGGTTGGGACTTTTTTTTTGGTTGGTTGGTTGGTTTGGTTTCTGTTTGTATCATTGTTTTTGTTTGTTTGGGGAGAGTTGTTTTTTGCTTTGGTTTGATTTTTTTGTTTCAAACACTGGAATTTAATTGTTTAAGTTGTGAAAATCCCACATATACTTTTCTAATTTTGTAACATTTATTCCCTTTTCAAAACAGGACAACTGTGTTTCTGTAATTCTTGCATAGATACATCTTCTTTTACTGAAGCTTTCTTTTGATCTTCTGAGGGAACTGACTTCTATCTTCATACTCAATTCTTTCATGTTTAAATAAATCTAGTTAAAATACTTACAGGCAAATTCTAATTGTCTTCAACACAAAAACAGACTATACAAACTAGAACTGCTGATTGTCTTTTTAATTCTGAAACTCTGGGAGTTCATGAATTTAGGAAACGTAAAATGCAACAATCCAGACACTCTACTAAGTAGGAGTCAGATGACTTTTATATTTCTTAGTTTTATGGTCATTTAATATTGCCAGTAGTGAGAAATGGAAGACATTCTTGTGCTACTACTACAGGAATTATTCTCATCACTGGAAAGCCAGAAAATAAAGCTGACATTGTCCAGACAGAATCAATCCCAGACATTGCTGAAACTGCCATAAGTGGGGAACAGCTGTCATAGCAATCTACCTACCTCACTCCGCTCTTCATCATCACCAAAAAAACCTTCAAGAAATTTTTTGGTTGTCTGTCAACATATATTAGAATCTAAATTTACAAATTCAAATCCATGCTATAGTAAAAAAAAAGGAGAGGGAAAGGAAAAAAATACCCAGAAAACAAATTTACGGATGCTCCTTTTTTATCAAAGCAAAATATAGGTTTTTGTGCATGGTGTTATGTAAATGGTTAGGGTTTTTGGTTTGGATGGGTTTGAAGGAGTCACACAATAATAAAATAAAACTACTAACCTGACAAAAATCACTCCATACAGCCTTAATATTACTATGTTAAACTGATTGAAAACAGAGAGCATATCCTGTATAGGATACTGTTCAAATGTGTTGCACTCAGTAAGCACTTCCCATGAAATTAAACACCCAGCCTTAAAGAATGTCATAGCTCTAAAATTAAAAAATACATTTAAAATTGCAGAGGATTAGAATGTGAGAAAATAGTGAAATGCAAATCAAAACCTCCTTCAAGACAAGAGAAACAGCCTTCAAAAGACTTGTTGTATAAGGTTGGCAGGTGTGAATATTTGTAATTCTCAAATAGAGCAGCTTGTAACAAAACATTGTTTCAGACTGTCTTTCAATTTTAACATTTTTTCTCTGAAATCAACAAGATTTCAAGTGAGACACACTTTTGCACAAGGAAAGAGAAAGCAGAAATAACCCTTGATTTTGCACTGTTTCTGCTTTTTCCTCATATCTCACCAGCAATATGCCTGGGTTTAGAGGAGACATTCCTTTTTTTTTTTTTTTTCCTAGTAATTAAATTAGAAACTGCACTAAAAAATTGTGCTTTTATAACCTTTAGCCATTCTTTTCTCTTCCTTATTCTGATCAGGTCTTTGAATGTGAATAAGGTTTTTAAATGCAAATGGAAGCCAGTTTCAGCTTAAAATCTGAAGCTGGTTCTTGGAACACATAAAGCTTTTCTCTCTGTTCCTGCTACATCAAAAATTTTAAAAGAATTTTTCTAACAAAGCTACATGACTAGCAGCAACCTCCTGCAGCGTGGTTGCACTCAGGGAGTGAAGTAACAGAAAAGAAAGGATCTTTCTGAAAAATGAATTAATTTGATGAGTGATATAAAGATGACACATAACCTCTAAACCTGACTGTAGGTAAAAGCCCTTTACCCCAAACCAAATACACAATAATAGAATTTTCCACTCCATTTGGTGCTCAGTCATTCTGCCTGAGCTCACTAAACTTCTGTTCAATGACTGCTCATAATTATACAGCTTCACATCTCTGGTGTGCACATCACATGGAAGACCAGCTGCAGGTTTTAATGTCAGTGGAAAGATTAATTGAATTTATAAACTCCACAAAATAGTTTCATATTTATCAGAAGATGAGTAAAACAAGTTTTCCAAAACTTTATTTCCCAATTCCTATCAGTGTATATCCTTTATTTTCAGATTACTTTAACATCTTTTTCTTCCCCTTTCTTTGTTCTGGTTGTCCACTTGTGCTAAGTGACTTTTCATAAAAATTACAAAACATAGAGACATTTTTTGGTATAAAAGAGCTATTTCTTGTAAACTAATATTTGCATAATACTTCATTAACTCCCTAGAAATACATTTTTCACAACATTTTTTAAAAGCTGATAGAAAATAGGCCATTTCCAATAAAAATGGGAAATCTTATTGTTGCTGCTAAAAAAAGGAGCCCACTTCCTTCTTCATAAAAAAAAAATCATCTCCCTTTTTAAAATTTAAAAATGTCTCCCAGATGCTGTGGACATAACTACATGTTAAGCAATACTAGGATTTATAATAACAAAATAAGGATGAAAACTGACTTAATTTCTGGATTATTAATTAAGTCTAATAATATTCTGATAACAACTGAGCTTCTCATAATGGAACTGAACCCAAAAATTCTGAAGTCCTAACTCATTCCTGATTCAGTCATCTGTTGATTTCAAACCCCTGAAGTTTCATTTTGAATTTCAGTCAGCTGCACTTGCCTGTTACATCTAGATCCAATAGGAGCAATGACAGTATTGTAATAACTTTGGTGGGTTACGGTTAGATGAGGGAAAAGAAATGCCATTTACTGGATCAACTAAGGCTAGGTTTTGTCAAGAGAAGCTGCGAAAAATAGTGAATTATAAAATGTGCACTTTGACACGTCTTGATTCTATAAGAATGAGACCTACATACTTTGAAATTCTTGATTCCTTATAGAGGAGCAATTATTTTTTCATACATGGCTATGTTAAAGTTGTATCCTTCTGCCAGACGTCCATTCCAGAAGATTGGAAAATCAAAGCCTGATGATTGGAGCACAGCCTGATGTAGCTTATAACATGAAAGAAGACTTGAAAGTATTGCCTTTTTTTTTTTTTTTTAACTGATACCAGTTCTTATATTAAAGGTATTTTTTCTTTTTTAGGAAAAAGACAAAACCAAAACAAAAAAAAATATGCCCCAAAAACAATTAACCAAAACAAAACAAATTTAAAAGAAAAAAAAAAAGAAATACCAAACAGGAGAAGTAGAAGTGCAGTGTCTTTTTCATGACAAATTTCTGGATGAAACATGAGAACTGAGTTCTTGTTTTATCTCATGTAGCCAGAGCAGTCAGTGGAGTCTGGGGACCTATTTATCTCCTTTTAAAGTAGATATCTCCTTTGGGAGAGCTGAATAGTTTTCTTTCTCTATTGACTGTATTGATTAGATGGCCACTGACTCTAACAGGAGCTTAGATACCTGCTCCCATGTAATCATTTATGTGGTAGACACTTAAATATAGCAGGATGACTCAGCTGCCCAAACACAGTTTCCTGGTACCACTGGAGAGTTACCCTGCTCACATGGATAAATCTTGTATTATGTGTGTTATCCACAGCGTGACACACAATAATGGCCCTGGAAATGTTTGTTCAAGCAGCTTTCTGTGTCTGACTCAGGAGGTGAATCCAGCTGTGTGTTTTTCTTTGGTGTTAGCAAAGTTCAGGTGTGGACTGGCTGATGAGCAGGACACCAGCGCCTACAGATGTCCACAGTCTGGCATGATGGCTGGGGAAGTGTCACAGACATCTTTTATGAAAATCCTTTTCTTAGGATTTTTTCCTGCTATGAGGCTGAGAGGTTTCAGCAACAAAATACAAACAATGATTATCTGCTGCTGTGGAATGCAACAGGTGCATCTGTGATTGGCCCATCTTGGATGTTTAGAATTAATGGCCAACCACAGCCCAGTTAGCTTGGACTCTCTGTCCGAGACACAGATCTTTATTATTCATTCCATTCCATTCTTAGCTAGCCTTCTGAGATGAACCTTTTCCTTCTATTCTTTTAGTATAGTTATAATGTAATATATATATCATAAAATAATAAATCAAGCCTTCTGAACATGGAGTCAACATTCTTGTCTCTTCCCTCATCCAAGAACCCCTGTGAACACTGTCACAGGTAAGTGCCTTGGTGTTCCACAGGATTAAATCAGTGATGATCCATGTGATGCAAAGTGTGGAGAGGCACTGTGCAGAGTGCAGGGGCTGGCACTGCTCACCAGTAACCTCCTGCTGATCAGCAGTGGTGAGGTGTGGTAGTGTGTTGTTAAGTTTCTTGTGTTATTCCCCCAATTTATGTATTGTTCTCCCCTATTATGTGTAAAATGGTTTCGTTCCCCCTTCTTTCCCGCCACCGTTAGCCTGCCAGCTAAGTTGCTATAGTAACCGCTATTCATAGTTGCCGATATGTAATTGCTCCTCCCCTGGTTTCCCTTATAAGTGAAAGTCGTTTCCTCCCTGGGTTAAGTCAATCACCCCCTTTCTCCTCCCAGGTTTCGAGAACCTTCTCCTCTCTGGGGGTTATGGTTGGCTGCCGCCTCGGAGCCCCTCCTTTGCTTAATATTAGTTGGTTATTTAGGTATGTCAATTATGTTTAGGACCTCAAAATATGTTTTATTATTGGCTAGCTGGGTTTCCCTACCTTTTCCCCCCTTTTTCCCTTAAAACCCTGTGTGGCCCCCTGTTCAGGGCCATTTGCTGGGTGTTTCCCCTCCTTGTTGGTGCCTCTGTAATAAAACCGACAGCCTACCTCCAGCAAGTGGTCGCCTCCTAATTCGTCTCACACTCGTGCCGCTCCGAGCCACCTCCCAGCTCAGCCCAGCCCAAGGCCAAAGACGCCGAGGGGGGCTGGTTTTAGATGTGCAGGGGTGCTGGCCTTCGCCCCTCACTAGCTAGCCGGATCCCGGGGCTCAGTACACCCTCACACAGTGAGGATCCAGCTGGGTTTCTCTGCAAGAGATGGGTCTGTAAGAGCTCCTGCTGACTGCACCCACAGCCAGGAACTGCATAGCTGCACCCATCTGACCAAGGCAGCAGGAACTGGGAACCCAGAGTGTGCCAGAGTCAGCTCTCAGCACACTGGGAAGCAGCACTCCTCTGGATGGTGAAGTCCAATTGCATTAGCTCTTCTTTCACGTGGAGTAGCAAAAAGAGGAAAATGCAAACTTTGGAAGACTCAGAAAATATATGAAATTGTGTCCTTAAATGAAACCAAAATGAAAATGAGCAAAATAATTATATATAGTTCTTTTATTTTGATGTTTTTAAAATTTTTGGTCATTCAAAACAACCCCAATCTTACTATTTCCATCTGGCAGTCAAATCACACTGTTGGGCGTGTTGTTTAGGATTCAGTTATAAACTGCCATATTTTCTTAACACTTTGACCCTTATATTTGCACTTTTTACATTCATTATTCATTGTCTTTGGTCATACCTTTTTTCCTTTTGATGTGCTGCAGGAATCTGCCTAATTTAGGAGGGTAGAATTATATACATATATAATCATGGCACTTTCCAGAAGTAGTGACATCATTGTTATCTCCTCCTGTTTATCTGTAATCATCATGGCAACATGTCATGAAAACTCTACAACAAAAACTCTCCTCGTGAAGTTTAATTCCCAAACAGTATCCATAAATATATATTTCCAATTCTTTATCCTATTTTAAAGATTTGACTATATTTTAAAAGCTGTGTTCCGTTGCTGTTTTTCCTTGGTATCTCTCTGTTTTCTATATAACTTACTGCAAGAGTTCAGAGCCATCTCTATTACAAGAACTGCTGTATCATGCACAAACACAGTCAAAAAGAGCTGTCTCAGAATGAATAAATGAAAAACAATTTAGAAGAGGTGCCATTACTTTCCAAGGAATATGATGCCTTCAGCAGAATGTGTTTTTTGATATTTAACATAGACTGCTGAATATAAGTAGGTCAGCTTCTGTGTATACAAGATTTTTCTCCTAATTCCTGTGCATATACTAACAGCTTAAAGATGTTAAGTCTCTTCTGTGTTTTCACTGTACATTGTTGTGCATTTTAGTGATAAAATCCATGAAACTATGCTGGTGGTGAGCTTGGGAAGAAGCAACTTCCAGTTGTGCTCCAACTGTCTAATCTTCCAGCAGTAGCAGGGAGCTGGATCTTTCAGCTAGAATTTTTATGCAGCACCAGATCTAGCTAATAGCAGTCATCTCATTGCAATGAGGCTATTCAGGTGTTTCAGACTAAATGCCAAACATTACCAAAAAAAACAAAACAAAACTACACAAAACCAAATCAAATCCACTGCCAAACAAGCCTAGAATTCAGCAAGTGCATAACCAGTTTTATTGAGCAGGGCTTTACTCAATTATTTGAATGAATTAGTGCATTTAACAGTAAAAGCTATGCTCTTCACCTCTAAAATGTTTATCTGCCTCTTAAGTATCACCTTACTTTTGAATTCCTGCACATCCTAGTTCCTTATTTGGAGAGATTTGCATCATTAAGTTCTTTTTCCAGTAAGTCGTTGGTATATATTCAGATTCTCCACTTCTGTTTAATCTACTTTCCTTCATGTAGGAAGACTGTCTACTTTCTCTTGACCAGTACAAGGATAATGTTCATGTAACCTTAGTGATTTCCATTGGGTTAGCTCAGCTTGTACTGACTCTATAGATGAGGAAGGAAATAATAGAGGAAATGACATTGATACAATAAATCGTTAGTATAAAATCCATTCATTTTTTATTACAGATTTTAAAAAAATTGTAAGACTTATGACGTATGGATTTATATAAGAGTCAAAGTCGTCCAACTATCTGTATCTGAAGGGGAGATAGAAACAGGAAAACTTCTGTGTCAGTGTTTTCCATCAGGTATGAGTCTCATATTCTACAGAATCTGAATGTGTGAGAGCTTAAGCCAGAAGAACAAGTTAAATGAGAGAAAATCCAATACAAAAAAAACTGCAAAGTTATTGCAATTTAAAATAATTCAGGATTTCTTTTCTGTATAAGTTTTGGGAAAAAAATCTGGACAAGCACTGCGGGACTCAATGCTATGTGAGATCTAATTTTAAAGTTTCATCAGAGCCAGGGATTCTAAAATTCCTAGCTTTCTGTGCCTTCAGTTTTGTGCTGCACCACAGTTATAATATATTACCTCCTTTCCCAGCAAATTTTTGAGATATTTACCATTAGAATAAAAATTGTGTTCCTAGGATCCTAAAAGCACAAAGGACAGATTTGCACTCATTTAGAATGCTCTTGCCATCTGCTAATCTGTTAGAATTTGGACTGATCAGGTGAAATTATTCCAACAGAGCATTTCAGATATTATCCTCTTCCTCTTTCATAAAATGAACTGTTTACTTTCCCTTTACATCCCTTGACTCACTTGATCTTATTAATTTTCATTGGATTGAGAAAATCAAAAGTAAATACTCAAGCAGGAAGGATCAGAGTAATCCACCCTTCTTATGAGAAGAGAGAAGTACTTAGAGGAGTGGAGGAGAATCAAAAGCGAAAAGAATTCCTACAGAGGTGTGAAAGGTATAGGACAGGCTGGTTCTTAGCAGCCAGTCAAAGGAGAGAGGCAGTTCCTAGAAGGATGTTAGGGGCAGGCATTTATTTATTACTGAACAAAATTCTGAGGTAGGAACTTCATCCATGTCTCTGTAGGGTGACTAGGAGCTCAAAGCTCAGCTCCCTGAGGTAACAGCCCATGCTGAGATTAGAAGATGACACCAAGTGTGTCACCTATCGCCACTTCTTTCATGGAAAAGGGCACACTGGCAAAAGCAATGAAAAAACCCAGAATTCACCTTTTGCTCCAATACCATGGCTCCTACACTGACTGCAAACACTATTGCCTGAGACAGCTTTGTAGCTCTGAACTAAATTACCTGGAACAGGAGTGTGTCCTGGAGAAATGTCACAATTTTTGTCTAATGTTATTCCCAAGCAGCCATTGAGGGCCCCTGAACTCACCACTGGACTCAATCAACCTTTGACTGGGACTTTTAGAGACATTCCTAAGTTCTTAGATATCTTGAACTAGAAGCTAACCTGTGATGGCAAAGACATGATCTCAAATAATTGTCTGAACTGCTGGTACTCAAAACATCCAGAAACAGCCACCTGTTGTCTTCCTTCTTTGCTCAGTAGAAAACACTCCTGGGGAACTTTCAAGGGAGAGGAGTTGAAATTCAAAGTATGATGAATGTTACAACGAATTGGTTTGTTTAGAGATTCTGTATATTCATTGAATGCTGTGCAAAGGATGTAATTAAACAGCAGAGATTTTGCCTGTCCCAGTCCTAGCTGCTGTCCTCTGGTTTAAGATATTATTTTACTATAGTTGACTGGTTTAACCCCAGACACAAGTACCATACTGTGTCTCACTGTTTCCTCCATCCCTCTCCAGTGAGATGGGGAGAATAATCAGAGGAAAAATAGGAAAAACCCTCATAGGTTGAGATAACAAAAGTTTAAAAATTTAAACCAAGAAAAATTTAATACTAATGATAATACCTATGCTGATGCTGACACTAATACTAATAATAATTGAATTCACAGGAAATATTGTGGATTTCATTATAATTGAAAAGTCATGATATTGAATTTGAATACTTTTACATCAGATCTATAGGCATGAGCAATAATAGGAAGAGGATATATTTGTAAATTAATTTTTATTTCTATTTTCTCACTCATGAGATCAAGGATTTGTCTGTTAAAAAATTACTGGTTTAAGTTCTGCTCTAATAATACATACTTTAAGAGACAAAAAATCTGTTTCTTGATTTTTTTACATGTGTACTTCAACAAAATGTGTGGACAAGTCAGTCTTAAAGCTCTTATCAACCCAGTGTGTACCTCATGTACCACAGAGAAAGGAGGTCTGTGTGCAAATGTTGCTTTGGAGAGTGTTCCCACAACAGCTGCCTTCTGTGAAAAGCTCTGTTTGGCCTCATTCCTCTGTGGAATCTCAGATTTCTCTGTGCTTGGGGCCTGTCCCAGGGCCCTGAGACCTCTGTCATGAGATATACCAAAGACCAAGGTGGAAAGATCCTTTGCAGGAGAGTTTCCATAACAACCCTTTGGAAATTTCCCTGAACTGAGACTCATTTTCAATACCCTAAGTGCACTAACAGGCCTTAATTGCTCTGAAAAACTTCATCTGGATCCTCCACCCCAGCACCCTATACTCAGTGGCCCAGGAGTTGCATTAAAGCTCAGAGCTGGGGCTGCTCTTTGTCTAAGTTGAATTCTGTGTTTGTACATTATGTTTGCATGCTTTTTTTAGTTATATATAAGCAATAACACTGAAAAAATAAAACAAATATCCTAATTTCTTGTTGCTACAACAGAAAGCTACATAAAGATATGCTAAATGTGTTCCTAATTTCACTTAATGACAATGCTAAATCTCAAAGCCCTTGTAATATTTCAGAGTGACTTTTTTTTCATTTTTCCTTTTAAGGAAATAAAAAGGAAAATGTTAAACAGACTAAAAGACTAAATAGCCTAAGCAAAGGGAAAATGGCTTATACAGTCCTTTTTATTTGCTAATACAAGCACTGTTACCATGATAGTCTCTTTTTTGTTTTTTTTTTTTTTTTTTGAACAGAGACAGCTGTGAAATCTAAAGAGGTAATCAAAGTGCAATTTTAGTTTTGTTGACAATTTTCTACTTTTTATTTCTGTTTTTCTCACTGGAAACAAAGAAAACTTTGCTTTATTGCCTAACTTAATTTCAGAAAACTTGATTGTTTTGAGACCGCATAGAGCACGTCTCAAGAACTTTTGTGCAGGTATTTGGCTACCCAGGTGGAGAGCCAGCCAGGAAGCCAGGCAATAGGAACAGGCTGTCAGGTGGGAAGCAGGGCAGCTGGACAGCCAGGACAACCATGAAGCCCAGTGAGATGGGCAGGCAGCTCCTTCACCCAGCACTGTGCCAGCTGGCTTGCAAGAGGTGGAAGGGAAGCCTCCCCGTCTGCCTGGTTTCCATAAAAGATGCAGAAAAACCAGCTTGTTTCCAAGGAAAACAGCGTTTTTGTGGAACCAGAATCCTCAGGTGGGAAATTGTTTTAGAAATTGTTTCAGCCAGGAGTCCAGGCAAGGACAGAGTCATCATACAGGAGGCAGATCTGGGGTCCTTCCAAAAAGATCAGGGCAACAGGGCACAGGGCTGAGCAGAGACACTTCCACAGTGCAGCTCAAGCCAGAACTGGCTGTCTGCTCTAGGGCTTACACAGAACTCCCAGAAAAAACTAACAGAGAATGCATGGATAGTCCTTCCAGGTAAGGCTGGAAATGGCAGACAAAGGAAGTTAACGCACTCACAATCATCGCACCTGGATAGAGCAAAATTGATGTTTGTGAAGTCACATATGAATTCCACAATGGGGTGATTTGGTTGCATTTTTGTATTGTCTATATCAGTTATGCATTAAACATCAAAGCCAAATAGGAAGAGAAAGGATATAGAAAACTAAAATAGAATGTGGAGTTAGTAAATCCAATAGTAATGAATATATTATCTCTGCAACTGAAAATGCAAAGTGCAATGGTCATTTACATCCCATATTTTCCATCCACAAAATAACGTTACATAATGGTGTACTTTTCAGAATATGGACCGTAAAACTGAGTATTAAAATCTATGAAAAAAAGACTACTGCATCTTTGAAGGCAACTCTGATCTGTAGTATATCTTTCTAATAATGAACTGTTGTCTCACTAGAAGAGCACTCACTTTTATTCATAATATTAAGCCACTGAAGATGATGTCTGCACAGGGCATTCTGTTGACTTCAGTTATTCTAAACTGAATACCATTAAAATACGGGCTACATTTCCAAGTATTATACAATGAAGAGATGAAGAGATTTCTACCAGTATTATGTGAGTCATCAAATTTAACAATTCCAAAGCAAAATACCTTCTGACTGAAGTCAGCAGGGTTCAAATGGATGTTTACATTGAGTTATCTTTGCCTCCATCTGTTTCACTGAATAAGAATCATTATAGGTGTATGCTTGAAAGTGAGTGTTACATTGAATCAAAGTTGAAATGAAGGTTCCTTTTCCTTCAGTGTGAAAACCAGATTTTGATTTGCAGTGAAATTTATTTCACAAAAAATGGCTGTAAATACCTCATTACACAGACGCAACAGGATTCCATTCCTTCCCTCTGCCTCTTTCTATCCCTCTTTTTTTAGATAAGGGTTATAAGGGTTCTTCAGATCTTTAGCCTACTCTCAATTAAACCTGCCATCTAACTTGTGGAAGAAAAAACATGGGGAATGTACACATACAAACTTCCCATATATGTAAGACTCAGTTTGAGTGTACTGCATTTTTTTCAGCTACATAACATTAATCATACCAGAATTTTTAATGAAATAATGCAGGAGGGCAATGTCAAGAGAGAAAACAGAGTCCCAGAATTGCACAATTCAGAGTGGAGCTGCTGGGGCCTAAGACCCTTCACATCAGGTGGTTCCAATGAGCCCCTTCTAATTCCTCACTCACTCATGCTCAGATGGGACTCCTCTTTCTTCAGGCTCAATCCTGTATTTCCTGAAGAAGATTCTCAGGTATCAGATTTTGTAAAAAAAGAAATAGTTTAACAGTGTGGTACAGCAGTAGGTCAGCTTGAGCTGGGTGTCTCCAGAAATGGACCCAGAACAAAGAAAAATGAGGGCAAATAGACCCTTGCCATTTATGCACCCATCCTTCACATGCTCTCCACACACCTTTTTAGTTCAGTGGTGATTTTTGGTTTGGGGTCCTCCAACAGTTTATCACATTCTTTCTCTTCTTTCCATTCAGGTGGGGCATTAACTGCTATCATCTTGATGAGCTGCAGCTTCTGCTGACTTTTTTAGCCTCCCTCCTTAGGTCTGGTGTGTGCTTCTTCTGTATCTGCTCTATGGCAGAGCCTGGGAAACTAAAGCACTAGATTTGGAACAATCATAACTTAGCAACAACTAAAACACTGTGTTATCAACATTCTGCTCACACAAAAGCCAAAACACAGCACCATACCAGTTACTTGGCAAATTGTTAAGAAAATTCACTCTATTACAGCAGAAAGCATATCTAGGTGAAGGTCCCCAGCTTATGGCCTAAGGCTTCAACAAATGCAGCTTCTCAGATAAGGCAAACAGAGCTAAGCCATCAGCATACTAAACCACATGGCATTATAACAATAAGTGACTCATTCTGTTTAAAGCTTATTTATTTAAGCCAAACAAGTAATGTCCCACAACAGACACAGGCACAAAAAACCACAGTTTTATTTAAAAAGGATTTTTGAAATGGCTATGTATTTGTTTCCCATAATGATTAAGGAGTAGAAATAACTGTCTGTAAATGCCTAGCTGGTGGAGATCTCTCCAGAATGATTATTTAGACAATGCAATGCTTTGTATTGAATTATTCATCCATATCCTAAAGCACTTAGTGCCTGAATTACAAGGTTATAGAGGGACATATAGATCCACGTGCACCTATCTGACTGATATTTCCTGAAATTTCACTATCTGAATCCTTAGCATAAAATACTGAGCAAAAAATCTAGCTGTTCCACATCCTTCCAGTAATTTCCACTCTAAGCAGTGTGATAAGTGGCAGAGTTGGCAGACCAGGTGGAAAGGTGGGATTTCTACAGTCTGAACATCAGTTCTGTGATGCTCCTGCAGACAGCAGAGCAGCATCCTGCCCTGTTCCTGCTCCAGGGCTTGGTTAAACAGGATTATCATGGTACTGGGTGTGGGCGGCTGTGGTAATCACATATCCTCTGAACAGAGAGAGACATAGCTCTCCCAGGATTTGCCTGGGAAACTGTGAGAAAGCTCAGAAAGAGTAAGAAACAATTCTTATCTTCACTTGTTGCACCTGATGTTGTGCACATGTGGAATGTATTATGGAGATTTGTTTACCAAATGGTGATTTCTTAATTGGCCACTGGTGATGGTGTTTTGAAATCAAGGACCAATCTGGTCAAATCTGTATCAGAATGTCTGCAAGAGCAATAAGTTTCTTAGAAGTATAGTATAGTATAGTATAATAAAGCAATTAATCAGCCTTCTGAAATCATAAAATCAATGCTAATTATTCCCCTTTCAGGGGCTCACTGCTATGACAGGCAGCAAAGGTCTTTGCAGCAGAGGGACAGTGGGAAAGGGGAAGTGAATGCAAGTTCCCCTTGTCTGTATTGGGCCAATCACAGGACAGTTTTCCTATTTCTTTGGGAAAACATGTTTAAGAAGAAGAAAAAAAATTTGCTGGACAGGTGGAGGAGGAGAAAAGAGTGAGAAACTATAGTGTGAACACCAAAGTCAGAGCAGGAGGGAGAGGAGGAGGTGCCCAAGGTACTGGAGCAGGCATTCCCTGCAGACTGTGGAGTGCCCACTCCGGAACAGAATTTTTACCTGAAGGACTTCAGCTGGAAAAGAAGAAAGTGTGAAAGGGAAGGAGTGGTAATGAGAAAATATTATGTTCTAACTCACCTCCACTCCTGTTCCTCCCTGTGCTGGCTAGGGGCAGGGTAGAGGAGTCTGGAGTGAAGTAGTGACACTGAGTTTTAAGAGATTGTTTTAGTCTATGTTTGTCTTCATTCCTTACTACTCAAATCTATTTTCATTGTCAATAAACTAATTTTGCCTACAACTGTTAACTGTTTGGCCTACAACATAACTGCTAAGCAATCTCCCTGGTTTTGTCCCCATTCCCACTGAGGAGGGGACTGAGTGAGCAGCTGGGTGGACATTTGGCTTTTAGCCAAAACTAATCCACCATTACCAGAAAAATCAGATTTAATTAATGTCCTCTTTCTAGGAGAAGGAAAAAGACTCCTAGAGTGACTTGGAGGCATAATTTGGACCATCTTTGTTTTCTATAATCATAAATAGTGCCTCTACAGATTTTAGTGTGGCAAAATTAAATGTATCTCCCTACTTTTCAAGAAAGATCAAATCTTTGTGCAGTACATCACTTATAGTCCTACCTACATTTTCCAAAAATGTCACTTTATATGAGTCTGATATAAAGTCCATTATCATTTGATTAGGTAGGCTTTGAATAGCACTTGAGATTCCAGAACAATTTTAAGAAAATGCCATTTCTAAAGAGCACTGTTATAAGTAATTAGAGGAGTTATGGAAACAACTTATTAGTGAATATAATGACTTTATCTAAAAGATACTTCCTTATAGGGAAATCAGTCACCTTTTCTGCATCTTTAGTTAATGATTTGAAAACAAAAAAAAATCTGAGTTTTTATCAATGAGAATGTATTATCATTTCTCAAGTCTTGAATTTATTGTGACTAGCTAACTCTTGATTCTGTATGGATTCCAAAACTGTGAAACCGCTGGTTTCAGTCAAAATTAGACAGTTTCCACTGCCACTGGGAGTATGTCCACATGAAAAAAAAATTCTACTCATTTACTATTTCATGTTTTTCAATTTTTTCATTTTTTTTTTCCCCATTTTATTTTTATGAACAGGGTGAATAACAATACCTATAAAAAAGGTATGTGGTTTTTCATTCATGTAAGAAGCTATCAAAAAAGAGGAATTGCTTGGTTATCTCCTAGTCTTTTCAATCACATCTGACGTGTTGCCTCAGATACTGTAGTTCCCAGAGTTTGCTCATTGTGAATATATACAGTTCTCAAAAATTCATGTAAATACTTCAGGAATACAATTAAGATGGTTTATCCTTAATGTCTACCTGAAGGCAAAAATAGTAACTCACCATCCATGTTGAGATGCCTAGATCTGTGAACAAGGAGAAAAGAGAGGGTGTTGTACACCTTAACTTCATAAAGGCCTTTGACTTATTCCCCCAGAGTAACCTTAGAGCTAAATTGGTCAAACATGAACTCAGTATACGGGCAGTTGAGTGAGGTGAGTCAAAAATTGGTGTTCCCATTGGGATCAAAGGGTAATATCAGCAATAGAAACTCAGTTGGCAGCTGATTGCAGGTGATATCTCTCAACAATCAAAACTGTGACCTTTTAAAATCTGGACAATAGGATCAGACAGATTTGAGGGCAGAAGCTGATATACTGACAAGGATGATATTTAGAGGTACCTCACAAGTGGGACTGGACGAATGGGCAGATGGGAACATCAAGAAGTTCAAAAAAAGTAAATGCAAAGTTGTGCCCCTGAGGGGGAATAGCTCCATGCACCAGTGCCTGCTGCTGCCTGTCTGTCTGGAAAACAGCTTTGTGGAAAAGAACCTGAGTTTTTTTCCACAGGGGTGGGGGATCCTGATGGGCAGAATGGGAAACAAGGACAGCGTACCCTGAGGGCAGTGGCACTGGCAGGCAGAAAGACCATTCCTCCTCACTGAGCCCTGTTGAGAACATACCTCATTCAGATCTGGCTCTGCAGCAGAAGATAACATTGAATTCCCAGAGCTCTCCCTGGGTGCCATGGCCGTGCCAGTGACAAATGGTTATGTACTGACCCTTATAAACTTTGGCTGTAAGAAAGGGCAGATCCACTGGTGGAAAGGAGTGAAAAATGCTTACATGTAAATTAGTAACCACAGCAACCTAAAAGGAGCATGAAGTAAACAGCATCAGTAGGTGAAAAGGCTGAATGAAATTATCAAAACTAGTATGTTATTGGGTGACCCACATACTGCATTGGAGCCTGTCAGGAGGAAGCATTGGAGTTGGGTTTTTACAGTGGGATCCACAAAAAAGTAAGTTACATGTTTTACCCAAATATGGAGTGCAGAATCAGAATATCCTCAGTTGGAAGGTACTCACAAGAATCATTGAGTCCAACTCCTGTCTCTGCACAGGGCAGGCCCAGGATCCCCCCTGTGTCTGAGATCATCATCCAAATGCTTCTTGAGTTCTGTCAGGCTTGGTGTTGTGACCACTTTCCTGTTCCAGAGTCCAATGACCCACTGGATGAAGAATCATTTTCTAACATCTACATCATAATATAAACCTCCCTGACACAATTTTATGCAGGCAGCATAACCCCTCCCTTTTCACTGCTTTGTGCCAACACAAGAGCCATTCCCAAATGTCTGATGGGGCAGGTGCAGGGAAGCAGGACTGTGTATCTGTGGCAGGCTCTGAAGGTAGGCTGAATCTGTGACAGATCATGTGTGAATGGAATAGATGTGTTTCAAAAATGAGTAGAGGTCACTGAATCTGGTAGTCAAGGCTAAATAACAAATGAGGCTGAGAACAAGGTTCTGATGGGTTCTGATATATGCAAACACACACAGAGCAGGCACTCTGACACCATTTATACACTGGAGGGAGATCACCAGGGCAGTCAGGACACTGGAGAATTTGGCTTTGAAGAGAAGACTGGGGACCTTGGCTTGTTCAGCCTTCAGAAAACAAAGATCAGGACATTCTTTCTGATGTACTGCTCTGCAACTGCAAGGTGATGATGGAAGGTGTAGAGCAGATTAGGATACTTTCAGAAGGGTGAAATGAAGTAAGAGGGACCAGACATATAAAATTTTATAAGACAAACACAAAGCAAACTCAAAGCTATGTGTTCCACACAGCATTTTATCTCTACTTTGTATGAGAATTGAGAAGCAGCAAAGTGTCAGGTTATAGAGTACACTTTCAACTTCTCATTTCTTTTGAACAGGAAAGAGCCAGTGCATCAGAAAAAGACCTCTGGGATGCTCTTTATACACATCTCAGACTTCCATATCTTTAAATTTATATTCAAGGAGCCAAATACAACTACTTTATGATTCTATGATTTTTGGGCAAAAGAAACTGTAATCTGTTCCATCTTCAAAACATTATTTTTCTAAAATTAGGCTAAAAGTGATGGTGAAAATCTGACTTCTAAAATTATCTTTTCTCCTAAAACACTGTGGAGAGGTTTCATTGTCCCATCACCTCTAATAATGAAAAAAAATATATATATATATAAAAAACCCCTAAAATTTTGGCAATCTTAGGTCTCATCATCAATAAAAAAAATAACAACCCATCATCTGATTTGCATATTTCAAAGAAAAATTAGCAATATATTTAATAGGAAAGAAAGGAAAATCATGAGTGTTATTAATTTATCCCAGGGTTTAGATCATTATTTATGATTGTCTAAGTCATAAATCATTAGTGAGATAACAGATCAACTGTTATTTGACCTGTAATCCCACTACTAATATCTATAGTCTCAAAACATTTTTAGGAAAGTAGCACTTTGATTTTTAAGATTATTTCTTTCCTTTTTTTTTTTTAAGATTAGCTGTTTCTTTTTCTCCTTAGTCATATTGTGACAACTAAAATCCAGATGAGCTGATAAAAAAATATCAGACTACTTCGAGAGCACAAGCAGTTTTAAAATTTTTTCACACTGTATTTGCTTTAATTGGTAGATGATTGTTTTGAGTGGTGTATATATCAGCAGACTTTGAAAGGCTTCTTCGCTAACAAGTCAAAGCTGCTGTCAAGCCTACTTCTATTAAAGGTCAATAACTGATCTCAAAGTTGTAAATGACAGCATTTACATTTCCTTTGAGTAAAGACAGAGTTTTATAGAGACATATTCATTTATTAAAAAATAGAAATATAGAAAACTGAAGAAAATATGTCATATGAATTCAGGGGGCAAAATTTAATTATTTTTATCTTTTAAAAGTGACATTTACTATGAAAAGAATATGTGAAAATAACAGTTGGTTTGTTGTTCTCATATCAACTCTAAGGTGCTTCCATATCTCTTAGTTTTGCAAAATACCCAATGGTATTGCTGGAAGTCATTCATCCTGGGAGCGTTCAAGATGATTACAGGAAACCTGTGTGAGTAAGTGTTGTAGTGTGTTGTTAAGTTTCTTGTGTTATTCCCCCAATTTATGTATTGTCCCCCCCTATTATGTGTAAAATGGTTTTGTTCCCCCAGTTTTTCCCGCCACTGCTACCCTGTCAGTTAAGTTGTTATGGTAACCTGGCTATTTTTAGTTGCCGATATGTAATTGCTTCTCCCCTATTTTCCCTTATAAGTGAAAGTTGTCTCCTCCCTGGGCCCAGTCAATCACCCCCTTCTCCTCCCAGGTTTCGAGAACCTTCTCCTCTCTGGAGGTGGTGGTTGGCTGGGGTCCCAGGACACCTCCCTTACCTTTTGATTATTGGTCTCCATGGAGTGTCAGTTCTGTGAAGTTCATCCCCTCACCTTTCCCGATTTGTTCCACCTGTACCCACCCCCCTTCTTTATAATCCTGTTTCTCCCCCTATTCGGGAACTTTTCCCGGTTGGTTTCCCCGCATTTGGATCCCGCAACACCTTCAATAAACCGACGTTTAACCCCTGGTGAAGTGGTCAGCTCCGTTCCTTGCCAATACCAGCGGTGTAGGCCAGTCCGCAGCCAGCGCAGCCCGAGGCCATCAGACGCCGAGGGGTGCTGGCCAGGAATTGCAGAGGGGCGTCGGCCTTTCGCCCTCAGCTAGCCGGACTTCGAACTTCGGGCCACATACACCCCCCCTGCAAGTAAGTAGGGTTCTTAGTGCAACTGATTTGAAAAAACTTCTCATGTTGCCAGGATTCCAAATGAGTGACAAGCTAATCACTAGTACTAGATACAAACTCACATTCTATGCCTTTCCACAGCCTACAAATATGGATGTCTGATCAGATGTCCATGGAAATTAAAATACAGGAGGCTGGTTTGTGTTGGAGTCTCTTCCATGGGTCATCAGGCCATGCCTAGTGCTGACTTTCAGGGCAAAAATCTTGAGAGTGCTCTTGGCCTAACATTTACAGACTTGAATTGTAAAGTAGCATCACACCAATAGCTGCATGAATAAAATGCCAATTCAATCACATATGCACAGAGTGTGATCTCAAAGCACTTGATATGCCAGTCAAATTATAAAAAGCCCAGCTTTCTAGACCTTTATCCCAGACCTTTTTTGTCACCAGTACCAGTTTCATGATCAAGTATTTTCCTGCTTGCTCCTGGTGCCAACATCCTTTGAAAAGAAGTCACTGCTGCAGCAGTAAGCTTTATTTCTTTGTCCTCTTCTGCAAGTTATTGCTGAAGAAAACAGGATTCTTACATTGATTTCAATGGATTGTATGTAATGTGCCACTTGTTAAATAATGACTGGCAATTTCTTAAGTAAATGTAGATGATATTAAGTGTGAAGTATGGCTACCTTAATCAGGTATTTTTTTATTTGAAAGAAATTGAAATTTCAAAGGATTACATTTTTTTGTTCTTGTTGAGATCTTGTAGTCTTCTGATGTTAAAAAAAAAAAAGAAAGAATGCAAGAGAATGCAAGTTCTTGTTTCTTGAGATTATATCAGTATATATATTGTCTTAATACTTTCTATTGAAAGACAATCTCTGTAGTTCTGAAGTACATGGTCATTACTCCAACAGAACAGAAGGCAAAGGATCTTCACTGTTAGTCAGTGGCAGACTAAACAGAATAGGGAATTCCTGTTGCTAAATATAATAAGATACAGTTTAGGATTGAGATAACTGGGCTGGGGGAAAAGCTTTAAGATATGAACAAGATTTCATTGTACTGAGACATATAAAGGCTGCAGGATTTGGGACAAACCATCTAATTTATCTTCCCTTATAAGAAAAGGATCAGAGAAAGATAAGGATAATGTTTTGGGGGTTTTTTTCTCCCCAGGATCTGCTCGCAGGCAGGGTTTTTCTAACATTTATGACATGCTGGCCTAGATAAGGGATTGTGTGGGACTGCTATGCAGCAGGCTGCTGAGCTGCAGTGGGATTGGCACTGCATGAGAGTCCTCAGAATGCTCCATCCCAGGGCAGGAACCTGCACAGGTGGGGCTGAAATTGAGGACTGGTTCCATACTGCCAGCATAACTCACTGCTCCAACCACCAGCACCACAGAGTCCAGAGGAGGCTTTATCCACATGGGCCGGTGACAAGGCTGGGACCTTCACAGCAGGTGAGGTGAGGCTGGCTGGTACAGGCTGCCAACCTGTCCCTGTCCTTGCTCCTGCTCCTCAGCCAGGGCTCCTGGGGATTTACTGACATGGGCATTACTCCTTTGGGCTGCAGCTGCCAGACACTGCCCACTGCCCACTGCCCAGCTCCTCTGGCTGCACACCAGGAGAGGATGGAGGAGCCAAAGGGAAGGCAGAGGAGAGGAGAGTGGCTGCTGCTGCTGTTGGGAGAGCCACAAAGGATTTTCGGAAAGCTGAGAGCTGGACTGAGACGCTCACACTGAAAGGAAACACCAGCAAGGGGGAGTGTAGTGACGAAATGTGGGGTGCAAAGGTTCAGGGACATCACACCATGACCAATATGATACAGTGAAACCAAGTTTATTATCCCTAAAAAGACTATATTTAAAATAAATATTTATAATAAATCTCTACTGTCCACGTGTCTCTAGCTAACACATGATTGGTTAATCCTGGCTGTTCACATGTCTAAGTTAGAATGCTGATTGGGTCACCTAATTTTTCACGCGTCTTGCTGTGGTCGGCTGGCCCACCCATGGCTCACTTTTTTCTTACTTTCCCAAGCTTGCTGACTAACTTGCTGAGTCCTGAAGACTCCTCTTCTTGTATCTCTTTCAAGGATATACCGACCCCATTTCTGAATATGTCCATTATTCATTGTTTGTGAACGTGTCCCTTGTCCATTTGTACAAGCAGGCTGGATTGTGCATCGGCTGAATATGGACATTGACTAGCAAGAACTCCTCAATCTGCAAAAAATGCTCAACAACAAGGTGCAAAAAAAAAAAACAAACAAAAAAACCCACCAAATTTACCTGTCTACAGGAAAAGGAGGAGATACAGCAATCTGCAGATACAAGATTAATTATGCACTTTTTTCTCTTAACTGCTCTGATATTTTTCCAGCTGCAGTGGTAGCTGATACACAGAAACTGAAAACACCTGCTATTTTTCAGATCAGAGGACACAGACTAACACATATTTTCTCTCAGAGAAATGTTTGTTTTCCTGTGAATCAAACAATCTGGATATTTTACCCATGTTGGGATGTTTTTTCCTCCACTTGTGGAAATGCTGTCCTCCTTTCACCTCATGTGAAGTATTGCGATGGAGTTTTCTTGTGAGTGAGAATGATCTTTGTCTTTCACATGAGGCTTATAACATTATGTGGTGTCTTCAGTCACCTCACAAATTCATGGTAGCAGCACACTGCACCATCACAAGCATCAAGAAAATGTTTTATGTCTTAAAAATAAAGCTTGAGCAAAATTTAAAAACAAAATAAAAGGAACAAATGATGACAGAAATACTTGTCATACAAAAAAACTCAAGCAACCAAACAAAAAGCCCCAGCATAAATTACATCCTGACATGACAATAAAAGAGATATTGTTTGAAAAAAAAAATTGTTCACTATAGATGGATGTGTTTCATCAGTATTTCCTGCTTCAAAGACACTTCAACACCTCTCTTCTGGTTATGCTGTTCTTCTGCTCTTTATTTTTCTTATTCAATCCACCATTCATCTTCAAATGCACAAGTGTAAAACTCATCAATAAATCTACATAAATAATTGAAGCAAGACTTTTTTTGTTTGGTGGCTCTTCAGCTGAAAGTTTAATTTCTGGACCCACCCCAGAGTTGTTGGCACTGGGAAAATCTGGGGCCTCTGTCCATTTTCTTCTTCTCAGTGCCAGGAAGAAGAGTTGCTTTATTTTTAACATGAGAATAAACAGATGTAGGATTATACCACAGCCAGACAGTGCAGTAATGGGGTTGTGTAGAAATCTTAGAGTGATGAGAAGTTTTTGGCATTTTACACACGTTTTGCATGGTTTCAGGTCAGCAAAGTGACTCATTTGTTATCTTGTGAATTCACAGAGAAGAAGACTCCAAAGCACCTACTGCTACATTCCAGAGGGTGCAAAACTGTCTGCCCTTACCCAGCTTATTAATAATATCAGAGTTATTTCTAATTTGTGAAGAACCCCAGCACTGTCATTAATTATCCAAAGCATGCTAGGTGTTGAGCTAAGCCTATGAAAATATTTACTTTAAGATCATATACAGCTTGTTTTTCATTCTGGATTTCACAAATTAGAGATTAAATTCATTATAGCTTAAGAAAGAAGAGCAGTTTTACTCTTAATTTCAAATTATTGAAACAAAGAAAATAAAATTATATATTTTTATTGTTTTGTTCACCATTGCCTTCATAGAGCAAGATGGAAAATTTTGAAAACTTTGAAATTTGATTCTGAAACATTATGAAATTCCAACACCAAACATATTCTTCTTGTTTCAGACAACCTTTTACTATAGTAACAATTTCTAATCTGTTTAAAACAGTTTATTCTCTTCTTCAAGATAATTCTATCTCCTCTCTTATTTCATCAAACCACATTGTAGAAACCCTTTTTTTTTTTTTTAACTGATTTAAGTTTTCATTTCACACATATAAATTGATAGTTTTAGAAAGAGGGTGAAAAAGGAAAAAGGCAAGGAGTAATTAAACACTTCCTCCGTAACTATAATTATATACTTATATATTGCCTGCAGAGGTGGTTGAATTATTTTCTGCTTTGCTTTGTTCTAAAAATATAAACAAACTGAAAATTGACCTGGAAGCAACTTTTCTGGAGGGAAATCTGTGGTTTCTGCTCTTCATAGATGTTGACACAGAGGTTTGATGTTTAATGAAAAGCTATTTTTAGCCACGTAGGAAGAAGAAAAGATAAATCATCAAGATGTAGGCAATTTGTAGGTTATTAAACCTTGGGGAGTTTTGGTGTAGCAGACACTGACGATGTTGCAAATAAAACTACATTATCAGCTGTGTCCCTATGCACTCAGCTAATGAATTAATAGAGAAGTTAATTAATACCATAACAATGATTTCCTGACCACTGGTTTATATTTGAAGTTTATGTGTGTTGCAAATATACATTTGTGTAGAAGACATTTATTAGAAAGGCATTTCTTAATTAAAAAAACCAACAAAACAAACAAACAAATGACAACAAAAAACCCCACATACTTTTGCATCTTCAGTATGGTATTTTAAATATGTTCAGAAAAAACAACAAACTCTTTCTATGTGATCACCGTAAGAAGATTCTCTGTCTTTCAAGACACACAGAGTAAATCATTCAAATATACTAGCATGTCAAATTGAAGTAAATTCATTCAGGGAAGAACTCTTTGTTGTGAAACTAAAGGAAGATTAAAAAAATGAATAATAATAATGATATGTAGGTCATAAATCTGTTCCACTGGTTTTCATATTAAAAGACTGGAAGATATGTTTGCAGGAGCTATACCATAATGAAATAAACATAGTATGGGTCATAAAGGATTTATATAATTCATTTTATAGAACTTCAATAAAAAGTTTAATATAGTGTTGGAAAAAATAAACTGTGACTAAATTCTGACTTCCTTCTCTTCTTTTCTTGCTGCAGTTTGTTTATTTGTTTGGGTTTTGTGGAAAAAAAAAATACTAAGATCTTTAAGATCTTCACTAAACATCTTTGACCTTTGCTCATAACTCAGACAGAAAGCTCCAGGAAATAATACATTATTCCTACAATATATTAATACTAGATGATTTTCACAATATGACCTTAATAGAGAATTTTCCATCTACCCATGAATCCTTCGCTTCCCAGCCGGAAAGGAATGATTCCACATTATTGTCCTTGTTCTTCCTCTGGAAGCTAGACATGATATTGTAGGTACATGACTATGTAGGTAGATGGATGCCTACATACATGATGAACAGAATTTATCCTCTTCTCCAGTGCTGCTGCACCCAAGAAAACACGTTCTGCATTATTTCTTTATTTTATGTAGTGAGTTCAAGTGCATTTGAAAGCTGAGAATGCATTATTAAAGAGAGATTTAGTGAAATTGCACAAAACTATTTGATGTGGAGTCATGATTTTCAGTGACATGGTCGCACATCTACCAAATTTGGAGTGAATGAGTGAACGAGTGATGGGGAAGGAGGATGTAATAGATCCTCTCTGCTCTAGGGAGGGTGTGCTGGTGGTGTGGATGCTTTCAACAGCAGAGGACATTCCCCATCAATGTCTGAACAGCGCATCATGCTCCAATGGGGAGCTCATCAGATTGACAAAGGAAATTACATGAATCCTTTGTAAGTATTTAGTGTGGAAAGATCATTGAAAATATCAGATAGTAAAAACAGGATAAGGAGATGCAGGAGAAATTAAAGTTTCATTGGATATGAATTTTTTTCTGAATATAGGGATCAGCTGGAAGAAAACAGGATTTCTTTACAGTATATCTGGTAGCAATGGATATTATTTATGAGGAAGCTAATCAGAAGGCAGCTCTATGATACTTGCAGGTTCTGTGACATTTTCCGTGGGGTTTTTTTCCCCATTAGGTGCAGCTACAGCTTGAATTTGAAATTTTATTTGATTAAATTAATGTAGTGCAACAAGAGAGGTATGCTTTTAATCATAGACCCTGAAAAAAGTAATTAAGCCTGAACCTACTGAAAAAAGTATGTAAGTAGGCACATGATAATTGTGTTTCTGGTTCTGCAAAGCACTTAAGAACCCTCTTTTAGGTGAAGTCTCCTTTAAGGATGACAGTTCCATAGTTATTACAGAAAAATTTAGTCACAAAAAGGACAGAAAAAGGTCTTGTAAAATAAGAGAGCTGTAAATGCTTTATAGTGGCTTCAAATGTAAACAAAAGTGAGAAATCTATTAAGACATTGCTCGCATCAACAGCACAGGCCAGATCAAATACATGATTATGTACTGTTGCCATACACAATTTAGACTCCAGAATGAGTTAAAGACAGTCTGGAAAGGGGACTTTATTCTACATTTTTTTATTTTTACTCCATCTGAGAGTACCTTCTGGAAGATATTCCATTTTACTGGATTGTTATTGGATATGCTTTGCTAGCCACAATATGCTCAATAGAATAATTAACATTTAAAATTAAACTTGGTGTAGTCAGGACATCTTTAAATAGTTGCCAGGGAAGTAAAGGTTCATAAATATTTGAATATAAAAATAAAAAAACTTGTAGAGCACAAAACCATTAGTTGACACTAATTTTTAATAATGTTTGCTAATTCATCTTCAGAAGGTTCACAGTAAAATGTTTACAAGGTAAACTTAAATTTTCCTGCTTCATTTTTGTCATCTGCTAGAGGAAAATCTACCATTCCTATAGAACAATGGTGGGGATTGGAGTGGATTTTTTGTGTGCTTTTATTCTTTCTGCTATGTAGGTTAACTGATCAGCTGCACTAATTGGAGAAAATGGATTCAGTCTCAAAGGAATCTTCACATTGCATCTCAGCAGCAACAAGCTGTTTTGGGAGGTAGAGACTTATCTTGACAAAACAGTTTTAGACACCTGGAGAAGATGGAGGAGGAAGTGCAAAAACACCTCCAGAGACTGACAGCGCAATATTGCAATACTAATTTATTCATTTTCCTTCATATCATTATTTCAGGATCCCTCCAGCAACAGGGAAGATGGCTGCAATGTCGTTGTGTCCTGCAATACTTCAGTAGCAGAAATATGATGTGCATTAAAAGTGACAAAGTGATAAAGAAGGACTGGAATCTATGCTAATCTAATGGTTCAATAAAGAGTGAGTGAAATTTCAGTTTCTTTGTGATTCTTCAATCAGATGCATATATGTAGGTGTATTTTCCATCTTAGAAAACTAAGGTATCATTTGAGGGAAAAATTACATAGACAAGAATAGTAGCAAGTGGGATAAGTAAGTTTGTAAATTAATGAGTAGATATAAGATTGGATTGAAATCATAAATATTTTGTTACTGCTATATCCCTAGATTAGTTTCTCTCTCTTTCCTCACTCACAGAGAGATGCAAAACTTAAAAAAAGGTTTCATTCTCTTTTAGAACATACATGTTCACAATATTCTTACAAAATATAATACAAAACCATGCCAAAGGGTTAATTTTCACCTTTTATTGTCAGTAGTAAAGAGCTTTCAAAAAAATTCCATAACTTAAAGTTATGGTAGAAGAATTGTTATTAGAAGATTCAGGAAGTTATACTAGAAAGATTATAGGGGTATTCTATTAAAATCAACAAGGTGAAAACAGATGATCATACCTCATTTTTGATGAATCCTGCAGAACACGTTCATAAACCATCAAGGCATTGGGGAGAACTGAAGAATGTAAATCTAGATTAAAACTAAGGAAATGGTGAAATACAAATATTGTGATCTGTGCTACACCAACATACAACAATTACTAAACTCCTGTTGATAAAAGTGAGGTACAATGTATGTGAAATTATAATGCAATAAAGGCCCAGTGTGTCATCACTATATAAACATCTAGCAGGATGAAGGACTTAACCTTCTGCAAAGAGTGAAAATGCAAAGCAGCAAGCATAAGAAGACATTTAGGTTGCACAAGTCTTGCCCTCTGCATTCCTGTCCTTGGACATACACCATCTTCCGTAATACCTAATTAGGCTTAGATAATGATGATGATGATCACATTTTTGGTCTTAGCATGTACACAGGTGAAATGATACCAATGAAAGACAATCTTAATGTCTCCAAATTTGGTGTTGAAGGTCTACCTATATTTTTACACAAGATGAGCAATTACTGACCCCAGGGCCCTGGAGACAACTGGGCAAGGGATCTCTAGCACAAGTTGTGTTCTCTTTTGTCTTGCAGGAGATGATGGGGCATGTGGGATGCATTAGGAAGAACACTGCCAGGAGATTGAGGGAGGTGGTCCTGCCCCTCCACTCAGCCCTGGTGAGGCCAGTCTGGAGTGCTGTGTCCAATTCTGGTCTCCCCAGTACAAAAGAGACTTCAAGCTCCTGAAGCAAGTCCAGCAGAGACTGACAAAGATGATGAAGGAACTGGAGCTGCTCTCCTATGAAGAAAGGTTGGGGAAGCTGGGCCTGTTCAGTCTCAAGATGAGACTACCGAGAGGAGAGTTCAATAACACGTCTCCAGAGATTTATAATAGAAGAAATGGGAATTGAGTAAATATCTACTTAACTACTAAAGAAGTGACAGTCACATAAATACATGCAAAAGACAAATTGTTGCATTTTCTCAGAGGAACAATTAAATTGATGCTAGATTTCCGGTTTCAGTAGCACAAGCATAAATTCTATTACAGTGTTAAAAAAACTCCCATTATTAATAATTTTTAAAACCCTTTTTAATAATAATTGGGTGCTTTTCCTTATCCATGTGCAACATTCATCTTGACAAATAATATAAATGCAAATATTTTGATATATACATAAATTTTTCACCTATGTTCCCTAGGCTTATATGGATCTGTAAACATAAAAGAGCTGATACCTGCACTTCCCAGTTTTGATTTTGTTCTGAAATGAGACAGTCTGCCTTATAAACTTGTAGAATGTGCTGATTTAGTAAGGAGAGTTTATTGAAAGAAGATCACAAGGAAGCTGTTACAACTTTAATCCATACAGCTAAAACAATATTATTACTTCATAGCAGGTATTACTTTAGTTCTTGGCATCAATAAAGTTGAAATACTCATTAGGAACTGTTCATTGAGTTAGGCCTGTATTTTATTTATGAAGTGTTTGCAAACCAGTAACTTTGTTACAAATTAGATTTATCTTCATCAGTTTTCCATTAATGGCTATTGTAGACACATTGTATATTATCCTATAGATTGTTAATCTCAGGAAAGTGAATACTTCTTTGCTAGTCAATATTTGAAATCTGCTAATGGAACTCTGTGACAGATGACTTGCTACAGGCATGGTTTCTCTACCCTGATTAGATAGAAAATTAGGATCAGTGCCTGATGGTCAATATTTCAAGAACAGCATGCAGGAAGTGTTACTATTTAAGACTTACAAAGAAAACCAAGCTTTTTAAACTGCATCATTCAGCACTATTTCCATTCTTCATTTGCACAAGTAATACTATGGCTATTTATGCGATGTGTGATGTAGTCAAAAGGCGTCTGTGAATACAAGATGGTCCAATGACATTTCCACTATCCTTATGAACCCCAAAACCTGGGGGTTTCTTTGGTTGGTTTGTTTTTCTCTGGCCAGTAGGAATGCTGCAAATGTTAAGATCTACAAGGACATCTTTAAAAGAAAAATGAAAATTCATGAGTGTCTCTGGGCTCTACAATTGTATCTTAGAGTACCTAAAACTAAAATGCTATGACAAAACAGGAAGATCTTTTTCAAGTGTTTAAAATCTCTTCTCAATGTCTGATCAAGCCTTATTGCCTTTTAAAAAGATGTATCTTATATGCGAATTGCTGACTCTTCCTTCAGCTTTTGTAAATTTTCTCCAGGGCATCTTACACAAATCTAGCAGGCATTCCTCTGGAGATTAATATTTATTCGTTATAGCACAAACAGAAGCACAAAATTAGGGCTTCTTTGTGAAACAGTAGGATTCATATGCATTGTAGGTTTTAAATGAGAGCAACATGAAAATTCCTAAATGGTAAAAATAGCAGCACATTATACAGTATTTCTATTGTTTAGGTTGAAACATAAGGATGTTTCTGCTTGAATATAGGCTCCCTATTCCTCTGCAGATTTCAAACATAATGTGACCTGCACGTGTGGATCTTTTCAAAGTGTTGCTGAGCAAGCGCTGACACCCAAAGTTTCTCACAAATTGCCTGTTTCTCCACTCAAGGTCATGCTCTATTAAGACTTTGATACTAGAACAAGCATCCCAGGAGGTTTGCTCTGAACCATTAGCTGCATGTAGCCAGATTGCTGTAACATCAGCCCTTCTACCGACTGATTCCTTACAGAGGAATTTTTTATTTCAGAGTATTGTATGGATCTGTTGGAAGCACTATTGTTAAGCCAGGACTTGTTAAGTTTGCACAGTGGTCTCTTCCACAATAGATTAGAGAACTAGAATGTGATATGGCCTCATACAGCCTCAGGTTTCTGCTAATATTTTTCAGCAATAGGTAATGTTTTATTTCCAATGAATATTTTGCATCATTCCATTTCAGTACCAGTGATTTCAAATTGTCCTAAAAATCAATTACATAAACCTACAAGCTTCTTCACAACATTTCTGGATTTGGCTAAAGTTACATGTCTGATTTTTGCCTGAAAATTAGAATATTTTCAAACCATGTCTATTTGGTTTTTGTTGTTTGGGTTGTTGTTTTTTGTTTTGTTTTGTTTTTTTTTTTCATTTTTAAATTAGTGCCCTGAGTCAGATTTTCCAGCAAAAACAATAAAAGATACTCAATGCTCTAATTTCTTGGTGATGTTGATTACCATGATTGATTAGCATGTTCCAAAAATATTCTGATAAGAAATTTGCATTGCCACCTTGTGCATTTCTCCTGAACTGTTGAACCTACTACTTAGTCAAAATTTGTTATAAGAAAAGTCTTAAGAAACATCTTTTTCCTTTCTTATGAATGATGTCGACAAGGCAGGTTGCAGTTCATGTCAGAAAGACAGAGTTTGAAGAGCTGAATAACTGATGCCCTTTTAAACTTTTGTGAAAGTCCACAGAGATCTTCTTTCCCTGATTTCACAGTGGAAGTTTCCAAAACTTTTCTAGTTCTAAATTAATTCTTCCATTAAATGTGTTCCTGTGCTTATGGTTATGTTATTATTGTTATTACTTATTGTATTTCATTTGCTCTGTTTTTCTTTTATTCTTTAAGCCCTGTCTTGCCAAGATGAACTATTTAAAATTAGTATTGAAAGGATGTAGATATAGGTAAGCTGCTCGCATACATTTTCTGCTAGGAAATTATATGGTATATTGAAGTTTGAATTTGTTTTGTTTCATATTATGTTCATATCTTAACTACCTGATATTTTTAAACAAGAATATCTTGCATTTCAGGAGCTGTTTTTAGAAGCTTTTCATTATTAGTGTCCCATCTGTCACATAGCCAAGAGAGAAGGAAGAATCTGTGCAAATGACAAATAAACCCAGCAAGTTAATTTTCTATGACCAAGTCTTGTTAATAATTAATTGTGCTGGATTCCTAACCTATTATCTTTTAAATAGAATGCAGATTTGACTCTAATTGAGATGAGAGAATGGATTAGGAGGAGGTTTAGAGAAATTTAAAAAAAGGCCATATCTGAAATTCAGCTGTGATTCTTTATTAGGAGGGATGAGCAGAAAAGTATGCTTATGCATCACAGAAAGTGGGACTTTTAAAGAAAAGCAAAAGGGAGTACATTGAAGAATAAGTCAAATAAATTGCTGCCTATTAAAACTGTCTCCCAGGCCCTCAAAGCAAGAGCACTTTAGGTGCTGTGTTATTATCTACTTTAACAACAGTGTCACTAAAAGACATGGGATGTGTGCTGAAACATATGTGATTTGCTGAATAGGTATTAAGTGATCCACAGCTAAGATTTCTGTCCATCTTGCAGCTGTAGACATGGCAGTAATGAGAAGGTCATCTCCCAGGCATAATTGAGGTCAGTAGATTATTGCTCAAACCAACAATATAATGTGACAAGGGAAAGAACTAGCAGATTTAGTTAAATTCCTTGTCAGCCAAGATATTGCTTTTTGTCCATTTAATGTAGGACAGGAAAATCTTTACAGAACAAAAGTATATCTGAATGAGGCTGTAAGGGCATCCATTTCTTTGTTATAGAAACCCCATCATTAGTATACCAATCTCCCAATTTAACTTATGATATGGAGAATGCTGCCATATAGTCATAATTACCTAGAGAACTTTTTTTCATCATCACCTAAAGGCTGCAGAAGAAAAACAATACTGCTGCTTAATAGAGATTTAAATAGGTAAGCACTATGCTCACAGCAACAGTTTAGCTCTTCTGAAGCCATTATAGTACAAGCAAAGAGTAACATTTCCCCTGCCTGTGATCTATTTTCAGTTACTGACCTACTCAAGTTCTAGCATGCCTATAGAAATGGTGCATCCCTTCAATAAGGAAGAGGCAAACTTAGGGGTTGCCTTTCACTTTCCCCCTCTTTTTCCCTTGGAGTGCTATTCTTTCTGCTCTACAAATTCAGTCCATTATGTAAATAAAACACTCAAATCAAACACAGCCTGTGTACCCCTTAAGTTGACAATGTTAAAGGACTTGATGAATGTCAAGAAGCTCTTGAGGGAAATACAGGGAAAATGTGACCAGAGCTATGTTGCATTCATCATCAAAAGGTGAAGAAATCTGAAGATCAAGATCATTACGTCTTCCTTGAAGATACTGTAAGACTATTCAACTCTAGTCCAATACAATCATAATTAGCCAGATTTTCTAGCCGCTTGACAGAAAATCCTCACACTCTAGGTCCCAATTTCTGTTTGAAGGAAATACTCAGCTGATCTGGAAAGTTAAGCCTCTTCTCTTGGGTAAAGTGAGTTGGTCTGACCCATATGAAGTGGGTTGCACTTGAACTGAAAAAAAATACCTTTAAATCTGCACAAAGAGAGCTAATCACTGCAAAATCTACTCTTTGGGGGTTACAATTGTACTTCAAACAAACCTTTAGTTATATTGCTACTCTGGGATTTCTAATCACTTCCCAGTTGGTATCACCTGGATGTGCATTCTGGTCATCTGCAGAGCCCAGCACAAGCTGAAGCCTTGGAAGCGTCTCTGTCCCCCTCAGTGCCCTGTTTCTGATGTGAGCCTTGTTGCAGAGGTTGGTGTGGGAGGAATCCCCCTGTCTGGGGGGAGGAGGAATCAGCTGGCCAGCACAATGTGAGAGCTGTCAGCAGCATGACTGCTGAACAACAAAGATTACAGGAGCCCCGGGTATGACTGTGAAAGAGGAATATTGACTTGCAAATGCAATAAAGAAGCTGCTGGACTGAAAATTTCATCTCTTTAGATAAATACTCATTTCTGTGTTAAATATTCTTTTGACTGAATGACTCAATGGCCTTTTTCCTTTTGCTCTTTCACCAGTTCATTCACTATAGTTCTACGTTTAAACTCATCAATTCTACCCAATGCATCAATTTTTTCTAAAAACCTGTGTTTCAGAATTACATCACTTCTAAGTTACCCATTGGATACCCATTTCATTTTGGCAATATCTCACTTTGTACTCTTATAAATGTAAATGCATTATTTAGGAATACTCTTTCTATACAACTGCATTCCAGGTCACAGTGAATCCCACTAAGCAGAGGTTAAGTAATAAATCATTAAGTTCTCCATGCACTTAATTCACCTCAAAGGAAAGGGTTACTTATGGCTCAAATTTAACAGGCAAAGAAAACAATAAACAAGGTGTAGAGTACAAAAACTGTCAAAACTTTGATTTTTTTTTCAACAATCAATTTTAAAAGGATTTTGCTATACTGCTGCAAGCTGTGTGCTTGCCATTAAATCAAACTGGCTATACCTTGTCAGTATAAGATAATTTAGCAAGAAACTTGCAGAAAGGCCTTTAAGAATTTGCTATTCACAGAATCACAGAAATGGTCAGGTTGGAAGGGACCGCAGTGGGGTCATCTGATCCAACCTCCCTGCTCAGGCAGGGCCATGCCAGAGCACATGGCACAGGATTGTGTCCAGGTGGTTCTTGAATGCCTCCACTGAGAGACACTTCACAATCACCAGAAAAGGAAAGAACTTCTTCCTCATGCTCAGATGGAACTTCCCATGTTCCACTTTCTGTCCATTGCCTCTTGTCCTATTGCTGAGCACCACTGAGAAAATCTGGCTCCATCCTTTTGACACCTTCTGAATGCAATCCTTTGTTGTGCATTTATATACCCTGAACAATGATTTCACCAATGATAGCAATACAAAACCGGGACGCTGTTAGTGAACAAAGGATGGAATGATACTGTCAACCAATAACTAACACTTTTTTTCATTTCAGACAGTTGAACTACAGTCTGGATGATTTTTCTTCACAGGATTTCCAATTACTACAACAACAGCTGAGATGCCATGCCCATACCAAACAGAAAGAAAGCCATGCAAAATGGAAAGGATGGATCTGCAGAATTGGAGAACTGGTCACAAGGATCTGATGTCCACACTATAGATGTTAGATTTTAATTTGTCTCACTTCTAGTCTTATCAATAAACTGAACATATTTTTATCTGGAGTATCTCTAAGTGAGTCCCTGGAGTTTCCAATTTTTGCTTCCAGATCTTGGAAGACAAAGTTGTATCACACCATGGGTTCAACTCACTTCCCTTAAATGAGCAATATGGCACCACTGGATGTTTTTGGAGGTCTATCTGGCCTCCAGCTGCCTTTGGAAATCACCCCAGTCCTCCTGTAGCTTCCTGTGCCAGGACTCTTGAGGTTCTTTCATGTACTCTCAGGGGTCTCACAATTGCACGGAACACTTTCATAGGAATAACTGAATAAAGAATTGTCTCTGTAAGTAAAATGGGGAAATAAGGTGGAGAATAATTGTGATGAGCTCACTCCTTCAACAACTTGATGCTTTTTCATATTTTATTGGCCTGGCTGTGGGGTGGCAAAGGGTTCCTTTAGAGGACTTCTATCTCTGATTAGAATAATAATAATAAAAAAAATTATTAACTCTGAAGAAAAGACTTTATAGGCTACTAAGGAAATACTGTAGAGTGATTCAGAAAATAGATCTCTATTTTATTTGTTTATTGAGGAATTTTAATGACCTAAAGTCTCCATACTCTAAATAGAATCTGTTTTCCTTTTGGAGGCATATATTTGGATATTAGAGAAAGTCTGGCAAAAGATGCAGCATGTACCTGAATGGAGTGGTACTAAACTGAATAGAGATGGGATAAAAATTTTTAGATTAACAGAGGAAAAAGTACATCTTTTATTAGAGGAAAAGCTAAGACTAAATGCAAAAACTGTCCCCCTCCAATTAAGCTGTCTGTACATATATAGTAGTATGGCCATCATTACTTCAGTACTAAACACATCTCAGCAAAAAGATATTTAAATGAATTAAATTTTTGTTTAATTATTACCCAGACGAGATTCTCAATTTAATATATTGCTGAATATAAACAACATTAAAAAATTAGAACTTGTTTTTCATACTCAAGAATGAAAAGCATATTGTATCTCGAGAGTCACAAACCAATTAAACAAAGGAAGAAGAAAACAAATAAATATTCCATGTAACAAAGGACAGAAATAAGATCTCAGTCAGGGGAAAGTAATGAGCAGAATCATGATTTGCTTATACCCATCTCTACCACGTGAAAAAAAGCTGCCTACTGAGAATATAAATAAGACAAATCAAATACCTCAGGATGTATCTGAAGAAATTTTATTCTTATCAGATAATGAACTTGGGATTTGTGATGAGAATGCTAATTAATTCATTTGTAATATAGATAGCAATAATAAAGATAAAGTGACTGTCCTGGAAAGATGGATCTGATTATTTGCTAAAGTTAATCAGAAATTAAAGTGACAGAAAAAACATAATGTAAAGTCTGATATCTGACTTAGTAACAGAAGCCTATAACTTTGAAAGCAAATTTTGATAATACCAGTATTGATAATATTGGTATTATCAATTAAAACTTTGATAATACCGGTATTGAGATGCTGAGACAAAGAGAAAGGGCTAGTTTTTTGAATTTTAACTTATCTCTTAAACTCAAATATAATATAATTCATTTAGAATACGATTCCGAAAAGTTTTGCTAGAGTGACTTTTTGCACAAATATATTTTCAACCTCAAACTTTGTTTCTACGAGACAAATTTATATCACTACCTCTCCTATTCAAAACCTCTTCTTGTTCCTCTGAAACCCATCATGGATAATTAATCATCAGATAAAATTTAATGAGACTAAAAAGCACAGCTGGCCTTTTGTTCTGAAACCCTCAGCTCCATTCTGTACCACTGTGGACAGCACCATCAGATCTGGAGTCCTATTTGACTTTTATCATTCTAACTTGTCACATTGATTCTCTCCTCATTTAATCCATCAATGACACAGCATTTTCTGTTAATATAATTCTAAATTTTACCAAGCTCATATAATTTCACTTTTCAGTACAGAAACATCTTCATTGTAGTCTACATAATTTGTCCTAACAACCATTAAGAATACTGCTATGGAATAATTTTTATCAGTCAAAATTATGTTTTTTCTCCTCTGTCTGTCTTTCTAGTGAGTGAACTTCTCCATCATATAAACAACTGTTTTGGGGGATTATTGTTTAAGGGTCAAAATGCCACACAGGTGTTCTCTTAACCTCCTCAACAGGACAGGGGGAGAAAATGTGATGAGAAAGCTTGTTGATCAACATATAGACAGAGAGGTCATGTTCCTGTTGCCATCATGGGAAAAACAATACTCAGTTTGAGGAAAAAAACATTTATTTTTTGTAAGCTAAAATAGATTTGAGTGGTAAGAAACAACACAAACCTTAAAAAAGGGCCTTTCCCCATCCCTCCTTACCAGGCTTACTTTTAGTCCTTCACTCTCAACTCCTCTACATTCCACCTCCTCCCACCCTGTGCAGCACACAGGGAATGAGGAAAGGGGGATTTATGGTAGATCATAAAAAATTCTCTCTATTTTTTAACTCGGCAGGACTACAGTCATGAAATTAACTTCCATTCCTAATTGGGTTCATTTTTCACATATTTTAGCCTCTTTTAGGGAGATAGTTGGTTAAGAGGGACCACAGATATTTTTTTCAGTAAAATGGCAGCTTCCTGGCACAATGGAGTAGTTTTTTTCTTCCAGAGTAGGAAAAGGAGAAAAAGTAAAACCAGTAGGGTCAATTTTAGGACAACAATGACAGCAAAAAAAAAAAAAAAAAATCATAAAAAGATCTTGTACTTAGTGCACAGGGATGTAAAAATAATTAAATTTATATAATTTAAGATCTATAATATTCAGTGATATTTACAAATTATATATGTCCCGTTAAATAAAAATTAATTGTTCAATCTATGGAAGAATTTATAAGAAAATACAGCTGTGCCATCTCATTTGATATTGACTATCTGCTAAAAAAAACTAATAGGGAATCCTGATATTTTATATTGGTGCATGCCTAAATTGCTCTATTTTGTCACAACAGTGTTTCCTATTAGTATTGGAATACATATTTACTTATTTCCTTTGTTTATGGGGCATTTTTTAGTTTATTGTATTTACAGTCTTTAAAGCCAACTAAGATAAAATGAGTGTCTTCAAAAACTTAGTAAACAAGGGCAAGGAGTTATTCCTGGGTCATGAGTGCATTCAGCAAAAAGCATAGCTATGTAACAAGCCAAGGGAAAGGGAAAGGGAAAGGGAAAGGGAAAGGGAAAGGGAAAGGGAAAGGGAAAGGGAAAGGGAAAGGGAAAGGGAAAGGGAAAGGGAAAGGGAAAGGGAAAGGGAAAGGGAAAGGGAAAGGGAAAGGGAAAGGGAAAGGGAAAGGGGAACTCCCAAGTTGCTGGTCAACAAAATAACTGGTGTGGATTGCCCCAGCTCATCCTCATCTGTTCATCGCAGATGTTCCTCTGAGTATTTTTCACACAGTAGTAATATGATTTCATCAGGACTGTTGCACTGCAGTGTGAGACTGTGTTTTTATCAGGCACAGATGTTGCACTCACTGATTGGCTGTTTACCTTTCTGCATGTGGATTATCAGCAAATGCTTACTGGCCACCTATATCACTATTTTCTACTAAAGTTATCTTTTAAGATTTGTGTGTTCCCTAGCATAAGGTTATCAACTAAAAACTCTGAAGCAATGGCTGGAAAAGGAAAATTCACATTTCAGTGGCAATCATTTCCTACACATCCCAACTTTACAGGTGAGATAATATTTCCTGGATCCTCCAGCATGAGGCTGTGAGGCTAACAGCACTTTGGGACAAAAAAAGAAAAGGTACTGCCACAGCAGCCTGGGGCTGTGTGTGTGTCAGGTTGAACACAAAATGAAAGGCAGGCTGTAGTCCTAGAAGGGAAAGACAGCAAACTTAAAAATGTAAGCTTTTACAGAGCAAAGCACTGTGCAACACCAGCCCTGGAATGTGCTGGGCACAAGAGTCTCCCTCGGTTTGCCTCAAATTCCACTGGTCTAGTCCTGAACAAAACCAGAGTCTGGACACCAACTCATTCACCTGATCATGCAAAAAGCATCTCATTCATCAGCCTTTATTTCCTGAGGAGGTGCCTGCTATGAAATTGTTCACGCTTTTGTACAACCACAGCCCACAACCAGAACTTTCGGTGGCACAAGTCAGTGACTGAAATGAGCCAGATCGTTTGCAGCAAGAACAGATAACTTCAAATGGTTCAGGGATTAATTTGCTGATGCAGAAGACAAAAGGGGTGCATGTTGCTTGCTGTCTACACAGGAATTAAATTTTTTCCTTATACTATTTCTGATGCTTGCCTTGATACATGTCTAAATGGGATTTTCTAAGTACATCGTTTTTAGGCCTATAAAATTAAATTAAGTAAGCACATATCTAAAGTAAATGAGCTCAGAATTAGGCCTAAAATGAAAATAGCCCCAAAATTATACTTGGTTTGGTTAGAGTTGCACTAACACATGCTAGTGCTTGAGCTGGTGACCTGCCTCTATGATTTTATTTTTTTAGTCATATTTATTTAGCTATTTAAATTGTATACATCTCAGTCTCTCATTCATGCATAGCCAATACTGGGAGTACTGGTCTGTCTTTTGGAGGTACCTACAGGAAACAGTAAAACATCCTGGAGAGTTTATCTACATTTAAATAGACACAAAATAAAAAGGTCACATCCAAAGTTCTCAGAACTTATCTTAAAACTCCTGTGATAAACAGTGAGCAATGAGGCATTAAAACATGAGTAAGAAACCAAAATGTCTATTTAAGCTTTGTTATTAGAAGCAGCTAAATTATACTATTTTCAGTCCTTTCCTATACACACCTCAAGAAAGATAAGAATTTCTGCATATGTTTAAACTAAAATGAAGTTAAAAAAACTGAGTTTTACTACATATTAATTCTAATGTAAAATATTTTTTGTTCATACTAGCTAAGGCTTTACCTAATAATATTTAATCTTGACATAATAATAATAAATGTCAGAACAACAATAATATGAAGTCTTAAGATTTAATAAGTAGGTACAAGGCAATTAAATAATAATGTAATCTCATTTTTAAGTTTTCATGAGCACGTGTAAGGCTTTCATAAATCTAGGTCTGCACATGCTTTAGCATTTTTTTGATTGCTCAGAAATGTAAAATAAAACCATGCATTCAAAAGAAATATGTAATTTTCTTCTGTTCAACAAATGAGAGTCCACACAATGGGGAGCCTTGTCACCTACTTTCACTGCATTCAGGGGTTATTTCTTGCATATCTACCTTGTTTTACTACCTCAGCAGTGAAATCTGCTGCCTTGTAAAGATCATCCCTACCTACTGGCAATGGCAAAACGTGAGAAGAGCTGGATGCAATTTCACAGCATCTGACTGTGGCTGCCAAAGGCCTTTCACCCTTCAGCTTGGGAGCAGCTGCTCTCAGCACAAGCACAGAGTTCTCACAATGTTTCTTGTCTGAGAGATAAAAAAAATTAAAATTCTTTGGCTAGAGGAGTGACAGTTTTGCAAGGATGAAATAAACAATTTTATACATCATGATGATTTTCTATTGAGCCACAAATGTGCATTGATCAATACATTAATTGGACTACAACCTACATATCAAAAGAGTATTTATGTCTTTGTAGAAGAAGGTAACAGTTCAGGCCATCTCATATAAGAGTGTCATGCTTTATGTATCCATTCCTTCTTTCTTTTCAGTGACATTCTACTGGAACATGTTCCTTTCTTAGCACAGCCTGGCCTATTATCAAAAACCAGCATGTAATACACATGTTCATGGTTTGGTACTGATTGAGGTTAATTAGTGGTTCTCCTTACAGAGATGTCTGGAATTATAACAAAAGGTTCAAAACCTACAATTAACAGTGGCAAGTAACCTATAATTTTTTTTTCCAACTCCTCTACTAATTCTGATTATTATCCACTGCACATTTGATTTCTTGCCATTTTCTTTGACCTCTTCACAGCAGAGATGAAAATTTCATTGTTTAGGTAAAAGTTTCATGTAATTTCTTTACCATGAGAGACAGAGCACTTTAACCTCTCACAGTCAGTTTGGGAGCCCTACTCCACCAAGACATAAACTATTAATCATAATTCTTTGTCAATTGCATTGTATTAAATGTGTTTGAATTTAGATGCCCTGACATTCATAACTGTCAAATGAAAAAGGTATTTTAATCGCAGAGCTAGGACTGCAGAATTCAGTTTAAGACTAGTATACACATTTTATCTCACAATTTCTGCATGGACCATTCTGAAAGAAATTTATTTAGAAGAAAACTATTTATGATACATTTTCCGCAATATTCTCCATGAACAGCATCCTGAGGAAGTATTCTCCCATGAGCATATGCAGATATAAGTTTTCCTGAAACTGGAACTAGAGATCTCTAAGGTAAATCTGAACCTTGACTGGCTTTTGAAGCTTGGGATTAGTAACCATGACTGGTGTGCTGGATTCAGTGTCTCATTTCAGAGCCCTTTTGAACTTCTTCTGTTAATGCTTGAAATCTGCAAAATATTCAGGAAACACTGAGATATTAAAGTTACATCTCATTAAAACAGAAGTAAAAGGGATCAGTGAATCCTCTCAAGCTTATGCTGTCAGGTAGTCTGCATGTCACTGTCCAAAAATGCATTACACTTTGAAAAATGGAAGGTTACACTACCTTCCACCTCTGAAGGGAGATGAAACAGTACATGGCACTGACATTTGTCGACTAAAGCCCATTCAATCTTTTTAAATCCTTTCAATAAGGGTCAGCGAGTCAGAATTCCCTCATGTCAAGCACAAAAATATATTCTGTTGTGCTGTACCAAAAAGTGCTCACAGCAAGTTAGAGTTCACAGAAGATGTCTCAAAACTCCGCCCATGCTCCTGAGCTTGCAAGAAATATATGCAAATACACGTAAACAGAATTACACCAGCATAGTTCCTCCTTTCTTAGCTAAAGTCCGTAGTCTGCATCCCTACTTATTGATCAGGGGAATTACCATACAAATATTTCAGGCACATGACACAATGGATGCACAACAAAGATCCTGAGACCCTTCTCACAGTGAAAGAGAAATGGCTTAGATCCCGTTGTTGTATTCCTTCTTAACTGAAGTTGCTGTATGGATGAAAGAAATCCCTTGTCTGGTATGGCAGCCCAGTGGGCATCCCTGGGAGTCTCTAAACTTCCTCAGCTTCCTGTGTCATTTTCAACATTCAGCTGCACCTCATGGTGAGCTGGACTCCTGAGCCAGCATGCAGCCCAGGCCCTGGTTTGCTGGTTAAATTGTGAGCCATGTGCAGAGCCCTGGTGCAGTCCTGTGAGTATTCTGTGGCTTGCTGACAGGTTGTCACTAGTGTAGACACTCAGGAGTCAGTGATTTATTCCAGGCAGCCCATACACATGAGGGAAGTTATTGACAGTATGTTCCTCAGATGTTACTGACTGGGGACCTTCATCTTCAAATAGTAATGAAATATGAGTCGTGCTGATTCAGAAATAGGAAATCAGAGTCATGCGCCTGAGAAAAATGTCTTTGAGTTCTTGGCACAAGAGTCATAAACCAAACCTTTAAAAACTGCAGGTGTGATTTTTTTTCTTTTAATAAACATGAATATTTCCATACCCAAATGATTAACTGCCTTTACATGTCCTAAATTAAGCACATAAACACTGTTATATCAGCCATATGGTAGCTCTTAACACATAATCCTTCATACCTCTAAGACAACTTTGCGTACATTTATTTGGAAGCCCAATGAAGTGTTCCATTTTTGCCATTAATGTAGGGAGAGCAACTAAAACTAGAATTCATTGATGATAAATGCATCCTTTACGTTAGTTGCAGACTATTTTGAATCTGCTGACATGCTTATCCTTCCTAGTGATTCTTAAACAAGAGATGTTCTCCAGTATGCCACATGAACTCCTAGAATAGCTACATTGATGTCAACAAAGAGGTAGTGGAAGATACATCTATGAGCAATTGGAATTTTGAAGGGCATAATACAAAGTTCTCTTTAAAAAATACAATTTTGTAAAGGGAACCCGAAACACTATGTGAATTTTTCAAATTGCACCTTCTGTACTTCTACTGCTTTTCAAGCTCTTCACAGTCTTTATCACAACTCAAACAATTGTAGATGTCATGAAGATTGTCAGCCTCCTGTCAGTACTTCCCAGTTTAAAGAAGATAACCTATCTTTGCTTTATATTTTGTCTCTTCCTTGTTTTTATGGCTGTACTTTGATTTTCTTCTCCATTTCTTAAATTTATTGAATAAACTCACCAGAAGTATTTCTAGGACTGTGAATGTTCAATTAAATTATACCATATTTTTTCCTGACAGGTTTTTTTTTCTGGGCACAATCATAATTTTTTAAAAGATTTGGCAAGAATATGACATAAAAAAATGAATTTTATCATATTGTTTCAAACTTCCCATCATCATTGTAAGGTCTGTAAGTTAAAAAAGCTTTTTGTTTTTTTAACAAGTTTGAAGCTTGGAATGCCAGCAACTGCACAACATTTTCATCTCATGTAAATACCTCCCTCCATAAACATAAATATTCTGCCAAAATTGCATAAACCTAAATCTTCCAATTTCTATTGTAGGACATGAGAGCAATTTAGGTATAAAATGTTAATTCAGTCTGTGAAGCACAATGGTCTCTCCACTGTGGTGCTGCATACATGAATCAACTTTCCATTTCCTTCCTTATCCAGAAGATGTTTAGATATTTTGTGCAGAGTGAAACTTCAGCAGGACCCTGGAATCTGGCTGCCCTGGTGGGCGGCAAGAGCTGGAGCTGGAGGATTTGGATGTCCTTGAACTCCTCAGCCAGAGCATGGATCTGGTGCTGGCAAATGCTTGTGATCAGTAAAGGTTATCCCGAGGCTGAGTATGGATTAGCCTCTATGGAAAGGTAGAAAATTCTGTAAATTACACTGATTTTCAGGCAATCTGAACTAGTCTCCCAATTCCTTGCTTTAAAAAATTTCCACCAGAAATAAATATACCCATGAAATATATATAATCATGAAAAGCTTGTGTTCAATGTCTTTGGAGATTAGTACTTTCTCTTATGTATCTATCGAACATTATTTTGTCATCTCCCTCTGCTGCAAACTTTGCCAGTCTGCCAGTCTTAAGTTGAACATCTTTTAAATTATGTTGGAAACAAAAATGTAGAAACAATGTTCTCCATATGATTACTTGCCTTAACAAAGTTTCTGGAGCAAGTATTTGGGTTTAGTTTTACACTAGAAGAATCCATTATGTGTACTCTGATACTGGTCTGTGATAAGAAAAAAATATATACAATAAAAGTAATGGGGATTTTTTCTGAAACTGCATTCCTTTTCTAAACTATTTGATGTAAAAGTAGTCATAGATGCACACTGGTAAAATAGGTACCTTTTCAGTTTTTTAAATACTGGGCAATAAATTTGTCTGCTAAAACATACATAAATACATGAGAGCTAAATACACGAGAGCAATACTTCAGACAGTTAAGAAAAATTCTAAACTGCATTTTGAAACAAATGCATCTTCACAGAGATGTTTATGTGCTCTGGTTTCTTCTCACATAAGCAGATGGAGCTTCAAAAGATAATTTTGACTTGCTGCAATGCCAGATAGATATACACCTGTTGCTAAGTGGAAGTGGGAGGGAATTCCTCTAGGATTACTCTGCAAATAATTGCTTAGCTAAAAGGATCTTTGAAAGTGTAGACATATAAATAAAAATAAGTCTCTACCAGTTGTACATGAGGAAAAAGAATTCTAATATACAGGACAGGATATTTACAGTCCGTAGCATTATGTAAAACCAGGAAGATCTTTGACAAATATTCATTAAATAATCAAAAACCAATATTATGTCATTAAAAAAATAAACTCATCAAATTCTAGAGAAAAGCTACATTGATTATAAAAGGTTTTTGTAATGAGACCAGACAAGACATTTTGTAGTAACCTGTTCTGCTCACAAAACAGTGTTGGTAGTGGATACTCAGCCTCACCTCTTTCCCTCAATACATTAATTCCTTGTGGTATGTGCTGTATCCTAATGCAGAGACACCTTTTCTCTTCCTTCTCCCTTCCTCTTCCTTCTGAAGAAATGTTTGTAATTTACAGAATTTTCTACCTTTCCTGAAAGGCTAATCAGTACTCAGCCTAGAGATAACCTTTTCTGAATTAATAAGATTGGAAATTAATCTGAGAAACAGGTTTCTCCATATGGAGGTAACAGCATCTGTGAGAAAGCTAGATATGTATTCAAGTTTGTTTATTGAATATCCCTTTCCTTAGAAAACACCTTAAACTGTTTTATCTTTAAGAGCCTGACTGGACAGGGGCAGTTTTGTCTTCCCGCTGTCCTTTGCAAAGCTTTGGTGGGCAGGAGTGCAGCTGCAGTTTGGATGGATGCTGCATTACAGTGCAGCCTTTCCCTCCATCAGGCAGGAAAAGGGAAAGCTGCTGCTCTGGTCCTTGCCTGAATTTTCAAAGCCTTCTTACTCCTCCTGCTTCCCTCAGTAATTTTTGTTCATGAGCTAGAAATTTCTCAGATCTCCACATAATTGTTGATGCACAGATAAAAAGAGAAGCCACACTCTCAAAAGAGCATAAGCCACAACAAGAGTCTCAGAAGGTATGAGACAAGGTCAGTGTAGGGTTACTGCACTTACCAAAACCACACTGGAGACAGAGGAGCTCTCTGCCTAATTTAACAGACTGTTGTTTCCATATTTGAGTGTCTTCACTCTATGATTGCACATGTACCTTTGATTAGGCAAGAGATTTCTATTTTGTTTTATGTAGACTGATTGCTACAAGTCATGGTGGCCTTAAATACCTCGGCATACTCTCTCACTTGACTGAAGAGAAATCATACAAATGTACTTGTATGGAATAAAGCTTGATTTAACTCCTCTGTTAAATCTACCTGTTTGCTAGGCTTGAATAATATGAGGAAATTTTAGGTCCTGAAATTATGCAAGTACATAATATAAAAATAATATTCCCCCAATTTGAGGGAAAAAAGCAAACCCTCCAACTTTGCAATAAATAGCAAACTTTCAGGACAAAATTAATTCTCCTGGACATGAACATCAGTGCAATTTTCAGTCGTAGAACAAATGCACCTAGCTGAATCCCTTCATTCGGGACTCTTCCCCAGATCTCACTTCTCTCTGCCCTAGTACCATGTTGCATTCTATACCACCTTCTCCATGGGATAGAAGTTCCATTTTTACTAAAACTCCAATGACATACTCATCTGTACTGCTATTTCATACCTTCATTTTATTTAGAACTTTTAATGGGGGGGAGGGGGAAGAAAGGGAATACCTTCATATTGTTTATTAAAAAAGGAAATACCTTAAAACTGCACCGCAGTCCACACACGTCTGTCCACACATGATGAAATAGTTTTCCATGATTATTAATACTATATGTCCACTGACCATTGATTTTTAATTGCAAATTTAAGATAAAATTCACATCAGAAAATGTTCTGTGTTCAGTAAAATGCAGCCTAATGTGTCTCTAGCCTGTTTGTGTAACATGCTGCACTTTAATAATTAAATGTTTCTGTCAAGAGGAACAAATTCAGTTTGCATTGTCTGAGCTGTAGTGGATGCAGTAGAACACATTTACAAGGAAGATGTGTTAGTTAAACTATGCATCTGTGGCTCAAAGTGTGAATATAGCAAATCATTTCAGTAAAGAGGTGCAGTCTTTGGGCAGCTCTCTAGAGTTCTGTTTGCACTGAATATCTCATAATAGCAATAAGCATACTATTTTTTTCCTTTCTTCACTTTTCCTCTACTCTGCAGCAAAAGTGATTCTTCAGCTCGCTGTCATCTGCCTCCAGTCTTTGAAATAATCTGAGACTTTGCATAAGATAAAAAATGAGAGGCAGATGGAGATAGAAACATTATTTTACATTTCTCTCTTTTAAATATTTTTTATTAATAAATTATTAATTAAAAGGACTGGATTATCAGGGCATAATTATGTAATTTTGGTTATGTTTTGTTCTTGCCATTCATTTCAAATGGATAATTCTTAATTCAAATAAGTATTATTGAACATTTTATTGAGTGCTATTATTTATGCCTCTTTTCTTCACTAAATATATTAAAAAGAGAAGCATTTACTATGGAATATCTGTAAAGGTGCCTTGATGAGCTCATTCAGCAGATCAAGGCAACAACCTTGAAAGGACTCTTTTCATATAACAGTTGCAGCTGCAAGACTTTTTGTAGAGATTATTTTGATGTTTATGGATTTGAAAATAAACAAAATCCTATTCAAAGCTTCCCAAAATTTGAAGTATTCCTATGATTTTTGAAATGCTACAGGTAACAGTAAAAATTCTGAGAAATTATCTTTTAACCAGGTTTTTGCTATTACCCAGAAATACTCAATATTGTTCCTATATCCAGATGCCCAGGAAAGATAATTTTGAGTTCCAACTAATACAATGACTATGTCCATTTTTATTAATATCATAAAACTATTTCTGAATGGCCATGCACCATTATGCATGTACTTTAAATAAAGCACTTTAAAGAAGCAATAAATCTATTTCTCCCCATTGACAAAAATGGAAGTCCATATAGATGGTTCCAATATAAAATTACTACATTCAGTCAGATGAAATGTCATTTTAGCTGTTCAGATGTGGATTCTTGATGCCCCATGATGTGTGCTGTGGGTCAGGATCCTGGGATCTGACACACCAGCTTCTGTGGCCTGACAACCCTCTTTTCAAATAATAATAGCTGGCATTCACTCACCGTGTTCAAACAGGAAAAAATAAAAGCATGTAGCAAATACATGTGTATATTATCAATCTTCTCAAGTTCATGTAAGTGCTGTTTATATGTCACAGGAAAAAAAGGAACACATCTCCCACCTTTGGCTCGTGGTGCTTCAACTAATTGCTCTGTTAGCAGACTGCTCCTGACTTCAAAGACTGATGATTATGCAGCTGCTGATGGAGAGTCTCAGCAGAAGGGAGGAGGATCGTGGGAGTACAGGCAATTAGCAAATGTTTTCACAGCCACCAAAGAGGGTGAGAGCAGTATCTGAAGTTTACACTGCGTTATATTGCATTACATTGATGTTTAAATGAATGCCACCAGCGCTGTTTCTGCAGTGTTTATTTTTCTGGGGTTTCTGGATTTTTGTTTGTTTTTTGGTTTTGGTTTTTTTAGCAGCCAGTAAAATGTTAATTCTGATTGTATTTTGGCAAAATCACAGGCAGATGTGATAAAAGCTGCTTTTCAGCTGTCTGCTAATATTTGATATATAACTTGAAACTTTACAGCATATTTTCATTTTTTTAAACTGATCAGCTGTGATTTGGCAACAGGTGAAGCAGGAAAAAACCACAGTGAATCTAAGAAATTCATGCACCCAAATTTTAATATATTTAAAAGCAAAAATTATTTGGTAAAGAAAATCCATGAAAGGCTTTAAATACCTAGGAAAGACCTTAGATCTTGTGTGATTACACCGAATATTTAACTAAGCACAGACAACTCCTGATCTGAAAGGTTAATATAAATTTCACAATTTGAGAAGAGTCAAAGCACAGATTCAGGAAGCTGACAATCAGATTCATTTTACAAAGATGGGATTTAAACACTAGGTTTGGGCAGAGTATCCCGACACCTGGATGTAAACATACATAAACATGTGTTTACAGACCTTATGTTTACACCTTGTAAACATAAGACTACACCAAACAAGTGCATCAGCTTTTTTCTCCTGAGCCTCTCTTGACTGGAAACACAGAGAAAGAGTTCCTGCTGCTGCTCACACTATCAAACTGAAACCAAATACTTAATCAAGTCTCCAATTAAGTAACTGTTTTCTAACATATCCTAGCATTATATAGTAACCTGTGCTCCAGCTGTGTGATATGCATGTTTTATTTTGCACTTCAGGAAACTACAGCTGTTCTTGTCCTTAATCACAAAATCACAGAAAATGCTGAGTTGGAAGGCACTCACAAGGACCATCCAATTCAGCTCCTGGCCCTGCACAAGACCATTCCTCTTGCTCTGTAGGACAACTGAAAAAATGTCAATGTTTGAGTCTCAAGCATTTTCCTAATTCAGACTCCACTGAAGTGGAAGCAAACTGTGACTATAAAATGATACGAGGTGACAGGAATAAAGCAAAAACCAAGATACAAATAGAGATTTTATTGGTTTTTCTTAATAGAAAAGCAAGAGCTACTATGGCAATGCTATCATGTATTATGTTTTCCTCTCTCATCTGAGTGAAATAACTTTTAGGTTCTTGGAGAAAAACCAAATGATAATAGGAACATTTCAGTGAGAGAGATTGTGAAAAAATACTAAAAGACAAAACTCAGCAAGGAGAAGTGCCATGTTGGCAATAGTTCACCAGAAACAAATTGTCTGCAAACCTTAGGAGCAGGGACTTTGAGGGAACTCGGTGTTCTGCCCTGGGAGAGGAGGAAACAAAGGATGGGGTGGCACTGAGGGGTTGTGGTCATGTTCTGTTTCAGTCAATGCAGGTAATGGGAATTAAGCCAAAGGAATGACCTAAACAGCAACCAAAAGTTGAACCATGTTTTATCAACTCAACAATACAGTTGAATTTTTATGCTCCAGATATGTTAGTAAAGTAAAAACCTGCACATGCTTTACATGTAATTACTAAAGTCACTTAAACTCCACCTAATGATGAAATTTTCTCTTCTCTCTTAAAGAAAACAATATAAATGTAATTCAAGGGTAAAAGAAGGTTGGCGAGTCTACTTCTGTATACTGGAAGTCCAAAGGATGTACCCATCTCCTCCCCCACAAGAATGCCTTTTGGATAAGCTTTATTCTGCAGTAGTAGTATTGCTTATGATTTCTGATATCAGTGGATTTATCAATGACAATTTCTGAACCTAATCCTATCACACTAATCAATAAATTTCAGTATTTATGAATCTGAAATCTTAATGAATGTGCCCAGGCTTATAGTGGAACTCATGCTATTTGTGCCTCTGGGACTGCAAATGTGCCCAGACTTATCACATCAACACCACCCTATTTTACCTTTTGTGACCATGAGAGTTCTAATGAGACCAGGCTTGGAGTGCCAAATTGGATTCCCTGTCGTATTGTCTGTGAAGTTTTCCTGGGCTCTTGGATAGACAAAAAATACACCAAGTAAGGAAAATGATTCGAACAAACACCTGGATATTCTAACAATTTTTGCAATGACCAATCAAGATAATCTTTTTTCAAAGGCAGGTAAATTGTGGCAAAATCTTTGCAAGTAAGAAGGGGAAGACTCAGCTGTCCCTGGTCTGCTGTGTTCACAGTTAACCAAGAAAAATCAGGGACTCCCTTTCCTAAATTTTTATAAGACAGAGGTGCAGGCAGTGGTAGCAATGTGGTTCAACAACTGACTTTTTCTCCACATGAGCAAAAATGTGTTCAACAAGTTCCTATCCAGTTAATGTTGTTTTCCTAGAACAATTGCAGACACGCTAATTTTTCAGAAGATTTTTATGTGTTAGGAAAATTTCCTATTCTCCTAATTCTATTTGTATACAATTCCGTTTCTGTTGAAATATCTGTCACCATGATATTTTCTGAAAAATCCCTTCACCAGGATTTCTTTTCCTGGGAAGCTGGGAAGCTTCAACTTCTCCATGTTTTGCTGCTCTGGAATGTGATTTGAAGATTGTTTATCCACCATGTGAATTGTTTTAATTTAATGACCAATCATGGTCCAGCTGTGTTGAGACTCTGAGGAGTCACAGGTTTTTTATTCATTCTTTTGTAGCTTTCTGTCTGTATCCTTTCTCTTTCTTTAGTATAGTGTTAGTACATAATTTCTTTTAATAGAATAGAATATCATAAAATAATAAATCAGCCTTCTGAGAACGTGGAGTCAAATTCCCATCTCTCACCTCATCCTGGTGACCTCACAACACCACAAATATCTTCAATGAAAAAGCTACTGAAATAGAGCTTTCCTTTTCTCATCACCAGAGATCACCTTCAGGACTCCAATTCATCAAAGGCAGAGCAGAACCTGAGACTTTGTAGCCTCAGCAAGGAGAAAAGAGTTGGGGAAAAAGTAGAGAAAAAATGGATCATGAGTAAAGAGTTTCAGGATAAATTTGTATTTGGAAAAAAAAAAATTGACACTTTTTTGGGAAAATGGACCTTGTTTTCTTAAATATATGCAGTCCATATGCAGCATTCATGGAGAAATGTGTGAGAAAATGAGACAATTAAAAAAAATATTTTGCTGTGTCATAAGACAAAAGCTATTGAACAGGAAATGCAGAGATGCATAAGCTGGATTTGAGACAGCATTTTAAAGTAAAGGACTGCAGGGTTTATTTCCAGCGCTGCCAGGTTACAAAGGTGATTTCAAGAAACATGCTTTTCATTGCCAGTTTTGAAACAATAGAAGTCTCAATGGTTAATGAAAGTGTCTAAATAATGTGGTTCAGTATAAATTTGCTGTACAAAATCAAAGGCAGGACAATCAGTTAATACTGAATATTAAGGGGGCTATGATTCTAACAGTTCTCAGAAAAAGGAAAAAATGCAAATTCAAGGAATAATGGATAATTTTTCCCACTTAGCCTTGACCTTGTAATCTAATATTAAAGAATAGCTGTGTAGCAAGGCCCTTTTCACTTTTCTTGGAAAGGAAAGATTAAGGCAAGAGAGATTTGTGCAAAAGTCCTTCCTTTAGGACCATCTTTGGCTCCCATCATGGAATCACAAAATGGTTGAGATGGGCTTGTATCTCTGGGGATCATCTGATGTTAACTACCCTGCTCAAGAAGAGTCTCCTAGAGCCAATTGCTCCAGACAACTTTTGAATATCCTCAAGGATGGAGACAAACAACCCTGGGCAACTTGTGTCAGTGCTCTGTCACCCAAACAATGCAAAAATGTTTCCTGATATTCAAAAAGAGCCTCATGTGTTTCGTTCTGTGCTTACTGTCTTTTTTAAGCTTCTTTAAAAATTTAAATACAATACTTTGGGATGGGTTCAAAGGAAGAAAAATTCCTCAAAATTACAGTAACTCACAAGACTGTTTTCAAACAATTAATAATTCATTTTTTATTTTATAGAATATTTCTGCCTTTGTTACCTACTTTTAAGGTTTTTTGTTCCATATTATCTACTGAAATGAAATTCTGAACCATGCCAGTCTGGAAAATCTGTGCAGGAATTTATATTTTATATTTAGAAGGCATCAAAAGACATTGAATTCCAAGAATTTTTCAAGCATATTTCCCTGATGCTTGATGAGACAAACAGGTTTAATATGTCCCTAATATCAATCCAGTGACATCTGTAGAGTTACAGAAAGGATCAGTTTAATCCACTTAATATTATTGTTGAAAATAAAATAGAAATGAACCAAAAAAGATTTACCTTAGTAATTCACAAAAACTCTATGCAAATTAGACATTTAAAAACAATAATGTCCCTGAAATAAATGCATATATGATAAATCTGAACTTTTGCTAAAATCTTTATCTAACATTCATGTCAAGAGTTCTAGAGCATTGGAGGAAAACAAGCACTGGTAAAACCAGATGTAGATGGCTTTTCTGGGATTTGAGATGAATTGTAAATCAAATCTGAAACATTCTCTCTAAGGTGGCTGACTTTGCAGCTGTGCTTGGATTTGGCCACTGAAGTAACATTAAAAATTATTTATGTGAGTTCCTTGAGCCCAGCATTTTTAGTATATAAATATTTTCAAGAGAATAAGTCTAATATAATATTTTATTCCCATGATTACCTGATGGGAAGCTCCTAATAAATATATGTTTTATAGTAATATCATGCATCCTTTCAGCTGACTCTAGAAGCAATATTGCTTTCAGGGATTATAGATATCAGTAAAAATACCTGATCTCTCTATTTAAATTCAGTAGATTTTTTTTCCTAGAGTTTTCAGTGAAAAATAGCAAGCACTCAACTGAGCAAGGGGGCAGAGAAGAGAAAGGAGTTTAAGAAGTAAAATGGGCAATTAATCTTTTTTTTTTATGCTTCACTGAATTGCACAGCTCCTGTAATGACACCTCATTTGTAAATACTTATCAATCCTACAGTAAATACCCACAAAACAAGAGCAAGTTTTCAAAATTATTTACATATATATTGAAATGTATGTGTAAATTTACCTTGATTATTTTGATGCAAGTTGTCTTTATTTGTTTGGAAAAATGCAGAATATTCTTGGGTTCCAGTGCAATTGGAGTAGTGACAAACAGGAAACAAAAATCTCCATCTTAAGTCTTCTTTAGAAAAATATAATTCTCAGCTCTTGGAAACAACCACGAAATACAGCGCAAACAAAGGTAAAGTGAAAATATTTCGAAGATTTTAAAATAGTCTCTTGCTTGTGAATTTTTTATCAGATTGGGAGCTCTGGTCATTCACAATGCATTTAATAGCTTTGTCTAAAGCACTTATTCTTAAGTGTCCAGAACCTTTATCATAGATTACATGCACATGACAGGTAGTTAAAATCCTGCCCTCAGATCAATGAGCACATTTTATCTGGCAGAGGCTGGGACTGGAGGCTCCATGCAGTTCCTGGGTTTCTTCCTTTTGCTGCAGTACCATGAATGACACAAGTACCATAACAGGAGAGAGTTTGTGTCTTCTTTTCAGTTGCATTAGAAGCATCTGATCTCATTTAAGGTGCCTCACTAAACCTGCTGCATTGTAGACACATTTTACCCACAGCAAACTCTTCCTCCTTTGTCGCAGACATCTCTTCATAAAAATCCTTCCTTTAGGATTTTCCCTTCTGGGAAGCTGAGGCCTCAGAAAGAGAATGTAAACAATGGTTATCTGCTGCTGTGGAATGCAACAGGTGTACCTGTGATTGGCCCATGTTGGATGTGTACAATTAATGGCAATCACAGACCGAGCTCTCTCTGGGACAGTCAGAGAGAGCTCCTTTGTTATTCATTCTCTTCTATTCTCAGCATAGCTAGCCTTCTGAGAACTTTTCCTTCTATTCTTTTTAATATAGTTATAATGTAGTATATATATAATAAAATAATAAATCAAGCTTTCTGAACATGAGGTCAACATTCTCGCCTCTCTCTTTGCCTGCAACCCTTGTGACCACCGTCATACTCCTTCACCTTTTTTTTCTGAATAAGATGGAAATAAATACTTATCTATTCTCCTCCTTTTCTCCCCCCTTTGCAGAATGGGATAGAAATATTAATTGTATTCTTCAAGCAGGACAGCTGAGCCCTCCCAAGGCAGAAACCAGGGCTCAGAGCACATCACAGGGGTTGATCAGTGCCAGGCAGGGCAGTGCTGAGCTCTGCAGAGCTTGGTGAGCAGTGCTCTGCATTTTCCTTGCACAGTACACCAGACAGTCTCCAGCAGCCCAGACCACATCATGCTTGTACTCACACAATGTTTACAACACCCACTCCTCCATCAGAATTGTAAATAAATTCTCTCTTTTTAAATCTCTCTCAGCATTTTGCATAACCAGAAAATAGCAAGCTAGAAAACACTTGTTTTTCTCCTTAAAAAGGTAACTTGCTTTTCATACAACTTTTTCAAACTTCCAGATTACAATACTTGTTTTTCCTGTGTTTTATCTATTACCACCTTCAATGAAGTGAAACAATATTTACCTCATTTCTGCTTCTAATCCTCTTCTCACTCTGAGTATTTTCCTGTGCTGTTTTTGACTAAGAAAGTTTTGCAGACACTTTGGAAGTCAAAAGTAAGAGGAAATAGTTATAGCTGAAAACACACAGGAATTTCATCAAATCCTACACAGAGAATGAATAAAAAGGCAGAACTTTCCACAAAGGTTAGAGACAGTTTTTCCAAATCCAGAAAGTGCAGTTTCATTTTCAGGAGCCATGTAAACGAATATTCCAGGATTGCTCCAGAAGAGCCTCATGAAATCCTTTGCTGCCCTCATCACCCCATTCTGCTGAATGTTTTCATTCTCTGGGGTCAGTGGGAGCACACACTATGGGACCATTCTGCAGCAGGACCAGAGAGGAATGGGAGATACATTCCTTACAGTCTCCTTGAGGAACAGTGCATAATGAACATTCCTTACAGTCTCTGTGAACAACAGTGCATAATGTGGAGTCCCTCCTTGAGGAAGGAATAGAAAACTTGCCCTTCATAAGAAGCTGCTGTGCCACACTGCAGGATTGTGTCAGCCTTGGCAGGAGTGATCCTAGATGTCAGCAAGAGCTGTACATTTGTCTGTCATCCATAGGGATCAGTCCTATGGAGGATCCTCCTTCCATCACAAATGTGTGATCAGATGTTGTAGATAATGCTGGTAAGCACCAGAGTCTGGTAAGCACCAGAGTCTGGCCTATTTTATATCCTGGTAACAATTTTGTCTCCAGGGAGCTCAGAGAATTAAATGAGGAGGCAATCCCCAGCCAGAATCCTTACATGACCTGTGATTATGAATTTGAACATTAAATTCATGAGTCTGGGTTCACAGCTATAAGAAGCTGCAGTTTCCATGCAGATAGATCTTCCCCAAAGAAATTTTTATTCATGGTTTGTAACTGAATATTTTATTTTTCTGGGAAAACTAAAATCATTCATTTCTAAAAAGGCTTGGCAGAACTTTCCCTCTTCAAGCAAGTACATTGACAGACAGACAAACTGCATTAATTCCTTTAGATTATACTGGATTGAAATGTGATATAAATTTTAGGTTTCTTACTTCAATCCTATCAGCATACTTTCATAAGAAAGGAGCTAGACTTTGCTAAGCAAATGTAATGAAACAGTTTCTTTGGGTGATGCTGCTCTGTGTGCTTTAAGTAAGAAACATGTCAATGCATTGAGTAGCTTTGTCTACTTGATACACACACATAAATCTCAGGTTCTCTGTAAAGAAAGACCATTATTTTTTTACTCTGATTGACATTGAGCCATTTAGAAGAAGTTGGCTGCAAAAGAGGCTAAGAGCTGTGTCTGGTCAGGAAATGAAAAGTTTCAGACTCAAAGAAGAAGATTGTTTCTTTCTTGTAAAATACGTAATACATGTCCCAAAGAAGTTTGTGATGTCAATAACATCTCTTACTGGCTATCCATTAAAACAGGTTTAGCCTGTTTTAAGTTAACTATTTTTACTTAAAAGTGTGTATGCAATTGAAGAGTGATATAAAGCATTTACACAAAGACTGGCTCATGGATTTTACAGGTACTAGAGTTCTCAAAGGAACCATTAAGGTTCAGGGCATCAAGGCATTTCAGAATGAAGTGCCTCATGGAAAATGAATAGCATGGCACCAATAATGATCTACATAAAGAAGCATCTTTGGTGCAGCTTTACAGTCTCCCCAGTCTCTCAATGTGTAAAAAAAGAGTTCTCTTTGTGCTTCAGAGAGGCTTAAAAGAAGTGCTGGGTTAAAGAAACCCACAATAAAAATGTCAATGGTATGGCACAGCAATTTATTTACATTACTGATACTGCTGCTCTCATCTTCGTGAGAGCTCAGGAAAACTACTCTGGATGAAGCATAGGTTCACAATTTCCCATTTGGGGTTGTAATGATTTTTTAATGATAGTTTGAAATTCAGCTGCACAGTCAAAGGTGATGCCCACTACCAAAACAAATGAGAGCACTGGTGGGTGCCTGCCTTTGCTGGTGATAAGTGATAGAGATGACCTGTGCTGCGCTGTGATGACAAGGTACTGTATAATCCCTGAATTATTTTGTTATCTATGGAGAGGCAGCCTGCTGTCTTTCATCCAGCATTGATCTCTGTGATGCTAAAGAATGAACCAGCTGACAACAAAATGCAGTACCTCAAAAAATACAGCTTGGGTAAATAATGGTCTAGATTTTGCAATAAAAAACTGCTTGAAGGTCTGGAAAAGGGAGGCTGTAGGGCAGAAATGTTTGGTCATGATAGTCATAGGAAGAGGATGAATTTTGAGAGCAGCTAGCAAAGATGTTTTCTGTGATACTTCTTTTTCTTTCTTTTATTTATAAGATTAAAGGGCTAAATACCACCCTGTTTCTGTGTAGTTTGAACAGTGAAAGGCAAAAAAAATTGTCTTTTCGTGGTTTCCCTAATAATAACAAAGCAGGTTTTGAGGATTCTTGGCAACTGATCCTCAAATCAGTTTTCTGGTGTGTTTAAACTTCATAGTAGACGTAGACACTCTTTAAAATCTGTTTCAAAATAAACTTTTAAATTTTTTTAAATGGGAGAAGCACACTAAGGTCTTAAGCAAGGAATTTGCTAATTAGGGTACCAAATAGAAATGTTTTTCAAGAAATTTAGGAAGAGAGAAAATTATCAGAACATTGTTTCAGTGTGATATGTCACACAGACCAAGAAGAAGCAGCAAGAGAATAAGTTTTTTAAAAGGCAAATGATGCTTGTTCAGCCTTAAGATAGAAAAGAACAGTACATATAGATTTAATGATAGAAGAATATGCTTCATAAATATTTTCCTTTATTATAAATAATATATTTAAAAAGTTTCCCCTCATATGTTTTAAGTGATAAAAATGACCCTAAATATTCTTAACACATAAGCTCTTATACCACATATCTAGACACTGCAAAATCATTTTTCAATGGTAAATTCCTTGAATGTCTCTCACCACACAGGTAGTTGAGCTTCCAAGAATATACAGAATGTTCTACCACTAAATTGCAGATTTTTCACTACAAATAGAGTCATAAATTGTCAGTTATAGAAAGATACATTTTTTGTCGAGAAAGTTTCCAATTGTCTTTGCAAGGAGTGAGGTAGTAAGCAGGAACGAGCAGGAGGGAGCTGGGGCACTGCGCTAAAGATGCCCTGAATGTCCATCTGAACTCCCATTACATTGGGAAAAGGTGGGTATCTTTTCTCTTCCTTATGCAGACACACCTGGACATCTTACAGGACACTGATTGAGGTGGTGAGGCTTCTTTTCAAGTCAGTATCCAGCAAGAATTTTGGTCACCTGTCTTTTGGAAGAACACCACTACTAAGCTATTGGTTATTCTGTGCTTTAAGCTGTGGGATGTTCTCTCATTTTGGCCAGGTTATTCCATTATGATGTAAACTCCTAGTTTTGGAAGGGGCTTATTCTTACAAATATACCAAATAGTGGCTAAAAACTAGCAGCATTTACCGCTAAAAATGCCTTGGTTAAAATATCTAATCACTTCTCATGGAGGATTTTAACCTCATTTTCTGTCAGTGTCTTGGCTATTCCTTGGAAGAAATTCCGTTAGAATCTATGTTTTCTACCCTGAAGTAAATAAATTATAGCAATGATGGCACTATTATTCTGCCCACAAATCAAACTCTGTTATGGTCAGTAGAGAAGTAGACTGTTCCTTTCACTTTGCATAATATGAAAATTTTTGTCTTTCTAAGATGATGAAATTTGTCATAAATTTAGAGAAAATCAAGAGAACTCAGGCAGGATTACTAGTGCACAGAGAGAACAAAAAGCTAACCACAGCAACACAGTGGAGGTTCAAAAACAGAAATAACTCCCAGAGCTGGAGAAGAGCAAGGAACCAGTGAAAGTCATCCAAAGGTGAGAAGTAACCATAGTAGAATGACTCAAAGCCAAGCTCTCTGGAACAGCCAGCACTTCTATCACAAAAGGTAATAATTATAAAAATATGTAAGAATGATTAAAGAATGCTAACTAGATCAATACCGTAGCTCCATGAATCAACTCTCCACCTTATTCTCCTACACCAAACCCACTCAGCATCACCTGAGTGCCTTCTCCCCAGTCCTGACACATTGCTGAACAGTCACATAATCAAAGGAGTGCTGGCTCAGCCATGGCCCTGGTAAACCTTGCAGAGGACACTTAAATCAAATGATACATTTCCCAGCCTATGCTCCTGCATCCCAGTCATTGAATACCTTATCAAAGAGGCTCAGGCTCCAATTCCATTTCATTTTTTTTTTGTATTGATGGAGTTCCAACTCAAGCACCTATGTTTCATTCAGATAGGCAGCATAATATTGGAAAATGGAATTTCCTCTTCCATGCCCCCCATTTTACAGGTAAACCCCTCAACCCTTCCAAGAAACAAAAATAAATCACACAGAGATCCCTGAACAGCCAAAATTTTCAGCTGCCTAGGTCAGGATGTTACTGATTTCCACAGGTATTACAATGAGGTATTTGAGTAGTCTAAATCAATAGAATATCATTTTTGTCACTATAAGTTCATAAATCCCTACTAAACTACCTAAAATGCATGACTGCTGAACAAAACCTCAGCAGCTGCTCCACTTTTGTCTGTTGCTATAGACTGTAGTGCTCACAGTATTCATGTTGTACTCCAGAGATAATTTTGCATCAGACTTCCTTTTCACTGAATAAACTCACTGCTTCAGATGGAAACAACCTAAATTCAGCATCTGTGTTTGGTGTCCTTGGAAGGAAGGACCTGCTGTCCTAGAGAGAGAAAAATCATTGCCTCCTCTTTCCACAGATCAATAAAAATTCTAAGTGAAAAACAATAACTAAGGTTCTTCCATGAGTGCTTGCTGGTTTATTTCATTTAAGGGAGACAAAAAGAGAAGATTTGAATTTTCTTTCATGTGCCAATTATGAGTTTGCTTTACATTTGTACATTTCACCAGACAAATACAGATTGTGCAGACCTAAGTCAAGAAGCTAAGGGCAGATAAACTTTCTTTCTCAATCTGATTTTTCCTATGCAGGATTTTAGGGTTTTTTCATCCTTGTAATTACCTACACAGAAAAGTATGAATTTCTGTACATTAGTAGAAGCTTTCTTTTCTGTTTGGATATATTCCAAGAAAATTTGGAGTTGCTCATATTGGTGTTGTTTTATGAATTGAATTTGTTTTTTACTTGGTAGCAAATGCACACCTAACTTCTTTCCATCTTGTAGCTATTCTACACAGATCTCATAAATTTCCTCTTTGGAGCAATATTAACATTTTCTAAAAATAATTTCCCTGCAGTTAACAATATTTCACTAAGATTTTTACTTTGACCTTGAAGCAGGTATATTTTAAAATATTTTTAAAAAATGAATGAATGTTCCATTTATGTCATAGTTCTAGTATGATAGAACATCCAGTAAATTTTCCACTGTATAAAAATAACCCCCTAACTATTAAGTCTGGTTTTCATCTTAAAAGTAAATCAAAATGCTCCATATTTAGAGGAACTGAAATTATTCTCTTTGCTTATAAGCCTTCTCTCCAATTCCTGAAACAACAGGACATGCATGAGGGTTTAACCAGGTGCCAAAAGCAAAGTTTTGTGTTTGTCTGCTTGTGTGCAGCTGGTGAGAAAAGATTAATAATGATCAGGGTGATTACAGTCTGTGGTATTTTGGGGATTCTCACCTCCCTCTCAGATCTAGAATAGATAATAAATGAAGTACACAGCTGCACCCTGTAATTTAGATGTCTTCTGTCTGCATTTCTGTGATCTGATTATCAAAGGCAGTTGTCTCTAACTCCTGCAGAATTCTATATGAAATTTTGGTGTTCAGACAATATTTTATATGTCACATTCCTCTTTTTGTGTTTTTACCACACTGAACACTCGCACTACCATAATTATATTTGTTTGCAATTATTGATTAATCTAGATTATCACTTGATTAGGCAAATTATATATGGCAGGATCAAATTGATCTGCTAAAATTGTCTGCAATTTTACAGCTGTTAGAGATGGGGCTCTGAGTCCTTTGATGGCTGAAAACGTCAGATGAGAAAAGTGAGCTCAGATGACTTCAGATAAATGAGAAAATGAAACCTATCTCCCATGCCCATTAAAGCATTATCCAGTAAATAAAAAGTGGATGTTGCTTCCTCCTCAAGAGCAATTTTGAGTTATTTCCTAAATAGAAAATTCCTGAAAAACTGTATTGAACAAAATTATTTACCAAGCTTCATGTGAAAATTGTTCCAGGATAACATAAGAGAGAATAAATAACTTTGGGTTTTTGCCTCAAATTTCCTGTAACTGAAAATTTATTCGGCTGATCTGGGTTTCAGAGACCTGACATCTGAGAGTTGTCCACACCTTGTATTAGGCAAAACAGTGGTCATCTGACTGCTCTCCTCTGAAATGACTCCTGCAGGGTGGGTTGAGGGAACCGATTCATCTTCAGTCTCTCCTCTCTGGTAGTTCAAAACATTTTAATCTTCCTCTATATGAACAAACCATACACCCACATATTTAGAAGCAAAAGGCAAATTAAGGTTCTTGGGTCCTTTCTAACACTTCAGTTAAAAGTACCTGTTCTGGTACTTCTCGTACCTGTTTTTTTATTTTGCTTTTGTTTTTGTTGGTTTTTTTTCAAATCAATTTATTTCATCTATATCAGATATAAGAAAATCTGCAACCTGATTTTCCAAATGATGGTGGTGATCTTTGGAGATATATTGCCTATTTTCCATGCAAAATATATTTTGTATATATTTGTATATATTTGCATATATTTGCTCTATGGTCCAGGAGCAGTGTACAGCTAGTTCTGCCTTCCATAAAACTTTTTCACTCTCACAAAAACACAGAAGCACAAATTTCAGAAGCCACTAAACCCCAAAGTTTGCTTCACACTGCTGGTGCAAAGAGAGGACAGATTCTGCTGCCCTATTTCACCTCTGCTGGCAGCAGAAAGCCAAGTATTTAGAACCTTAATGATTAAAACTTAACAGTGAAAAAACCCTTAATTTTCTTACCACTCTGTGACAGCAGCAAATCATCATCATCATCTGCTTTAAAAGCTTGGTGTGAGAATGCACCCCCTAAGGAGGGATGCTCAGTAGCTCTTTGAACATCATTATCTTGGTTCAGCCAGGTCTGACACTGATTACTGAAAGGGACAAGCATCACTTGTGCTTAGGGGTAACTGCTGTGTGCCTGTTGCCACAATGGATAAATCTACTGTTTCGCCATTAATTTTGATATGGTGAAAGAAAAACCACTTTGAACACTCTTAAATACTTCCATTTACATTCTAATAAAATTCAACAATAGTCTTCAATATCAAGTGTATAACTTTTCTTGTTGTGTCATCCCTCATTTATTTGGGAAAAAAACCCCCTAAATTAAGTTTAAGATTAGTAAATCTCAGTGTCACACAGTTTTGGTGATTTCTATAAAAATTAATGTAATATATCAAAATAAATAGTGTCTTTTTCTCCTGAAGGGTGTACTATAAAGCCGCTGTACAGGTATCAATTTCTATCAGCCTTTATTTAACTTGTAAGACCCAATTTGCCACTCAGGTTGTAAACTTTCAAGGGATCAGAGACCCTTGGATTTAGTAATTGATAACCCTTTCTAAGGCTTGTAGAGTTGACATATGTTGTATCTTCAGCTCTGGAAGAAATATTCTGTGCTGGCTGGTTGGATCAGCCAAAATAAAGTGTCCTGTTTTAGCTTAAATGAAATATAATTTGCTCATTTATTCATAGAGACAGAAGTTCCAGACAATGAAGGATAATTAATTTTCACAAAATTAAAAATTAATTTGATGCCTTTATTGTATATGTGAACTTACTCTTTTACTAAAATATAAATCAATGAGTGAACAATATACATATTTTCAGGAAGGAATTCATAAGAATCAAAGCCTGCTTTTCTATAAAGGTATGTTAAATGAAATCATTAAAAGCCTATAGGCTGTGGGAACACAGGTGAAAAGGATTGACAACATGCCAATGCACAGAGAAAAAAACAAGTTTCAAGTTTCCTGGTAGCTGTTATTTTGCCTCAAGTATTTTTGGAAAGTACTCTGATATTCATAAATATCAGAGCTTTCCTTGAAGTCATTAAAACTTTTCAATATAATTTGTAGCTTTTCTACTTCATTCTATAAAAGTGTTGATACCCTTAAGCATTTATTTATGTATTCAGACATTTATATTATTTAAAATCATGTTCCTTCCCACCTAGTGTATCTCATGGAAAAGTTGAGTATTACAACTGTACAAAACTGTGAAATGACACATTTACTCATCTACTGTAGAAAACACTACTCTGAACAGATGAAACTTAGAACTGCATAATATATATCCACAATCAAAAGAAAAATTATTCTGCTAAATTATCTGTAGATCCATGGAAAGCAATAAGTCCTTCAGAGATGTTTTAGGTACTGTAGGATACAGTAAGAATACTACATAAAGGATAAGAGTTCCCTAACAAACAGTACTGCAGAACTGGCAAATGCAACTAAAATAGTAATAAATGGGGAACGAAGAAAAAGACAACAGAGTTCAAATCTGTTAGTTACGGAGAAAATTCAACATAGTTAACGCCAGAGGATCATATTCCCTCCTCATCATTTCCAATATTTTCTGATTAATGATCTATTATGAAAGGCATAAACTCTGAAATAAACTTCCTCTTATAAACATACAGGCCTTATTTATCAGTGCGTTGTATCACTTTTCCTTCCATTTAATTCCACTCCTTTCAGTGGAGTCACAGTGATGTATGAGGGCTAATCACAGTAGGATATCAGTAAGCACAGACTTTCTCCTAAATTAGAGCAAGGTTTAAAATAGAGCACTATTTCTCCTTTCCCAAAACAGACTAAATTTGAATGTCTGTTTTTTATTCTGTCTTATTTGATCAACTACTTGCATAGATAGAAATGTGAGGGCGAGGAGAAGGTGGATCTGAATGGGACAAGGATTGTTATCCTTTTACTTCCATTTGTTCCAATCTATATTTTCATAATCACAGAAGAGTTGAGGTTGGAAGGCATCTCTGGTCATCACCTGGTCCAACTTCACCAGTTCAGCTTCGCGTAGAGCTGGTTGTTCAGGGCCATGTCCAGACAGAGTTTGAACATCCCCAATGATGGAGACTCTAGAACCTCCCTGAATAATCTGTTCTAGGTCACACTCAAAGATATTAACAAATATCACACAGAGCATGTGGGGAACTATGTTAAGTATCTCTGATGTTTCTGAGTGAGCTTTGGTTGTAGAAAGACAACAAGTTAAAAAAAAAAAAAGGGAGGCTAATTAATATTAATTTCATAATTTGCAACTCTTTAGACACAAAATTACTCAATTTTTGTTTTCAAAACAGACAGGCAAAGGTCCTAATGAATCACCACTTCCATACTGTCAAAGTGGCTCAAATTAGATATTTCTTCAATTTTATTTCTCAAACTGAAAGAATCCTATTAAGAGTCAGAATAATGTATGAGATGATGTGAAATAGAAAATAATATCTCAATCGACTCCTTGTTTTAATTTTAAAGTTGAAAAAAACTTCTTAGGTATAATTAATGTGAAAGCAAAAGAAAATAATTTCTACTGTAAATTTGAAAATATTGTGATTTTTCTAAGAATTATCATTCTCTTAGACTGCAAAATATCTTTAATATTATTTTTAAAAGTGTAAAAAACATATAATTTTTTATGTCATTCTCATTTGTCTCTTTTTTCTTCCTTCTTGTTTTTGTTTTTTCTCATAAAGAGAGTAGCACCTGAACAACAAGATCCTGAAAATAACAAACTGTCTCTCTTCTCTTCTCTTCTCTTCTCTTCTCTTCTCTTCTCTTCTCTTCTCTTCTCTTCTCTTCTCTCCTCTCCTCTCCTCTCCTCTCCTCTCCTCTCCTCTCCTCTCCTCTCCTCTCCTCTCCTCTCCTCTCCTCTCCTCTCCTCTCCTCTCCTCTCCTCTCCTCTCCTCTTCTCTGTAAAGGTTAGTGTGGTAGTGTGTTGTTAAGTTTCTTGTGTTATTCCCCCAATTTATGTATTGTTCTCCCCTATTATGTGTAAAATGGTTTCGTTCCCCCTTCTTTCCTGCCACCGTTAGCCTGCCAGCTAAGTTGCTATAGCAACCGCTATTCATAGTTGCTGATATGTAATTGCTCCTCCCCTGGTTTCCCTTATAAGTGAAAGTTGTTTCCTCCCTGTCCAGTCAATCACTCCCTTCCTCCTCCCAGCTTTCGAGAACCTTCTCCTCTCTGGAGATGGTGGTTGGCTGGGGTCCCAGGACACCTCCTTTACCTTTTGATTATTGGTCTCCATGGAGTGTCAGTTCTGTGAAGTTCATCCCCTCACCTTTCCCGATTGGCTCTGCCTGTACCCACCTCCTTCCTTTATAATCCTGTTTTCACCCCCTATGAAAAAGAACTTTTTCCCGGATGGTTTCCCGGTGTTTGGATGCGGCATCACCTTCAATAAACCGATGTTTAACCCCCGGGAAATGGTCAGCTCCGTTCCTCTCCTATACCAGCGAGGTACGCCAGTCCGCAGCCAGCACAGCCCGAGGCCATCAGACGCCGAAGGGTGCTGGCCAGGAATTGCAGAGGGGCGTCGGCCTTCCGCCCTCAGCTAGTCGGATTCTAAACTTCAGGCCACATACGATTTCCCCCGCAGGTTAGGAAAACCCTACAATTATGTACAGTAAGAAAAAGTTTTGTTTTCCATTTAAAAGGCAATCCAATTTCATCAGGAGCATTCAATTTCTTCTTTCTAGGTAAGCTGTTAGGCAAATCTAATCAATCCACACTAATTTCTGTTGTTGGGGCACTACATTCAACTGTGTAATGGCTGATTCTCACTCCCCAGGTTACTGGACTGCTCTTGAATGTGACACAAGACTGGATCAAGATTCACATTTATAGGGGGCCATTACTGAGCCCCTGAGAAATAAATTCTTCCAGCTACAAACTCAGCTTGCCTATTTATCTGTTAAAATAGTTGGTACTGAGCCATTCTGCTGGATGATCACCTCCAGACTATAAAATCTGGGACAAAATGACAATTGGCCTGTGAGACTCCTGCATGGTTGGGAAGGGGCATGACACCTTCTCTCGTGTACATGGCCTCCTAGGTGTGTTTTGTAGGTGAATGGTCAGATTTGAGATTCCCAGAAAGGAATGTCCCTTGTTATCACTCTGTCTATGGCAGCAGGTGTTAAAGATTTCTTTCTTCACATCAACTCACACAGAGTACAACCCCCTCTTAATGTCCACAGCAGTATTCCAACTTTCTTTTTTTCTGGCTACTTGAATGAAACTTTTTTCTTTATGTTCTTATTTCCTGAATTAAATGCTATTATTATTAAGAGCAGTGATAAGCATTTTTAGTGCCTGGAATAGGAAAGGACTTGCTGAAGGCCGTTCCCAGCTTTGGAGCTGGAATGTTGTTGAATTTAGCAAGGGGTGTGAGCCAGCAGCAGGTGCCTTTCTACAGAAGGATCTTTGTGCCATTTGTGAGGGACAGGAGCTCAGTTCACCCTTTCTCCTCACTTCTGAGCCTTAAGGAGGCAAGAGCTCCATCCTCTGTATGGGACTTGGGGTGCCCCAGCTCTGACACAACCAGCAGGTTGCTTTCTCATATTTCACCAGGATTTCCATGAGGTTAGGGCCTTAGCTGGATATTTCAAAGAATCCAGAAACATGTATCACGGATAAATACAATAAACAGCAAAACATTGAAAAATTTCCACTCAGGTTTTCAGCCCTTTAAACACTTGTGACAGTGCAGTTTACTACGTGAGACTTCTACAAAAGCAAACAGGCACACACTTTTTTTTTCTTCTTTATTTAGGGATTGCATTTGGCATCTTAAAAAACAAAATAAAAAGAAACACAGCCTTGCAGTTCTTTGAAATTAACAGAACGTTAGTTAACTAATGTTTTAAATATTCTAGGAGGGAGTTATAAAATGAACCTCTGATGCCACTTAGACTCACATTTAACATAGTTAGAATAACTGACAACAGAAAATCTCATATAAACATTTGAATACAAATAATTTTGAGACTCAAGCTAAAGAAGTACATATTCCTCAGATGCACATTCCTAATTAACTCTTCCAAGGTTCTAAAATATCATCACCACCCTCCTTCCTCTCCCTAAATAAACGTTTGAAGAACAATGAGTTTTTTGCAGCTGATAGGCACTACAAAAAAACACAAATATAATTTATGAGAGGCTGAGGTAACAAAATCTATAAAATATGCAAATCATTTTCATGCATTGCTATAAATACATATGAATATTAAGTCTTACTAATATCTGCAAAATATTCTACACTTGATGTATAGCAGCTACTGTTTGCTGTGTGATAAATTAGCCTAAAATTTTCTATATGATAGCTATATCACTTTCTAAAAGAGGACAGAAGAGACTGGCATGTGGATCAACTGGGAAAATATTTCATGACCAGAAACATTTAATGTTATCCAGAGTAATATTTATGATGATGATACAAGACAGGCCAATATCAGTTCCCTCACTGGAAGATTTTAAAAATACTGACTGTTGACAGTAAGGTTTCTTATCCATATATATTAAAGTTACATGTTTTTCTGCAGAAGAGCACTGCCAAACACCAGGATTTTCAAAGGCTTTTGTCTGTCATGTTTTACATAGCAAAGGCCTGGTACCAGAGATACATGTCTTGAGGCCATGGATTCAATGCTGACATATAATAACAAATTTCTGGTCACTGTCAAATATCAGTGTAGGGTGCAATGACTAGAAACCATTAAGTATAAAACTTATTTGCAGCTTCCCTGCTAACATTCAGTCACCCACCAAACTGCAGGCAGCACATGCCTTTATTAATCTACTGATAAAATCAGATTACTAATATCTGGTCTGACTTTGGAGAAGAATTTTCTCAACGCGCAAAAAAAGGCATCTTTAGTACTGCACACCTCCTGTGGCTGAGCCCCTGCTGAGAAGCTGTGCTATTCTATGTCAACAAAGTTAAATAAATTGTATTATCTGAAAAAGTATGAAAGGATGTATCAAGCCACAAGAATGGTGCAGTAGAATCACCCTGGTTACCACAGATCATTTTTACATAGTTTTTCATTTGTTCATGAAACATAAGTATTTGAACTAAAAACAAAGGGGAAAAAAAAGACAAAATCCAAAATCCAGACCACCACTGAGGATAACTAAGCATGGCACAGTCTGCTCCAAGAGTTTGTACAGTTGTCTTTAGCAGTTTTTAAAACTCTACTGTATACAGCCTTGATCGGACTTCTTTGATCAGGAGGCTGAACCAAAGATCTCCCAAGGTGTCCTTTTCAACCTGAGATACTTGAGGATCACATATGCAAAATTTAGAACCATGATTGAAACACTTTCAGTGGTTTAGGAAGGAAAACCTTTCTACTGCTTTTGGATTTTTTATAAATATGTAAAATATTTTTGACATGTAGGATTTCTAAAAACTCCTATGTAAAAGAAAATTGGATGAGGCAATGATTTGGCTAACTTTTATTTTTTATATTTTCTGGAAAATAAGGTTGAAAATGTACTACAAGGGCAGGATTCTGATGTCAGAGAATAAAAGAAGAATCTAGACCTATGCTTCTGACTGAATGAGCATTTTTTGATGCAGGCTATTTATTTATATATTTAATCTATTTTTACATATTCAGATTCAGATCAAAATATAATCATATTTCAGAGCTATTTCTTTATCCCAGGAAACACTTAAATATTAGCAAAAAACTCTGAAAAATTATTTCATAGTTTGGAATTTAAGAAATTAAACATATTTTATGAAGCATTGAAATTTGTTGGTAATTAAAGAAAGTAAGGAAAATGATACATTTCAATTTCAATGAACAGAAGCAGTGGAATATTTTCTAATTACTGAGCAAAGACCAAAAAGGGAAAATGTTGGCAGCTAATACACTGAACGATGAGAGTGAAATAACCCTTTCTGAACCAGTAGTAACACATTTTAAATGACCCTGTAAACACCACAACATACACAGGGAATGCAGGAGCATGAAATTTTTTTAAAATTTATTTTTTCTCTTCTGAAGCCTACTTATCTAAGATGATGTTACTGAATTAATAAATGCAGCTTTTGATATCAGCAAATTACAACAGCAACTCATTTTTTATTCTATTCAGAAATCACCTTACATTTGGCTGGGAGAATAATGAGATTTGAGCTCCCATAATAACATTCAGAAACAACCTCTTCAAGTCCTTTCAGGCAGCACCAGCAAATAGGAGTTGTTCAAGTGTGTCACGAAGCTGTCAGCATGTGAGCCTGGCTCTGAGAAAGCTTTCCGGAGTTGCTTGGTGTGTGTGCAGGATATTTTGAGACCCGATTCATTTTTAAATGCAGTACCTAGAAAACTTCTCTCTGATTTAAATGAAAGGTGACTGTTTTTATGAGATTCCATTTGTTGTGGATGAAAATAAACAGTCTTTGTTTTCTTGTTTGATTAAGAAAAGTGTGTTTAATATTCTTAGTCTTCAACAAGATGAATCCTAAGGCAGAGCTGCTGCAGCTGTGTAAATCCACTCTATTAAGCCTGGTACCAGTTTCTGTGCAGACAGAATTGACATGGAGTGTTTTGGAACTGAATTCTTATCTCCCAACGGAAGAGTTTTCAAGACAAAATTAGAAATGCCGCCATGTAATAAATGAAGAAAATTATGACCCAGAACATGCAAGTGATACAAACCAGATCAAATATTAACTGCTTGATAAAATTCTATTTAGATGAAAAAATGTTTAAAATATTAAATGTTTTGATTGAGGTATGGATGAGAATTCTAATGTTAAAAATATTTTTAAACACTCAAAGAAAATAATTATTTATTCTGGTGGATCATAAATATGGATAGTTCTGGTGCTGGATGTCAATAGGTTTCTGGAATTAACTAAGCTCCTGTTTGACATTCCTTTTGTACAAAATAACACTTAGGCATGTGATAATTTTAAAGTTTGTCCATAAAGCCCATTGAACTCAATGGTGTTTAGGGATATGTGCAATGTTAAAAACACACTGAGTTGTATTCCCTAATACATGTTTGCTAGCAATGAAGTCTAGTCTAAAAGAATTTTAATAACTTTGGGTTTATTGATTTAATGGGAAACAACCATAGTTTTGTCTGCATATAAATAGCATGAGTTACAAGGGCCACAAAAGAATCCATAAATTTAAGGCACCACAAAGGAGTACTTAAAACAAAACAAAACATAAAAAACAAAACAAACCCACAAGGCCTTTTCAAAACTAACTTGAACCCAGGACAACCTTCCTTCTCTTTATTAAAAAAATTAGTTTTTATTTTATTAGGTAATTAAAATCAAATTAATTCTATTCAATTTACTCAAATAACAATCTAATATTTTAAGTTTTAAAAGACCTTGGGAAATTTTATGCAGAATTATGAGAAAAAATAAAGTGTGTATTTTTCAATGTTTCAAAAGGAACCATTTAATTGCAGTAAGAGAGGATGTGTATGTGCAGCTACATTGTCTCTTTCTCTTTGAACCAGTTTGTGGGTGTATTCATTATGTCTGTAGTACTGATCTACAGAAACTTTATAATTGCTTTTAAAACTACAGCACAATTATGTCAGGACAGAAAATTCTGAGAGCTTTAGCTCTCTCTTGCTCATTTTTATGCACATTTATGTTATTTTCTAGAGATCAAAACAGCTGTCAAGATATGGCAGTGCAGATATGTATTGAGGAGTACTCAATATTCTACTGAAATTTATCTGAAAAATGTCCCTATCTCCAACTTTAATCATCTTGATAAGATTTAGAAACCATTGACTTGATTTAGGTGACTCATGCCATATACAAAATGAAAAGGTTTCAGAACGGTTCATTATGGGAAGCAAATTTGTGAAATATTACTAACTAGCAAAAACAATCAATGCATTCATAGAAGCAAATCTTTATGATGGATGATTTTAATAGAAATAAAATATTTGTAAATTATTTTAATCAGGATCACTTCATTGTTTTGATTTACTAGGTAGATTATCTCAACCCTTATATCAACAGTGCAGGGTAGGTAATAACATTTAATAATGGAATAGGAATTACATGCCAATGATGATTACTTCTTCAATCAATTTTGTACTGAGAAAAAGATGAATATCACTGTATCCTGAGGAAACATTCAAATACTATTTAACTTAAAGCTTGTACTCCTTGAACTAAAATAACTTGCATTTCCCAAGAACAGTCAAGTGTTTTACACTTTAATACATTGTACTTTTGTGGTAGACAAAGGAAAATAGAGATTAAATCAAAATGCTCTTTTAACAGTTTCTTTTTTTGTTCACCAGTATAAAATTACTACCTTAATTTCAATTTTGTTCAGTGGTATTGTGAGTAGATAGACTATTAAATATCACTCAGTTTGATAAAAATACGGTTTCATTTTTAATTACATTACCTTTATTAATGTAATTAAATATATAATATTTATACTAATATGTTCCATTTTTATTTTTTGAAGTATGAAAGCAAATTATGACATCCAGACTTAATAGGTATTTTCAGAAGTTCAAATACATAGTGATTCTAAGGCATCCTATTTTACATCTTGTTCTGACTGAAAACTTCCTTGTTGGTTGTGCTTTCCCATTGTCGCCTACATTTCTAGGATTCATGAATCATCAAAACTGTGGTTTGGTTAGTTGAATGGCACTGAACTGTCAGAGGAAGAAGCAGAGAGGGAGTCCCTGGATTTAGTTCATGCATGGAGGAGATACCTCTTCACGTGCCATTTGACTGTTGAGTTTGTCTAGTGCAAGTCTTGTGCATCCTTTTCCACTGGGCATGGCAAAATCAGCCAAGTTGAGGCTGGTCCAAAGCTCGTTACCTCCTCTTTTGGCATCTGGCAGACACTGGATGGAGCACCTGCTATTTGTCCCCAAGGATTAAAAGCACAAGAGGCAATTCAGTCCCAGCAATCCTTGAGTTACTTCACTTATACCTTCCCCTTGTTCTGCACACACAGAGTGACAGAAGATGCTGGTATTCTTGGCAATTATATAATTATTTTGCCCTTCCCATGATGCCATCCCTCTTTTTAAACATTACCTTGCTCTTCTGTAAAAATATTAGGCACAGCATTTTGTGGTTCAGAGAAGATGTCAGTTGTTGCTAATGCTGTGTAATGAAAAGGAGTTGATTAATCAAAACAACACATGTGGTATAATCATGAATGTGGCAACAGCTTAAAATGAGTTTAAGATAAACTGCCAGTTTGTGACAGTTAAACAGCCACAAACTATGCACATATGAAAGTTGTGTTCCAGTTTTTTCCCCTTGTAAAGGAAATAATGAATAATATTTTCATAGACAGTAAAATTTCATAACCTCTGGGACCTGAGGATGCAACTAGAAGCTTTGGTCTCCAATTTAATATGGAGAGATCGTCATGAACAATTATATGCCACATTTGCTCCAGTTTGCTTTGAAACACTAATTCATAGGCTTGCTTGCATCCTGCATTAGCACCTGTGTTTTAGAACCAAGATTTCTAAAGTTGAATTTTTTTTGGCTCTCAGTAGAGTTCATTGGAAAATTGGACAAGGACCCAGCCAGGTATTTTAATCTGAAGTATCTGTGACAAGATTTTTTCCATCGTCGAATGGAATTGAAACTTTCAAATTACTGTGAGAAGAGAATTTGCAACATTACAATTCTTCATTTTTAAAGATTAAGAAAACTGTATTTACTATTTTAGAGGCTATTGCCCTCTCTTTAATTTTAATCCATTACTGATGCTCTTGAATTAATTTTTTATTTAACAAGCCTATCGTAACAAGAGCAACAGTGCATCATAATGAAGACATAGAAATGCATATTTGAGGAGTTCATAGAGACATCAAAATATGACAACTTTTTCTTTTAAGAACCGTACTGAGGTGCTGAAAAGTGAATGAGTTTTAATTTAATCAATGAGAGTGGCAGATCTGTAAGTAATCTAAGCAATGCATGGGATTTGCATAAATTTTTACTAAGAGAATTTCATGTCCCTGATGATTTGTGTTTTACTCTACACAATACTTTTGTCTGATTCAGTTTTCCCTTGACAGCTTCCCAACACATTTTGGATCCAGACTAAAAAGATGTTGAAAGCACAAATACCTGCTGATTCAAGCAGCATTGTGTTAATCAAGTAACAGTTTTAGCTGTACTTATCAATTATACTAATTACAAAGCCTCCTTACATAGATGTCGCTACACATAGGTCTGAACACTTAGGAAGCCTGCTCAAACCACTGGGACTATTCATTTAAAGTTATGGCCCTTTGTAAGAGAGAATTATATCTATTCTGAAATAATTTTATCCTGGTGTAATGGTAAGCAAGAGTTTTGGACAAACCTTTCTCTAATAGTTGATGTTCTTCATGGTAGGAGAGACACAGAATGAAACCAATATCATGAGCATTCTCCCTCTTGAAGAAAAATGAAAGCATGCACTGAAATTCTCAATATGCAACCATATAGCATGTTTGATTCATAGGGAATCAAAAGTTTTCTAGTTGAAGAATTCCTGTTAGTCTCCACAAGAGGCAGAAAGGGTTTTAGGCAGAAAAGCTTGATAAGCAACTTAAATTGGCATTTTGGGCTCCACTCAAAAAACATCAGTTAGGCTACAGATTATGGAACTATTTAAATGTGATAAAACAACTTTCCATAAAGAGTGCAAAATAGAGTAGCCTGAATTTAACCAGTTCTGCAATGCTTCAAGAAGCAACCGTTTCAATAGGAATAGGCAAGGTACATTTTTAATAACAAGAGTCTTTTTATCTTAAGAGCATTTAAAGGCATCAAAGTGAACAAAATTTCTTGTGTTGCCCTCCCTTAAAAAACAGAAAAGATGCTATGATTAAGATATCAAACCACTAAACTCATTATTTGTTTTAAAAAAAATCTAATGTCCACATTGGGACAATCCAGATCTGCTGTATACATGATCAGTAGGTTGAATGCTTTAGCATAAGAAATAAGGGTTTTATAGTTAATAAAACATATCTCATTATAATGAAAATATGTCTGTGACTGCCAAAGCTGACATAAATACTGAATACATTGTTCTTATCAGTTTTATAATAATATGGAAACCAGCATTTTTAAAGAATAAGTACGCATATATATTTCTTTCTGACTGTATCAGTCATTAAGCTCAATTTTATGATTTCTGGTTTAGTTTATATCTCTTAAGATCAGGAGCAGTTAACTAATAATTTAGATGCTACTAATAGCTTAGAAAACCATCATGAACCATGAGTTATGTAAGGTATTAATGAAAGAGCCCATTGTCTCAAATGGGAACAAACTAGTTAAGTCACGTTGAAAGTAGCAATATCTGCCTCACTCACTGAGAAATAAAACAGTATTTAGGAAAATGACACAGAATACTGACAGCATAAATGAATACATTTTCATTCATGCCAACAGTGAAATTCTCCTGCCATGACAGCAGCCTTTTCATGACAACACTTTCATCTCAGATTTAGAGACGGATGAAGGCAGTTATGAGAGAAATTGTTATCCAATACTGAAGGTAAGCTTTGTTCCAGCTCCTTCAGAGCTTCATAAGACACTTAGCTCACTACGTTCTTTTATACCTTTCTGTGTCTCCATTTTGTGGGTTCAGAGCTTGGTAAGTAAAGTTATATGAGCCCTCAGATGATCTGCTCAGAGATTTCATTTTCCTGACTCCATCAAACTGAAATATCTTTTAAAATTTCTAGCAGGACGTTTGGGAATCTCCCACTATCACAGTAATTCTGGAAATACCAAGGTATTGGAGGATTTTCCTTAAGGGCTTTCATAGAACAGAAATTCTTTGAAATTCTACAAAAGAGCACTCAGATTTTTTGTTTTCTTTATTTAAATTTAGGGCTCACATTTTCAATGTGCCACTTCTTAGCCAAGGAGACAGTTCTGTGACCCTTCACTTTTGTGTGTGCACTTGAGAGGAATAGAAAATTCATTTCTACATTTAACCTGAAAAGATAGGATTGATTAGATGCATTTGCGCATGTAGCAGAGGAATTTCTTTGGATGATTAAGAAGAAATTAATCTCTGGTACATTTGGAAAATATGTCTCTCTCCTTCTTATTTCAGTAGGATACAAGGCAGCAAATTTATTCCTTGCTGCCTATTGGAACACCCAATAGACAAAAGATTTAAAAAAAAAATTGTGCATAGAGCTAACATGTCCAGAAGTCCTTAAACTTGCAATTATCAGCTCATCTGTTATTCAAAGTGGGAAAAAAAGAGAAATGGGGATATACCTGCTGATGACAATAAAGTCACAGTGAATCAGGTGTATCAGTAAGTTAAAGATACTGATAATTGTTTTGAAGCCTCTGTTGAAATTTGGGATGTCAAATAATAGATAGCTTTCCATATGTGTCTCAAGCTGGAATGCTCAACAAGGCTGCAGTTTGTGGCTGACAGAACAGAAAAAAGACAATTTATTTCTTCTCACTTTTAATTAAGGCTCTGAAAGTTTTACACAGCAATGAGACAGCTCTCCACATTAGCTGTGCTGCTGTTCTGCAGCAAGCAGCGCATTTTGACAGGGATGCATTTTATTAATGTTATTTTCTCAGACTATCTTCTGCATTTGGCATCTATCTTTTTAGCTAATCAGTTTTGGGGTTTTTTCTCCTTTGGTAAACCATTTTAAAAAATTGCATTGAGGGAGCAAATAGAAGTACTTGGTGGGAAAACAACTTAATTGCTGCTGATTATTAATGTTGAAGGTATAGGCTTTTTATCAGATCTTTATGCTTTAATCCTAATTATTATGATTGTTATTAGTTTGGCAAATAAAACTTGTCATTAACTTTCTACAACAATGTTTCCATTCTGTTTACCTAAAGGGATATTTCCTTTTTCATGGTATACTCAGAGAATTGAGATCAAATGGAATCCTGTGCTTGATACTTCAAAGCTTTACCCTTCTCAATATGAGAAAATTGAACAGTTTCCTTGGAGGACCCTGAACAAATATTTTTATTTTCCTAGCTCCTCTTGCTAATATTCCACCTCAATTTTCATTAGCAGTCTTACAGACCAGAAAAGATTCTGTTTGTGGATGGCTGGCCTAAATACACTGTATATATAAAACCAATTCTGCATATCTATATCTCCAGATTAATGCACATTTCATCCACTAATTGTAACTATTGAAATAAAAATTGTGGTGTTGCTTTTCTCCAAAGTGTTGTACACAGGTTATTTCTGAACCTTTATTTACAAACACTCATAACAGTGAGGTGTTTACATAAAAGCAGAATAGGATTAATGAAATTAAGCATGTAAAATCAGTAATTTCTTTAAAATAAGAAAGGCTGTTCAATATATGTGGTAGATTAACTTTCACTAAAAAACACCCACCCATGCAATCAGTCACTCCCACTTTGTGTATTCTTGAATGAAAAATAATAGGTGAGATCAATGACCAGAAAAAAATTAAATAGTTCTTCCTTACCTGTAAAAAAGAAACTCACCTAGCAAATCTAATGCATATGTTTAATTTTCTTTGCTACATTTAGAAAATTGTCAAAGAGTCAGACAAGTACTTTCTTACAACCATTTTTGCATCAAGGATTTAGATCCATATTTTAAAGGGCCTGAATTATTCCTATGTTGAACATGGGACTATTTTACCATTTCTACACTGTTATAAGGGAAAGAGTATTATCACTTGTCATACCATAGCCAAGAGTTTCAGACCAGCTGGTAGAGGCAATAGCTTTTATTTTTCTCTGGAAAAAAATCTTGTCAAATATACATACCCTTCTGGAAAAGAAGTTGCAGTCTCCAGATTGTCCATGTGGGATGCATGGAGCTCTGCCTGAGGATGGGTGGGAAGCTGACCTAGAGTTTACGGGTAAGGACCAAAGGGGCAGCAGGGACAGGAAACTTTATAGTGGGGATCTGCTGCAGGCTGCCTGACCAGGACAACTGAGCAGATGATGCTTCTGCAGACAGGAGCAACACCATATTCACCAGCTGTGGTCCTCATGGGGAACGTTAACCACCCTGATACAGGATGGAGGAACAAAACAGCAGGGCACAGGCAATCCCAGAGGTTCCTGGGATGTACTGAGGATAACTTTCTTCTCCAGGTGATCCAGGAGACAACACGGAGAAGGGCTGTGCAGGACCTTGTTCTCACCCACACGGAGGCGTTGTGCTGGGAAATGTGAAGGAGCATCCTGGGCTGCAGCCTGGGCTGCAGTGACCATGGAGCAGTGGAATTCAACATCCTTAGGGGTGTGAGGAGGGTTCACAAACAAGCTCACTGTACATCAGGAGAGCAGACTGTGGGATAAAGTCCTGCAAGGAAGAGAGGTACAGGAAGGAGATGATCAGAGGCCTGGAGCAGCTTTGTCATGAATAAAGGCTAAGAGTTGTTTATCCTGGAGAAGAGAAGGCTCTTTCTATCAGCCTTCCAGTTCCTAAATGATGCCTAGTAGAGACTTGAAGAGGGACTATGTGCAAGAGTATGTAGTGATAGGACAAGGGACACTGGCTTTAAACTAAAAGAGTACAGATTTAGATTAGATTTAAGGAAAAAACATAACTCTGAGGGTGGTGAGACACTGGAGCAGACTGGCCAGAGAAGCTGTGTGGATGCCTCGTTCCTGGTGGTGTTCACGACCAGGCTGAATGGGGCTCTGAGCAACCTGGTCTACTGGAGTGCTCTTGCCCATAGCAGGGATTGTTGGAAGCAGATGATCTTTAAGAATCCCTCCAACTCAAACCATTCTGGGATTCCATGAGAAACTATTGGTTCTTGTTTTTGTTCAGATTAAACAAAAGCTAACCACATTGCAAGAATTTTGTAACAAGATTAACACTCAGAGACTGACGCAGCTCTCCAGCTTGCACAGGCTGTTTTATCTGTTGGGGAGTGCAGGTGACTCCCACAGCTCTAGGGGTCCAGAAGACCTTTAGGCTTAAGAAAGCACCATCAAGTCATGTCAGTCTCCTGAGTGAATTCACTGTTCCTCTTTGTAGTCACATTTCCCATCTCTTACTCCACTAAGAATTACTGGCAGTATTTATCAAGTGCCCAGCTAAGAGTGCAGCTGACAGATTGCTGTCAGTGCACTGTACCCATTATGCACTAAATTCAATGTTTTGTGACTACTGCCCTACTTTCTGCTCTTAATTCCTTAGTTTTATACTTTCGTCTCCTCCAAACTCTTCTGGGATGAATACCAAAGCTCAATAGCACACACAGCAGGAAGAACTCACCAAACACTCGCTTCAGTGTTGTTATATCATCTATTCATCCCTGGTCTCTGTTTAATAAATTTACAAGTTTCAAAAAAATATATTTATGAAAATGAATTGTGAATGGTGGGGGGAAAACAAAAGGCTGATTTCTACCACAAAAAAAAAAAAAAGCCTAACAAAATAAAACAAATAAAACAAAAACCCCCAGCATTTTCAAGGGGCCTAAGCATCACTGACAATGGTAAAAAGAGGTCAGTTTATATGAATCTCCTATGGTTCATCAAGTCTCTGTATATGTTGAATTTTAATCCTAATTTAACACAACAACAAAGCCATCACGAAGTCAGTGGTCAAATGTCAACATCCTAATTGCCAGTGATATTGCTGATCTCAGTGACAAAGCTTCTGCTGCAGGGTAACACATTTAGCAGAGATTTGTGCTGTTCAAATTTCTTCCCACTCAGAACATGCTGGAGATGCCATAATCATGTAAGGGTCCATAGTTAAGTCAGGCATTCAGATGAAATTTAACTCCATAATATTCTTTCAGCACACAAGTTTCTCTTTTAAGAGATAACACATTAACCCTTTTCCCAAGTAGAATTCTTTGAAATACTACTACATTAACAATTCATAACTGAAAGTATTTTATTAAATAAAATATATTTTCACCAACAGAATATGAGGAGTAGATAATATTTTGCCCTTAAGTCTTCTGGAATAAAACACTGACTGAAGAAGAGATAATGCAAACATTAAACCAAGAAAGGGTTTCCAGTAGGATTATGATGAAGCTGGAATAACATGTAAAATAGCAAAATATTCATTCTGAGTCCACTTGATAAGGTCTTCTATTTTTCATGTATCTTTAGGGAAGTTTTTTAAACTAAAATGTATACCTTTTATAATAAAGGCAGCTGATTACAAAACCCCAAACAAACAAACAAAAGAAACCCCTTTCAGAATTGACAACACATGATAGTACAGAAACTTTTCCAACCAAAGCCTTCCCAAACATTTCATCACAACTGAGAGATGTAGAAATTTGTTTGAGAATTTTGTTTCACAGATATAGAAATTTGTTTCAATACTTGCTGGTAAAAATTTCTGGTGAGTTTATGTATTAAGAGGGAATAATCAGACACTGAATAAAGCTTAATGAAAATATCCATGAGCCATGCATACTTTGAAGAAAAACAAGTATCTTTTGGTAGTTTTATGATTGTATGACAGAAGAATTTAAAAAGGCACAGAGGATTTAAAGACTGCCAAGAAATGAAACATCAAAATATATGTTATTAATGCTTCTACAATGACATGTAGGTAACTCCTCACAGATGCAGAGCATTTGTTCCAACAGGTGACAGCAGAAAATGTTTAGAATAGATGCTTAGCAATGTTCGCCATGTTTAACCTACATTAGTGTATGTATATGCAAAGAACTGAGAACCTTGTTTTTCTGTTAAAACTGCCCCCCTGAAGCATTGTATAAGGCCCTGTGGACCCCTGCTGAAATACAAAGGTTAGCACAACTCTACAACAACTAAGTAAAAGGAAAAAATATCTTTGCTTAAGGTCATGTAAAAAAAAAGAGATTTTTTGACTCTAGACCTAAGTATATATCACATTGTACTCCTTTTACAGCACTGGCTGTTCACTTTGGTTACCCTTCCTCATTGTGTTCACATTTATGATAGTATCTTTACAAATGAATGAAAAATGAAAAGTAGATATAAAACTTTTAAGAAACCATGCTATCAGAGTGGCATAGATTATGATAGCCTCTCTACTTTATTTTGTTTGGGTTTAGTCAGCATTATAGTTACTGTGCATCAGATCATAAGCAGGAACTAGATTTTTTTTTCCTGCTAAATAAATAATTATCTGAAAAAAGTTAATAATTTCATTAATTCTTCAGGAAATGATCCATACTAAAGTTACTAGTGGTTTGATCATTTTTGCAACCTCTTTTTCTCTTTTTTCTCCTGGCACTGTGAACCTTGCAGGGTCCATTGAAGTAGGGGGGGTGTTCATGGCCAGGTATTGCTGCTGCAGCTTGGGAATTAAAAGATTATTAAAGTAGTAAACTGCACTTTTTGATTGAGCCTACAATATTGTGTCATGGTTGTAATTAGTAAATTACAACTGGGGTCCTGAGGGAATCACATATTAGAGCTATGTGATTACTCAATTTGTTTGCTCATGATTAATATTATTGCACTAAACATAAAAGGAAATGATTAATGACTTATCTACGAATTACTTCATACTGCTGGTAATGGTGCAGGATAGAAGGTAAATGTGCTTGGAAATTGGTTTACACAATCAGGGAAATAAAACCAGGGCTGATAAATTTTCTGGTAAAATGATACAAAAATAATTGTCCTTCAAGGAGTAATAAATACATATAAATTTTATGACATATAATTTCAAATATATTTGTCAAAATACTTGCATATTACAAAGAAATGTATTAATTTTTCCTGTCAGACTTTGCAGCCTCCTAAGACAATTCACATACTTAATTTGTGGCTTGCAGCAGAAACCAGCAGCAAAATATAATAAGATATAGAAAGAGGCCTGTTTAAATAATAAATTACATAACCTAGCTTTTTTCCTAGTACAGATTTGACTTTCAAGCTTGGATATATTAGAAAATAAGATGGGTATATTTTGTATCATTTGTTCCTAGTAAATTTGCTATGATTTTAGGGGCCTTAGCACAAATAGTAAAACTCATTACATCAAGTATGCATTGTTTTTCTCATGAAAAAACCAAAATTTTCTGCTGATGGCTCTTTTAAGGATGAATGAGAGACCAGAGGACAATATAGTGTTCATCCTGATTAACGTGTGAAAGCTATAGTAGAAGGCAGCCAGACCTGGTAGACTTTGTGACTCAGGGAATTCCATGAGAATGGAATTCCTCCTGAAATGCAGAGAAGACATTTTTCCCTCTCAGACCTTTAAAAAAAAAAAAAAAAGTTAATTATTTCATCCAGGACTCATGGATGCAGAGGCTCCCTGTGGCCATGTCCCACAGCAGTGATGTGGAGAACACATTGCTTGCCCTCAATCAGCCTCTCTTGTTCCAGCTCCCCTGCATTTCCCATGCCTGTTTTCCCCATCCATCTTCATCCCTCCCTTTCTCCACCTGTGTTTCACCCCAAATCTACACCCTGTTTTTAATTACACTTTCCCTACTGGACTTGGTTTTTTTACTCCAGTTTGGTATCTCACAGGTTGTGGTTGCTGAGGGCTTGCTGACCTTGCTATACCTCACTTCTGAAAGATCCCCAGCTGATCCTTCAATTATTTATGAGCTTTGGCCATCTCTCCCCTCACTGGTGAGTAACTGTGTGCAAAATCTGCCCATTATTCACAGAGCACCCATAACAGTTGTCAGCTTCTCCTCTGTTATCTGTCGTACCCAGCAATTTCTCTTGCCATGTCCAGCAGCACCTCGCGTCCAGTTTAGTTGGTTAAACCCCAGACCATGCCCTCACATGTGCCTGTTTACATTTACTGTGCTCACTCTTCACAAGAATTTCACTTATGTTTGCCTGTTGGAATAAGTTAAGAAAGGACCTTTCGGTAGCCAGACTGGATTAATCATTTTTAACACTTGCTGCTCAGCATGAGAGCACATAGGAAATGAATTATTAAACAGTACATCTTCTCAAAAGACCTTCATATACTCATTTTAAAATGATACTTTTATTTGGAAATTAGATTTAGAATAGGAAAGTGATGTTTTTGTAAGCAGAAGGAGAAGCAGATCAAAATTTTTGTATGACTAGGCATCTAAATTTCCGGAATGGATGAACATTCTTCTGAAATATCAGCATATAAATGGAAATCAAACAATGCAAATGCATTAGATAATGCACAAGAGAAAATGAAGAAGCAATGTCAATATACTAAATGTATGCCCTACATTTGAAAATAAGATTTATTTCATGCTTTGCTTATGATATAGCAGTAGAAATATCTCAGAAAATAACTTTATTGAAGAAAAAAACAATCAAACTAACAAAAACGAAAAAAATCAGGGCTAGATAATTACAAATTTATACAATCAGTTCATGTTTTGAGGTTAAGATAAGTTTGGAACACAATTAAAGAACACAATTTCTTTTTTTGCTAACAGTGTCATTTTACAAGGATTTTCACTGAAAAGACATTGATGCCTTGCCTAACCTTTCTAATTGCTAAATTGAAATGCCACCTATGACTTAATTATGTGCATATACAAATGTAATGATCTTTAAGTGAGACTTCTTGGCTTTAGTCTAAGAAAAAAACAAGATTTCAATTTCATCTAAATCACAATATTTTGAAGAAATGTATACTTTTCTCAATGTTATTGATCTGTGTTTCATTAATAATATCATTCACATTTGAGATTTTGCTAGTGAAACATAAAATAATCAAAGTTGTTATTTTTATATGCCAAAACCTCTTATAATTTAGGGGGTCACTAAAGCCCTGATATGACATTAAAACCAAAGAAAAATTATTAGGGCTAACACTAGGCAGTAACACCAAAAGTTTTCATCATTAGATACATAAATAATTTCAACTAGAATATATTTTACGTGTGAAAATTTCACCAGTGAATGCTAGCTAGACTTACTGATCCTGAAATCACTTTGTGTATAAAAAAAAGGGGAAAAAAATATTTTCCTACCTACTACCAAAATTTCACCCAATAGCAACATTTTCAGAAGATATTGGAAGAAAATTCTATTTGCCTGACAAGGAGGAAGTGCTTTTCAATGCATATAAAATCTCCAGTTGTATATTTCACTGAACCCCTTGCTTTTTAGACAGGTGTGGGAGCAGAATTTATTTCATGCAAGGTGTACTTGTTATGTTTATAATTATTTACATAGAGGATGGTGCTATTTAAATCCTCTTTGCCTAAAACCCTTCTGATAGGTCCAAATTAAAGGGAGAGGAAATGTGCAGAAAGTGGAGGAGTTTGTAGGAAGTGTTCAGACCACTAAGCAACAGCAATATGGAAAAAAGAAAAATGTGTAAAGTTTGGAGAGTTCACTAGCCTGATCTTCTGTGCTGCACTTATCTGACACTTGCACCACCTCAGCACTTTAGTTGGTGTGTACTGCTCTTAGAGAGCAGCATCATGCTCCCAAGGCAATCAACACTGTGGAATAGTCTGTTAACTCCAAGGCACAAGTCTTCAACAAACCATGTGGATTTTTTAACTAGGTTTTATGGCTAGCTTTATATATTTCTCATTATCCCTACACAGTTTAAATTTGCGAGCAAGTCCATGTGTTGTTTCTTCTGAACAAACCATGTCCAGAGAAATGTAAAAAAAAAAAAAAAAAAGACATGGATATTTTTAGAAATGAATGCTGGTGGAGGTTTTTAATTATGCTGGAAATTCTTAGTTGCTTAGCAATTTTTTCATCTCTCTCTGAACCCCATTCTTGGAGCTCGGATGCTGACCCTGCACCTGCCTGCAGAACTGCAGATGGCTGGTGTAACACCAGCTATTGACTAAAAAACAGGAAGAAGAAGGAGGAGAACCAGATTGCTTGTGAGATGCACACACACAATTCCAAAATGCTAATTATTGATTCCCTAAAATATTAGGAAGGCTTGTGCATTTGCAGCTGGTATTTGTCTTCATGCATCATTAAAGTCCTAATGTATACCTTTGGTGAAGGAAGGAAATCTGGTCAGAAATTAAATATTTTAGTTGTACACAAAGTGACTTGCTGTTTTGTTCAATAGTATATTCAGCTTCTTTAAGTGATAGAGTCAGATGCAGGAGGGAAAACAGCATATACAGTAGCTTAAATAATGACCCAAGTACGTGCCAATTTTTTCTAGTAATAAAACAGAACCTCAAAATAAACATAACTCAAATAAACTCACTGTCTTTACCTTTTAAAAAAACCCAAGGAATTTACCTGAAGCTGAAGGCTATGTTACTGTCCTTATGCACTTAACAAAAGAATATTTAATTAAGAATAGTGAACTATTTAAGGCCTAGAAATAGAACAAAATTTGGTATCTTTCCAAAGATATAAAATGGTAGAGCAATAATAGTGCTACCAAGCAAAATAATTACCATCTCTATGATACAGGTTCACATTCTGAGTACGAAAACACACACATACATATGCATAATAAAAATTTGAAAAACAGTGTCTTTGAACCTTTTTCATACTCTATTTTATTATAGAAAATATTTCTAGTGTCTATTACCTATATATGAAAACAGCTTAAAAATATGACTGCAACATCCTGCAGAACTTCATATTTCTGAGTGCAGAATTCAACGCCAGTTGACACACTCTTATGAGGAGTTTGAAATCATCCTCATGAGTCTGAAGAAGATACTGAATATTTTTTTTACTTAAACTCTACCTTAAAATTTAAGACTCATTCATGGAAACCATGTGTTCAGTCTCTTTCACTACCTTTACTATAAAATGGAAATTACTGTTCAATGGCCTAAAACACTTGGGGACCAAGACATGTCATGGATCACATATTGCCCTAATTGGCGCAAAAGCAGACTGTGAAATGAACATTGAAACAGGAAATTTTAAACCTGCACTTTTATTTAATGTAGTTATTGTTCCTTAGGCCCTAGGATGTGGAGCTTCAAAGGCCACCCCAACACCCCTGCAGAATCCTTTCACTGCTGGATTTAGGACATTGAACCTGACTGAGCTGTCCCCTTTTATCCCACGGAGTATCATGATGGAGGAGACATCCACACTGCAATTTGATGTCTACTCATATTACAGAGATTTTGTGCAATCCCCCATTTTTAACACTTTTTTTGGTAAATTTTTGTTCAGGTCTTTAATTACTTATTAGTGGAAGTACATCATATTGTCATTTGATATAATAAGATATTTATACCACATAAGCCACTTTAGCTCCATCTTTCAGTGGCAATAGAAGGAAGACATATTTCATTTAAAGCATCTCAAATTCAACAGGAAATAATAAATGCAAAATGCAGAACAGAAATAATTTGTGTTAATTTTATATATTTCCTGATCATACTTCAATTTATTTTGACAAACTTTCTAATTATGTTTAAAAATATTCTTGAATATTATAAAAATAATTAGTGTAAACATAAATTTAACAACAAACTGACAATCCTTAATTCCAGTCTAATTATGTTTTTTGCTTTAAATTGTGCCGAGGAACAAATGCAAGATTTGCATCTTAAAATATTTTTTAAAATCCTCTTTTACTTATATTCGTGCTTTCTCATATATACAGAGCCATAGTTCAGGGAATATTATAAAGAATACACAGAACTCTACAAGCCCTGGGAAAAGGTATTTATTGGTGTTGCTTATAAGCCCCTTTAAGTACTGAAAGGGCACAATAAAATCTTTCTGGAGCTTTCCCTTTTTCCGACTAAACATCAATTCCTCATTCTTTCTAAGCAAGAGAAATATTTCAGACCTCTGGCCATTTCCATGGCCCTCATTTGGACCTGATGTAACACTCATTGCTAATTTCCATTTGGACATTGAGAATTTTTAAATGGCTATATATTATTTTATGTGTTCATATATGCAAAATAAACTTCTGGTGCTTTTCAGCTTGCACACACACATATATATGTATTTTAAAAATACATACTTTGATTCAAAATATATTTTTCTAGAGGTTTTTTGTAAACTTCTGCTAAGTATATTCTCCCATTATTTTGTGGAAGAATCTTCAAACCACAACTTAGACAGATACTCCAGCCTATATCCCTCTGTTCTCTGCAGCACAGTAGAATCTTATTTTTCTTGTGGGTATCAAAGAGAATGTAGGCTAATAAAAGACACAGAAATAAGCAGACTTCTGACACCCTGTGAGTAAGATACCAAAGTCAGCTTCTACTGATGTAGCAGCCAAACAAAAACCTCTTAGTGAAAACTGAAACATCCAGTTTTTATACATGCAACCCCGTCTCTGCTCCTTTGTGTTCGCTTCCTATCTCTTCAGGATGCTTACAGCTCCAGCAATGTCTACTGACACAAAGTCTCAGGGTCAGCATCAAATCCCATTAAAATAATCTGAAAGCCTCCTTTGAGTTGAATGGGTTTTAAATCAGACTCTTATTAGACTCACCTAGTAGAGTGATAAATATTCATAGGTGGATGGAAGAAGAAATAATCTCTCTAGTTTTGAGTCAAGCAGGAAGATAATTTGATTGTTGAAGGATAATTGACTTGTTCATTGAGAAAGACTCATGGAAATTTACTTTTAGGGCATGTGCGGGACATGGACAGGTAAATAAGGTTTTTGAAACACAAAATCATAGTATCATACGCCACAGTGTCCAAAGCAGTACTTGCAAGATACTTAGATTTCTTTCTTTACACTAAGTATAATTGGAATTTTTGTGAATATTAATTGATGGTTTTTAACAAGCTCTCTGACTACTAAATATCATAAATTGGCACAGTTTAGGTAACCAAAAGTAAGGCAAAGAGATTTCCAGTTCTTCTTCTAGTTTTTCTCACTGTTCACAGCAATTTCATTTATAATATGCAGCTCTCAATGATACAATCTGTTTCATCCTCATGTCGTATAATAAAGTCTTACTGGCAGTGGGTAAATCAATATTCTCTTTTGTACATAATAGAATTGAAAGTCTGGTTAGTTTGAGTGGAGATTTGACTAGAAAGCCTCAACATGCCTTTTTAATACATGGACTTTTCACTATGCAGAGTGATTGAGATAGGGAAAGGCAGAAAAATTGAGAGAAGTGGAGGTTAAAACATCATATACTATTAAGACAACAGGAAATTGGTGGGGGAGACTCTCTACTTCTGCCCCAACACAGGCAAAAGGTGTCAGAGTGCAGAAGTTGCACAGTTTTAACATTAGTCAATATTAATTTCATATTAGCAGCATTCAAACTACTTTTAAAAATGTGGTGCTGTTTCTGAAGTGCTAACTCGGACAGCACACTGAGGACAGCAGCAATAATGATATCCTTTGTGTTAACAGAGGCTTCTTCCTTCCATCCTTCTGATCACAGAGCCATCTGCAGGTATGGAGAGAAAAATTCCTTCAACAGGCTCAACACAGTCTGAGCACTCATCTCTGAGGATTAGCACTTTGGAAAAACCCTGCATGTTAGCTCTTGTTGTGGTTTAACCCAAATGTGTACCTCTGCCCCACACAGCCCTTATCAGTGCAGGATGTGCTGCTCCCTGCAGCTCCTGGGGGAGAGAGCAAGGAGGGTAAAGCAACACAACTCATGGGATGGGATAAAGGCAAATTAGTAGGCAAAGCCAAAGCTACACATGCAAGCAAAGCAAAAGGAGTTGATTCACTGCTTCCCATGGCTACTCAGCTGCTTGGAGCCATCCCCAGGAAAGCCAGGCTCCATCAGGCATGATGGGGACTTTGAAATAGAAATGCCATAACTCCAGACATCATCATTTTTGGTTTTTTATGATGTAAAATATCTCTTCGATTAGCTCTGGTCATCTGCCTGCTCATGTCCTCTCCTAACCTATGGCACACCCCTCAACATCCTCCCTGGCTGTACAGCATGAGGAAGAGTCCTTTATTGGTGCTAATTAGGCACTGCTCAGCCATGGCTAAAGATCCCTGTCTTATCAACACTGCTTGGGTGACACAATCTAAACATAAAAGACACTCTGAGGAAAACTAGCTCAATCCCAGCTGAAACCATCAATGTTGTCAGAGGACAAGATTGTGGAAGTCATATTTTCTGAAAAATCCCTTGGCCCAGGATTTTCTCCTGAGAAGCTGAGAAGCCTCAGAGAAAAAGGAAAACAAATTCTTATCTCATTTGCTTCTCCTGTGTTGTGCTCACATGTGGAATGTGTTTGGAGATTGTTTATCCAACAGATGATTGTTTCATTGGTTTCATGTGAATTGTTTTGACTTATTGGCCAATCAAGGTCAAGCTGTGTCAAGACACTGGAAGGAATCACGAGTTTTCTTTATTATCTTTCTAAACTTCTGTAAGTATCCTTTCTGTATTCTTTAATATAGTTTAGTATAGTATTCTTTAATATAATACAGTATCTTAAAATAATAAATTAGCCTTCTAAGAACATGGAGTCAGATTCATTGTTACTTCCTTTGTCTGGGAACCCTGCAAATACAAGAAAAGATTATATTTTTCTGACTTTTTTGACACCACCTTGTAACAGTAAAGAACTCACAGCATAGCAGTGCATTTTGCATCACAGGCACTGTGTGTTATTGCTTTTGTCACTTAATGCCCTTCCCTCAATTGAAATGCTATGTGTTTGTATAATATATTCCAAGTGTATTCAAAAAATAGGTGAAAAATTCTGCTATGACATGCCTAAGGAGCTACAAATTATAATGCACACATATAACTGTAGCCCTGTCTAGGTATGGAAGTAAATGAACATTTTATTTTTTTCTTGTCATCACAATTCACCCTTCAGTGGATTCACCTGGCCTAATAGAAGTATACAGCTGGAAATGCAGCTTCAAAATAGGGTGTAAATGACTATTTAAATACAGTCATAAACATCTGTACCAACAGAAAGAGAAACTTAAATGACAATAATTGTCACCTTATCTGCTAGTCTTAGCAGAAAGAGAAAGCAACAAATTAATCTGTCTCAGATGCTCTATCAGCTGTAATCCTCCCCTATTAACAGACAGTAATTTTATTGGTAGCATAAGAATGTTACACTAACTCTATAGCTGCATGTGCCATGGACAAGAAAACAGCTTTTCTCTTGTCATGTGTGTCACAATAAGGAGATTATTAATTGAAAAATTGCAAATATTCATTTGAAAATTGTAACACAAGGAAAATCCCAAATTCCATGAGTGTTTTTAACACTTCTTCTTTACTATTGTTATTAGATTTAACTTTCAAATTTGTTTTGATCAAAAATGAAAAATTCTTTTTCATTGAAAATCTAGATGACACGCTCACATAGCATTAATAAACATCCACCCCGGTTTTCAGACAGATGTAATTACTATTATCTTTACTTAATTTTAAAAAGCATCAACACAATATTCGCTTTTAGATAAAGACCTTGAGTATACACAGACTTAGAGACAAACATGTGATAAAGACAATAAATTGAGAGCTTAATTAATTAAACTTGGGCTGACTTCTTCTCATTGAGAATGTTCAGGATTTGACATTGATATGTTCTACTCTTTGATGTAAGACATTTCTATATTAAGTATTTGTCAGTGCTGAAGATTAAATGTAGCTGCCATGTTGCCTTTCTGGTGATAAGTAGGAATTAAACTCATTTTTGCAGTAAAAGAAAGTTACAAATATGCCTTTTAAGAAATGGACATCTTGAACAGAAGCAAATGGTTTTGGTCCTGCTAGAAGATCAGCTCCTGTCCCTGTGAAGTTGAAGTGCTCCAGAGACTACTGGGGATATGTAGCACAATGAGTATATTAGAAATTATGGGGAATGTTAACACTGCTAGAATAAATGGAAGCATAAAGGTACGACTAATTGGTAGAGCATGTGCTAAAATTCTGTATTGAGGTAAGAAATATTCCTGAAATCCAAGTGAGGTTAGGAATAAATGCAGTCATTAAGTTTGAAAATGCATATTGATTAAAATTTTCACCATGGGCATTTCATGAAGGAGTTAATCCTATCAGAGAGCTTCTATTTTCTTATCCAGGATAATTTTATAAGATACATTGTGTCTTTGCCCATACACTTAAAGTAATAAGAAAAATACAACTAAACTGAAAATTCTCATAGGAAAAAAAAAAATCAATTTATTAAAGAAAAAGCTCCAAGTATTCAGGAAAGTCCCCCTTTTGGCTGCCCCCTAAAAAACCCAAAACAAACAAACAAAAAGTTCTTGATGTTCTGGGGGAAAATTATAAAGAAGCTGAATATACAAAATAATCTATAACTTATTTCAATTTCCTGTGGAATTCCTTAATTAAGTTGTGGTTATTTTGAAACTGAATAGTAAATTTATTCTGCCCAGTGAACATGTGTGTATCAAAGCTAAACATAACATAAACCTCTGACAACTATTTTTTTCCAAAAGTAATCTATAATTCCCAGTGTATAAGGTCTCATGGAAAAAGTACTGAGAAAGCAATTTTTGTAACTTGGCCTGAGTCCCTAACCATGACTTTCAATGAGTTTCAAGGTCATCTTTTATTTTTCTTTGGCATTTGCACAAAAGCTGAAACAGAAATTTGTTTAAAATTATCTCTCATACTATGAATTAATAGAATGATAAGGTGACACTGGTAAAGAATTATGCAGTATGATTTGGTGCTTAATCTTCTGTGGCCACATTGCTGAGATGTAAAGAGATGCTGGAACCAGCTCAGTGCCCTCATTTCTGTATCTGACATTTTTTCCTCTTGTTCTAGAATTGGTTTTATGTTGCTTCTGCACCTGAAGATGAGAAATTTGCTGCTTCTTTTGAAGAGGTCTCTTCAACAAGGGCCGCAGCTTGTCAAATCACAGACAGTGGGAATCCACAGGATACAACCTGCCTGAACCATGTCTATTAGAAAATGAGAGTTTCATTCAAATTTCCTTTCTTTTCCCTTGTCAGTCTAATTACAGCAGCTTTATTCCTGTCAGGTTAAAGGCTGTCCCTCACATATTCACAGGTCATCCATTTCAAAACATTAATTCATAGAAGAGGAAGAATCGTTGCAGATTTAAAGAGCTAAAAGAAATTAAATCAAACAAATATACTAATCTCCATATGAGAATAGTGTTTATAATTTCATGTTTCTCTTTATTTTTAGATTATGTTTGAGCTCAGCACATTATAAAGAAGGCAGAGGCCATCAGTAATTACAAATTCTGTCAACCATTTTAAGGAAAATAGAAGGATGAAGCTATGTCGCTCCAAAATTATAAAGAAATCAGCCCACAGATTTGAGTTATCACAGATGACAATCATAAGTCTACCCAAGCCTGAAGCAGATAGAACTACCTCATTATTGAATTCAGCTTACCTGTTAATAACTATAGTTAGCTTTCATTCACCTTTTAGAGGAAATACATATTATTCAAAATATCTAACAAATAATTTGCATAATGATTAATAAGGATGACAAATATTGCCCCTCTAATCCAATATATAACCTGTAATTAAAATGAAAGGGATACTTCAAAAATGAAAGGCAATTTAAAAGAGATGCTGATAATGTGACAAAAATGTATTTCAATCAGAAAACAAGTGGATGTTGAAGGTAATCATCTTCTCATGGGTTTACTTTTGGAGATATGATTATTTGTATTATTCTAATTTAAGATGTGTCAGCTTTGCTTTACTATCACTCAGTGTGTAAATTAAAATTTTGCTTTGCTCACAAGAAACCTGTGAGCTGTGATTCCAAAATACAAGGACTGTGGCCAAGGGCATCTTCATGATCTGGAAACTCCCAGCTCCCACAGAGTTCCCATGCAAGAGAAGTCTTGAGCTCCTCCCATGGCAAAATTCTCTAGGAGGGGTTTCCTCACATTATGCATTAAATGGGAGCTGGGACCCAGGAGCAGTCACTTCTGGGAAGGGCAGAGCAGGATCACATCCAGCCAATCTAGACCACTCTGTGGAAGTAAATGTAAAAAATGCAAGTAAATCACTGACAAAAGTCACCTTACTCACCAGAATGCCTCTGAAAATGACTCAGTGTAGTTCTTTCCAATGTCACAAGAGAACTCTTATTTTTATTAGTCTTATATTGTCAGAAATTTGGGCTGACTTACTTTTTCTGCTCTCTGAAGGCTGTCCCCAGCTCAGCATGTTTCTCATTGAGTAGTTTTGTTCTGTGGTATTACACACTGGGTTCTGAGATTTAGGATATAGATTTTTAAGAACCATAAATGGTAAAAGCTTAATGATTTCATGTCTATTTGTATTCAGAGCTGTGGAAGAAATAATAATTCCAATGGAAGTATTGATTTTAGTGGCTCACATTTTCCTTTTAATATAGAAAACTAAGCATCATAACTGAAGTTATACTTTACATTTTTAGTATTTTTCTCAAGTGATACATGCACATCTTTCTAGAATAACAAGATTTGGGAGGTACTCAATAATTTGGGGGCATTTATTTAAACTTTATCTTTTACACCAACTGGTTATAGAAACAGATATGAAGTGAATATTTTTTAATGTGTTGTAGAAATGAAGGATCAATGCAATGATGGAACTTGAAAAGTGTGGATACCCCTAAGGAAAAAATACATCTGTTGTGAGAAGAACTGCATGTTTCGGTGGTTCTTTTTCTCTTAGTGTTAGCAATGAAATGGCTAAATGGATGAGTACTATGAATTTGTGCTCTGATGGGTACAAACACTAAACAGCAAATACAAAATTAGACTTACTGATTTGAAAATATAAACCACCACACTGTTGTGTCAACTCAGAAAAAATATAATTAAAAGAATATTGATGTATGTATTTCTAGTGAATCTTCAAACAACTAACTTTCTGCTATTAATTTCATGTCCAAAATTTCATTTGTTTGTTTGTTCCTATTAATTTCACAAAGAAAATTCTGGAATTTTTTTCTTGATAAGTGGAGACAGTTTAGGTAGTTCAAAACTATCACTATGCAATCAAAACTTTTGATCATCCATTACCCCCATTTTAAGGCACTCCTTTTGCCTGTTCACTTCATAGAAACTATGAGTAATTTTACTAGTAACTTTAAACACTTTTTCTCAGTCTGGCTGAGAGGTGGTCTGCTAAAAATTCTTCAGATGGAAAAGTGATATATTATCATTCCTGTGAAAGAAGTAGCACTCCTTATAGCGACAAACAGGGAAATAAGTGATTAATAGCTGCATTTCTGATTCACTTAGATAGTTGCAAACTTAGGTGCATACTGGTTTGTAGCACCTATTTTTTAAAGTGTCAGATAAGGTACATGTAGATAACTGTGTCTGTTCTGTTGAAATCTGAGCCTTTGTCCCTCAAATACGCTGAGCTTCCTTCGGGACACAAAAGTTCTTCTATTACCAGTAGAGCTTTTTATTGCAGACTTGATTGCAGTGATAGAATGAATTAATTAGGAATATTAAGTGCACTGGTAGGCAGGATCAAAGAGGGAGCAGAGTCTGTAAAGAAAGCAGATCTAAACTCTTCCAGGCTGAATCAGCTGCACCCACCCAGCTCTGTCTCCATTTCCCATTCTGTCTGTCTCTGTGTCAGTGACGGCAGATCAGGGGCAGCTGGGAGGATGGGAACCATCTATACCAGCCTGAAGGAGGAAGTTTTCTGTGTCTTAGAGGCTGTTGGCCAGAGCATTGGAAGACCCATTCAAAGCCCTGCTTACAGGACAACCTGAACAAGATCAAGAGAAAATAATTAATGTTGCCAATAAGAGAGTTCAGAACACTATGGAGTTCAAGTGCATTTCTACACAACAGAAATAGAAAACACTTACTGTAAAGAGATATTTCCTATAACTCACAGGAAAGTAGGAGAGAGATCTGAGACCAGCTGGAAAACCATGTCAACAGTCTCTGAATAATTATTTTATGTCTACTGTGCTCAAGGTAACAAAGATCTTGTGATCACAATTTGTTCATAAATCAGATGTTTTCTTTGAGACAGAGGATCCTGATCAAAGTCCCAAATATGATGTTTAAGCAAATAAAAACCAATCATATGAGTGTCACTCTTCATGTTTGTTTCTTTTCTTCATTAAGACCTCTTAAATTAGCAGGTCCAAATAACATAAATGAACCCAAAGCTTGTAAATATTCAGCAGGGGTTCTGTTTTCTGTCCAGCTTCCTTCTATTTATTATTTATGGATAGTGATTAATAGAAAACGACGCCAATAGTAGAATAGAAGCGTAACTTCTCAGGATAAGAGATTAACAATGTCCCAATGGAGACAGCAGGTTGACCCAGCTTAAGTGTATATATATATGTGTGACTACCATGCTATCGTCCTTGAGCAGAAGAATGGAAAGCTGACATGATTCAATCAATACATAATTAAATTAAGAGGAATATAAATGCAATCAATAACACATGATGGAGGACAAGTCTTATAAAATAAAACTAATTTAATTTTTTTTATGAGATTACAAGTTGGACTGACAGAGCCAACCACAGATGTAATATACTTACATGTTACAAAAGCAAAATTTACTGTTGTATGGACTTAAATAATTAGCAGATAGTATTCACAATCCCCTGAAAAAAGGGATTAAGAACTGACCAACTGGAAGACAGCAAGAAGTAGTTTTATGTAAGAATCAATACACTGGATCTATCTAAACAGCTTCTTTAAGTATTAGCATTAATTTTGACATGATTTTAAATTCTGAACTACTGATGAAAAATTAAATTTTAAAAATTCCCTCAGATCCAATTCATAAAGGAAGACAATGCTGATCTGTGAAGTGGACACTGCGCAGCAGGAACACAAACCTGTCAAGGATATATGGAATTCTAGAGTATAAACAGAACCGTAATAAAGAAGGGAAATATGTCTTTAATTTAAAAACAAACCCACAAAAGATGGTACATAAATAAAGAATGAAATTCAGTTATAAGAATCATATTTAAAAAGTGATGGACAATAATAAGAAGAGACCAAAAAATGGAAGGGCTAGTAAAAAAAGTCTTATTTTAAGATAGCTTTTAGAAACTCTATTAATTTGGCTGGAAGGTCTGCGCATAATGGATCAAGTCTTCTTCACCATATGAATTTTTTCTCCCAAAGAATTTGTTGATCTAGCAGAGAAGACCATTAAAAAATTACTGGCTGAAAGGTATATTCAAATTCAAATTTGAAAGGTATATTCAGTTTTTTTTTTTTAATTGAGAGTGTGATTAGCCACCAGAACTAACTAGAAAGAAGAGAAAAGATCTCTGACTTGCAAGTCAAGAATATTTGTCTTGGTGGATGATGATATTGCAGACCCCCATTAAAGTAAAGATATGCATAATAACTATGTAGACCTCATGACAATAAGTTTACAAATCATTCTTATGCAGAACTCATAGAAATTAATATTTTATATGAAATCTGAACATGTAAAGTTAGAGGCTTTGCACTTAGAGGATGCTAGATATCATATAGGAATAATAAAAACATTGTACACTCTGAATTATATATGACACCAGATTAGAATAACTTGAAGTTCAATTCTGGTACATGAGATAAACAAACACTTTGAAATTTAGGTTGGAATATGAGATATTTCACTGCTTTTCATTTGTGAAAATTTTCCACACTATTCTTTCTCTAAGAAAAACTTGCTTATCTCATCAGATATCTGAATAAATATTTATTTTTTTTGCTGGCATTTTGAGAAATTCAGTGAATTTCTATTCTGATATTACAACCTCACAGAGATTTTACACTTGTCAGTATTGTTCAAAGTAAGGGCCAAAACTGCTGCCACCATGGAAATTGAATTGTTCCCATTTCTGGAGTGTGAAAAATATACTGGCAAGGCAAAACATTTACTCAGCTTCTGCAGAAGGATCAAACAAATAGGTCCACTCACCACAGCAAGCTCTTGACAGTCTTCATGAGCAATATTTTATTTAGAGATTAAATCTTATGAGAACTATAGTTCTCTCCTGCAATACATGGATTAAATTGGAAAGACTAAATTCTTGTACTCACATAACTACCCTTTTTGCTTAGTGTTGCTGCTGCATTTCTTGTAGAGTTTGTCCATGTGAGTATGACACAGTAACTTAAACCTTCTAATTAATAATTTTAGAAGGGAAAATTAATCTCTAAAATTTTACAAAGCCTATGAAACTTTCATTGGACTACTTTTTGACATCTGCAGTGCAAAGTTTATCTTTAAATAATAATCTCACAGCTGTTCCAAGAACTTCACTTAAATATATCTAAAGGAAAAGACAGTCTTGTACAAAAAAATTATAGAATTCTGCAAAACTGACACTTTTATATGTTGACATCATAACCTGTGACTTTTTTTTTATAGCTTGTTTATTTCTTGTCTCAGTGTAAGATGAGAAGAACAAATAATTATTAACCCAAGAACTAAAATGCAAATAAGTGGTAATATTACTAAATTGCATATTTGCCTTGTATCCTCTAATGCCAAAGATTATTTGGAATGGCTAGTCGTTCTGAATACTTCATTATACGTACTTGATTTGGCTTTTGCATGCATTTCTAGTACCTGAATGACATATCCAGCTAAATTGGCAAGCAAACAGATGCCTGGAAGTGTAATTTAGGCTGGACTCTATTTTTTCAAGGCGTGAAACATTTATTCATTGTACCAAGGTTAAGTCAATTTTTTTTATATATATTTTCTATTAATGCTCACATAACTGAATCTCTCCTTGCCCACACTCTCAATGACAAAACATAATGGAAGTTTGGCCAGGTGATAATAGGTGGAGAGACTTCAATAAGATCTGGTAATGAGGTAGCTGATGAGGTTTCATGCAAGGGATGTTTCATTGAAACTGCATTTACAGATGATTAGCAAGCTTAAATTAAGAGGCAAAGAGAACAAACAGTATGAAGCCAAGCAGGTGGTAAGGAGGAAGTATTAAGGAAGGAGCTAGAAATGTAATAAAGCTTAATGCTGAAACATTTCCTCTCCACTTAGAGATGGATGATACAAATCCGTTCTTAAGTACTTCAGGGGAAGTAAACATGAAAACCAATTAGCAGTAGAAACATCAACACTTCAGGCTACAGAAGTAGTCCAGCTACACCACTAAGGACCTTTAGCCACAGAAATCAGGTACACAGAGTATAATGAGAACTAAAATTACACCAATATGTGTTAATATGAATAACACAATCAAACCATTTTGCCCTTACATGAAGGAGAAAAGGAAGGCCAAGAAAAAGGACTAAAAACATCAACTCATGTAGCACACATTTTCTTCAAAAATTTTTGATTTTTATTTTTTGCTTTCTACGGTTATCTCTAAAACAATTTTTTTTACATCATCTTGGAAAGAAGATAATCATCAAAATACAAAAATTATATGCTTTGCATGACTGTTGGCGTATTGGTTTGTCAAATTTATCTAATTAGGTCATCAGACTAGAGCATGGCTAAAGAAATAAAAATATGCCAGTCATAAGACATTGAATTAAGAATTCTCAGAAATTGCAACTTCTTGGAGAAAACTACCAGAAGTGCCAAAAGGAACCACAGGCTTTAAAACTTGTTTGCATAAGTGGCAGTTCATGGTTACGGGAAATTAAAATCACTACAAAAATCTTCATGTGATTAGTAAAAATATGAGAACCAAAACTTGAGATCAGTTTTCTTAAATGGCAATAAAGTTGAATATAGCAAATTACTTTGAAAATCATGTGGAGTTCCCAGTTTGGGGAGCCTTGTTTCTCTATTATTTTATTTCTACTATTATATTAGAAACTAAAAAAAAATTAATTATTTTATATTATTAATTATATTATTTTCTGCTTCCGCATTTTCCAGAATTAAAAACATACAGTGAGAGTGAGTCATAAGTATTTGTATGATTTAACAGTCCAGCTGTCCTTGTTCATTGTTCATTACCTGACTTATTTTGCAACTTTGCTCGTTCTTGGTGATCAGGATCCTGATCTGCTGATGTGACTTTCTGGCTTGCCCTCGGTATGGACTTGCTCATCAATCACTGAACTCTTGACTGGCTCTGGTTGCCATCCCTGGGCTTTATCTTTCTCAGGCCCTGCAAGATGTCAGTCCTTGCTGCTGTGCCTGTGATGTTGTCACTCTCTGCTCCTGAGTCCCCTCCCCTTGCTGCCCAGGGCAGCAAGGCCTTTACAGACCTGGTCAACGTCCTGCTACATTTAGGATCCAACTTGTGGGAGGAATCTAAGAGACTTCAAAGGCTAAATTTTTGGAAATTTGTCCTGGTTTAGAGCAAATTTGGTAGAGAATCTCCAAAGGGGCCTCTCCAGAAAGCAAACCCACATGGCCCCTCCACCCAACTGGTTTGGGAAGAATTCCTCGGAGAGAAGTGGAAAGAACCTGTTTATTTAACAGGCACAGCACCCCCAGCACACAAAATGAACAATAATGGATGACACCACTCTTCCACTGCTCTGAAAAAGATGACAAATTCAGAAAGTTTCTCTTGGGTGTGGTCGCTCTGTTCTCAGTCCCTCCGGCGCTGGGGCAGCTGCTGCCCAGAGTAGGCCCCGCTAGGCCACAGTGTGCAAACTCTCGGTGTTCCCAGGCCCCAGTCCGGAGCAGGTTCAAGTTCTTTCCAAAAAGCAAAGGAGAAACAGTCCAGGGAGAAATTTGGACTGTTTAGCTAAACTAGCTAATGAGCAGAAGCAAGAGCAAGAGAGAGCAAAGAGAAAAAGCAAAAGCGAAAAAGCAAAAGCGAAAAAGCAAAAGCAGCACCATGTACTGCCCTGTCTATGTGTCCTGCCAGGCTGATAAGAAGACCCAAACAAAACTTTCACTCTTCAGAGCCAGTCTTAAAGGCACAGAACATAATATCCAGCATAAACAGAACACATGAATGGGGATACAAGCATCATAACATCACCCTAGGACAAAATTCTATGGAATTAATTGTACAGTATCTCTTCCACAACTGAAGAAACAGCAAACATAAGATTTAATATACAATATGTTTTAATATTAGGAAACCAATAGCAGAAAATAGACTTGTCAAATATTCATTGTTTTGCTGGGTGTTTACATACCTAGGATCAAGGAAAATTTTGCCATATACAGATTCTGACATTGATTAGTAAATAGGACCTTGATTAGTAAATAGACAGAATATTCTTTTTAATATAAATTTTTAGAGTAAGTATTGCTACTTCTCAATTATTTGAAGTATTTCAAAATATGGAAGTTATTGAAGTTATTTGAATTATTTCAAAATATTTATTTTGAAGGTGTGAATTTCAGACATTTCTGAGAAGTCATTCTGGTGCAATCTCCTTCAGCTCTTCTCCCAGAACAGCTCACTGAGCCCTTTTTTAGTTTCTGCAGTGTATGATCAATTTTTTTTTTTAAGCAAAGATGCAAAGGACACATTTACCTGTATAGGAAAGTTCGATAATGAAGATATAGTGAGGGCTGGTGCTGCTCCAGCCATGACCTTTGCAGTCCTTGATGGTGAATTCTAATTAGTGCATGGCTGCTGACTCACCTGAAACTTCAACAGTACAGCAAGAAAAATATTTGTTTTGATTACTGAAACCACTGCCTAGGACAAAGCTACTTGAGTTGTTTTAATGCATAAAGCTCTCCTTCCACTCTCTAGGACTGTGAGCTAAAGAGCCTGGTTCAGATCATTTGGACACATGCTCTATGCAGATTCTGAGACCTGGTTTGATTCTGTTCAACTAAATGTATATGTAAATAATTCAGATAGCCAGTGCCAGAGCATTTTGGCTTTTCAAGTAATATTTTACTGCATCAAGAACCCAAACTTACAAGTATATAAGTACAGAAGTTCACTTACACATGAAATTTAATTAAATATATTGATGCTTATAAACTCTTCTCCAGTCAGCTTCTAATCTGCAAGTAACCTTACTTGTGCAAATCACCCTGCATTGCTGTTTCTTCATCAAAACAATAATGAAAGGATTAACAGTATATGATTCTTCAATTGACCTTAAATACAGTTCTGTATCTAATTTCCAGAACACATATGCTGCACCAGTACTCCAAACCACTATAAATAATAGGAGAATATACTACCTGTCTCTGCTGTCAAGACCATTACCATCTTTTTCTTTTTTAATGAATTTTAGTAATAATATCAGATTTCTGACACTTGAAACCAATCCCCAAATTAGACAAATGCCCAAATTAGACAGGAAATTATTAGGTGGTAGCACCTAGGCACTTCTTTTTCATGTGATAGCCAGGCTTGAATTTCACCATGAAGTAACTTTGAGTATTCCAGTAAATTTAACTATATGCAAGGTTTTTTCACATGGTTTTCTTATATTTCTTTGATGAGATCCTATTCCATGTCTATGGATGCAAAAGAGGAAAAAGAAAAGAGGGCTGAGCATGTTCAAAACCTGCTACTCAGGAAGCTGAGTGCTAAAGTTTCAGCTTGATGATGAATTTACAAACAGAAATTATGAAGAAAGTTTTCAATAGGAGTTGAAATGTAAAGAATTTGCCATACGTTATTTGGGATTTCAAATTACTGTTTGTAATCAACATTATTAATTATGGAAGTATGTACTAAAGTAATGACTATATGTAATAAATTCATGCTCAATTTGACATTAATTTGTTTGCCTGGAGTCCCCTGCCACAATAAAATAGAAGGGATAATATTATTAGTGGTTAGGATAAAGCAGAATGTAGTTAGGTAATACAAATAAAAATAAGACCATTTAAAATTATTCCCTGCTCAAACCAAAACTGGAGACACAATAAGATCAGTTAAAATTATTCCCTGCTCAAACCAAAACTGGAGACACAATTTAAAAAAGCTTGAACTGAGTTCTGTTGAATGACAGACACTGTCACTATCTCCTGCAAATGGAGAGATAATTTTAAGGGGTAAATAGTCCACAGTCCCTATTTCATTTCCAGTTGCAAATGCTTCCACCTGGAAGATATTTCTAAATACACAATCTTGTCCTCCATCCTAATAATGTGTAGGAGAAGAGAATTTCTTAGATTAGCAGAAGGCCAAAAAATATTTGCTTATATGAGTTGAGATTGGCACATAGATTTTTTTTTTAAGCTGAAAGAAAATACAAAACTGGTCTAATACACTAAATTAAAATTATAATAACTCAGCCATCAAGAAACAAAATACATAAAAATAAAAGATTCATATTAGCTGTAATATTGTGGTATTAGATACAACTAATACTCACATCTGCCTTAAAAACTGTTTTTTAAACACCTTAAAAAAGGTGTTACAAGTCATAGATTCTTACAAATTTTATTTACAAACTACACAGCAGAAAGCAAGCTAAATAGAAAGATATTTCTCTAGAATCCCAAAGAAAAGGCAAAGAGTAAGAATTATTAATAAAAATTTATTTATATATTGTTATTTTTGGATATTCATATATGTACATATGCATATATCTATACTTTTAACTATAAACATATATTTGCTGTACTCATGCTCAGTATCCATAAATATACTACTAACATGGTATCATTTTTTCAGTGAATGCAGGCCTTTACAGAGGATTACAGCATGTTCTTTAGTGTATTTTTCCCCTTTGCTCTCTAATTTCAAATAAAATTGAAAAAAGAGGTGGAGTCATGCAAACACCTGCATTGATGCAAAAGCTGCAGCCTACACTTAAAATTTTCTGTAGGACAGGAAATCCACATTATAATCCATTGCAGCCATGCCTATTTCATTGTCAATAAAATATTCCGTTTTCACTAGTAAAGTCATGTACATGCCTAATGCACAGACCAGGATTTTCCAAGTCTCCTGCTGGTGGTCTGATTTCTGTACAGAGCAGAATTGCTGGTACATAATGTGAACCCAACATCAGGAGGTAATGAAGATGACCAAAATCCACAGCTGAAGTGCAGAGAGTAGATTTATTGCATCACCACAGACACACACATTGCCAAGTTTATTCCAAAAAATGTCCAGGCCTCTGCCAGCCTCACACATCCAAAAGGCCTGGCACGTGTGCAATCCTTCCAATGGTTGTGTTTTTCCTCTCTGCTTTTATGATCTCTGATTTGATCTCTCTCCCAAGGCAGGGAGGTCAAACACATCTGGGAGAGGGTGTCCAGGTCTCTGTAAACACCTATGTTATCTTTGCACAGAAATTCTACTTCTCAAAATAGACAAAGGATAAACAGCAGTAGGCAAAGAAGACGGTTTTCCATATTCTCCAAGTCTTGGCATTCCCAGCTACAAGGTCACTTGAGCAAACCTATTGTCCTCACCAAATCCTTCCCTTTTAACCCCTTCCTCCCAGCACACTTTGTATCTCTCTGCTGGTTTCTTTGGGTTTTTTTGTTTCAGTTTGGGCTTTTAATTGTTGGGCAGGGGATATTTTTGTTTCTCTCTTCTTGCTTTCTACCACTTACTTTTATTAAACACTGATTTTTGTACAGTTCTTGTCATCCAGGGGTGGACATACAGTTAGCTACCAAGAGGACACACTGCACTTGAGAAGTCTGTTCTGCCCTGGGTACCAGGGAAGCTTTCTGCAAGACAGTAATAGACAAATGCATTCTCTTTTCGTGCTGTCCATGATGCTTCTAGCAGCTCCTCAGCCTATTGCTGGTTGCCTTTTCCCTCTTCAATCAGCTGCCTCCACCACTTCTGTAGATGAACATAGAATATATTCCTATGAATATAGGTTTATAATGTATTTAAATTCAAAGAAGTCAGATAAGCTTTAGACATTTTAATGAGTACTCTCTGCTAAACTGGCTCCTTCCATCTGAAATAAGGTTTAGGAGTGTTCACATCACTGCAAACAAACCTGAGAGCAAAGTTATTTCCTTACGGGGGACAAATGGAAAGGTAAAAGATTTGTCTGTAACTTTGTTTTAGAGAAGAGGTGCCTCCTCCACATGCTCCTTCTGTTCTGGCACATCTATTGTCATTTCTCCCAAGTTCCTCTCACAGTTCTGTTTGGTATTGACTCCCCCTGCTTCCAGATTTACTTTTTTAAATTAAACTGTTTTCACTTTTCTCCCACAGTAGTATTTCTTTTTTCCTGCTGTGTCTGCTGTGCTTCAATCTGTAAGTTACTCCCACCATCTCACAGGTGTCCCATTTATGACACATCTTGTTACTGTTCTACTCTTTATCACTAATCATGGTGACACTCAAAGTCTTTGACACTTCCAGGGTACCCTGCTCTATAAAAAGGCTGCACTTTACTGCCAAATTCTGTTTTCATTGCGTCCCAGTGTTTGTGGCTGTGAATGGAAACAGTAAATTGTATTGAAACTACACTGCCCCTTGCAATAAATTCATTTCTCACACAGATATGAGGCAGATGTGTATTAGAAATTGATTTCTGAAGTTCATCTATGTATGTGTGTTTCCCCACTAAGTTAAATTTAATGTAATCTGTCCTTCAGGATAAATTAAGTTTACAGATCAGATTAAAATTCTTTTAGCCTAATTCAGAAGTGTGTACCACATGTGATGAGCTAAAATCCATTAATGCTAATTTGGATTCCATTAGATCTGCTTGTGACAATTCAACCAATATCTAATGAAACCCCAGCAGTTATAACTTGCATGTGAAGAATTTGGAGCACAGGGTAATTTTCCAGACAGAAGTGGAAGGAATTATTTTCTGGGATATGCTTGTCACACAGAAACCATGTTAAAAATTGTGAATGTAAAACTTTGTGTCTCTCAATCTTCCAAAAGCATTCACTTGCAAGTCTGCAAAAATGCAATGTAGAAAACAGTGTTAATTTCTGTATATGAATGCAGAAAGAGAGAGATACATAAACTAAAGGCTTACATATATCTATACACATACTATAAAAGCAACAATCAACATCTTTAAAGCCATAAGTAAAATGCACCATATAATAAATAATGAATATAATGTGGATACAGAGGCAAATAAGAAAGAGGAAGATGTGAAAGCATATTAGCCTAAAATAAATATAAACACATAAATATGACCACACATGGATCTCTAACGTGAGAATGAAGAAACCATCATGGTGATCATCAAGTTCCTACTAGCAGAGGACTCCAGGTGCCAACAACCCCCTGAAATACTCCAAAACCACCACAAGAGGGAAACCACCAACATCAGGGCCTAGAGAACCAGGGGAAGGGTAAACACTGCACCAGGGGATAGAAACTAAGTGTATGTATAGCAATTTTAACTGTATCATTGACTTTTTCATATAGAAGGTTCTTTCTTTTCACATAATAAATATGTCTGGACTATTAATGATTCTTGGATTAGATTGTAAAAGTATCAGTTTGATCAACAATAAATTATTTGCTTCATATCTAAAGTGTCTTTCCATTTTGCCAAGAAACAAGATCTTGAATACAACACAGAAATATACAGAGAGACATGCATTCAGCAAATATTCTAGGCTCTTTATTAATCTCCAGACAATCTCAAGGTATAACTGTGCTTAACTCATCCCTCCCACTGCAAGATCTGCTGATCTTTTCTGTTCCCTGCTGCAGTCTCATTTGAAACGCTTTCCTTCAATCCTCCCCCTGCAATATTGCAAAGCTGTCCATGAGAAGCATTTATATTTGCAATACACATGCCTTGGAACATGTAGACTCTGAACATGAAACCGTCATTTTCACAGAGGTCACAGGCATCACTTTATTGTCATTAAATACACAAACGAAGGATGGCAGTAGGTATTCAAATCAGTTTGTGGTTTCAGTTTGAAATTCCTCCCTGAGGCTGAGATGTATGAGTAGGATCTCTGTCCCTGGAGCATGGCCATTTACAATTTCACTGTCAGCAGCCTGAACTTACAGTCACAATGGTAAAAATTATTGGAATTATAAAGTATGCAAAGAATGTGACTCAGGATGATGCTAGCAGATATACCCTTTCAAATCTTGCTCTCTGTGTCACTGTGTCACTATGTGATCATTTGCATGCACACTGAGCATATAAAAGGCAGGAAGAGATGAATGGTGTCAGTAAAAGGCTGAGCTTGGGCTTGAATAGGTTATTCTCTCATCTACCATTATCCCTGCTAATTGAGGACTGCTCCTGGCACATATTTATTTTACTTTTACTCGTTTATATTTCCCTTTTCCAATAGTAATTTCCCTGATTTTTTTTTCTATTTGTCAGTAAGTTGCAGGTACTTCTGTTTTGTAGTGATAAGCCTGCTTTTGAGAAATGCTCACTTCCTTTCTCTATTCCATTATACCAGGCTTTCAAAAGCTTTATTGTGTTGTTGGACCGTGTATTTTCAGGTCATCCAGAGTAGCAAAATTACCTCTTCAATATATTTTTTAAATGTATTTGCATTCTTTGTAGATCTTACATATTCCTTCTGCATCACAAGCCTGCACAAAGCATTTGGAACCTCTAGCTAGTGAGCAATGTGCCTTTGCAACAGGTTGTGACCATGTTCACAGGGGTCTGAGGATGAGGGAAGAGACAAAAATGTTGACTCCATGTTTCAGAAGGCTTGATTTATTATTTTATATGTTATATTAAAACTATACTAAAAGAATAGAAGAAAGGATTTCATCAGAAGGCTCGCTATGAATAGAAAAAAAAAGAATCAATAACAAAGACTTGTGTCCTGGACAGAGAGTCCAAGCCAGCTGACTGTGATTGGCCATTAATTAGAAACAACCACATGAGCCAATCACAGGTGCACCTGTTGCATGCCACAGCAGCAGATAACCATTGTTTACATTTGGTTCCTGAGGCCTCTCGGCTTCTCAGGAGAAAAAAACCCTAAGGAAAGGATATTTCAGAAAATATCATGGCTACAACAGGTGGTGACAGTACTTATAGAGAAATATCATGTGAGATCTCTGAAGATTGCTTTAGCAGTGTGGTGGTCACTCGTGGCAAAACAGTGACAGAACAACAGTGCCAGGTGGGACATAATTCCTTTGCAACTCATTCACTGTAAATGCAGCTTTGTGACTCATCTAACTGTACAGAACCTCTCTGCATGCCAGGCAGTTGACAATCAGCTGTATACCTCTAAGGGGAGTTTTGTCTGCAGCATGAATAAGAAAAGCAAGAGCTGTGCAGCAGAAACTGCAGCGTGTGCATCTTCAGCCTGTGCCTCTGCAGCAGAGCTGGTGACAATCACTAGCTTAGTACTGCAGGGAAGTCCACAGCAGATTTAAAATATATCTTAATGATTAAGCAGAATGGCTTGCCATGATCTCCATCCTCCATGTAAAGTGATTATAATGGGAGGCACATTTTTAGTCAATGCCTCTTCAAGGGTCTTCTACTGCTCATTCAGGTGGGGTCAGGCAAGAACATGGGCAGTGCAGCTCCTGCATTTTGGCCCTGGGGCTCTTCTGGGGGATAGTCATGCAAGAGGGATTGGGTATTCATCCAGTCTAATAACTTCTAATCCCCCTGGGGGAACAAAGTGTAGGAAAAAAGGGATCAGCTAATTATAGCTAATTGTATTAGCTGGGAAAGTCTGATTAACATAATTAAGACAGCTTTTTGATTAGTAGCTATATGGCAGTAAAGCGTGCTTGAATATTGCAAGTGATAAACTAATTAAAAGAAGCATGAGCTAGACAATATAACTAAAGTCCTATAAGGATGATTTTTTTGACACGTGTGTGCTGGGGAAAGCATTCAGGATTGCAGCAAGCATGCAAGGACTGTGAGGCAGATTTTACAGAGAGATGAAAGATTGCAGGTTAATGCTCTGGAAAGTTTGCAGAGTATGAATAATGGGAAAGAGGGAAGAATGTATGAGTTGCCTGGAAACAGCCTGTGGGCCAGGAAACAGGTACTGGTGTAGGGTAAATATAATGATTGTGTTTGGTATTCCTGCTCTTAGAAAGTGGATCTAAGCCTTCCCCCCCATGGCCCCTCCTCCCCCAGGCAGGAATGTAAGTGTATGTTATGAAAGCCAAATACATTTTATAGTATAATTTATCTCTTTTGCAAGACGTGCTGCTTCTTGTTCTCCATGTGTTTCCTGGGGTTTTCCATCATAGTAAGACAGTGTAATTTTAAATTTGGGAAGCCTGATAAGGTGCATGCATAAAGATGAAGAATCACAGCTTTTCAATATTTTCAAGGCAGTACTCAGCTCCTAATTTCATGTTACCCAAGAACTTAAGAGCTGTGTAAGGAGATTTGGAAAAAATTGTAAAATTTTAGTCAAGAATTTTTTCCATTTCTGCATTTTCCCCAAAACAATGGAGGCCCTCCACATGCAGAAATAATAAGATGCCAAACTATTTGAGAAAGATGTGTTTCAAATTCTCCCACAGCTACTACTTTTCCTGATTTGAGTTCAAGTGAATATGTTTTTCTTCCATAAATGTCTTAGTCTGATATATTTTTAAATGAACTTTGGTCATAGCTATAATACAAAACAATCTAGATTTTTCATACAAGAAAATTGTATTTTTTAAAAAAAGAGGTAGCTCACATTCCATAGTATAAAAGTTCATTGTGATCTTTATTTTCATTTGATTTCTGCAAATTAATAGCTTTGTCATAAAAAAAAAATACTTCAATTTCATGTCACCTAATTGTTTTGTTGTATTTCTGGTTTCTTTCCCTGAAAAAAAATTCTTAATGTAGTTAGAAGTGTTTACACTCCTCCAGTGGCTGGAAGGCAGTGCAACAGAAATGTCTGTTTAAACTTCTAAAACATTTTAATTCCTGGGCTGAGCTTTTACGATTTTCCAAGATCCAACAAAATAGTTCAGCCATGCTTTACCACTCTAGGGTCTTGCAAGTCCACTGAAACAAAACAGAAAGTACATTTTTACAAAGTGGAAAACATCCTTTCTATGGCTAAAAAAGCTATGGATAATGATAATTAGAAAAGCCATGCAGTGCAACCCATGAATTTAAGCCTGTTCCTGAACCATTATTAGAAAGGGTACAAGCACTGGAGTACAATGACACTTCTTAGGGTTTCCATTCTAGACAGAGGATATTAAACACCTGCTGGAAAGGCACAGTGATTATGGCCAAAATATAAATAATTTGTGTGGGCTCAAAGCTTTGACCTGTTGGTAGATTAAATCTATACTTTTATTTTTCTTACCAAACCCAGGAGTTTCTTGCTGCTCTAAATCCAGCACAGTTATCTCTATTTAAAATAAAAAGCCAAATGGAAAATCTTGTGAGCTCTTTTCTACCTCAGTATAAATACAATCCCACAGAGAACATGTCCTGCGCTCTCTGGGACCACCACCTCATCCAAACAAGTGATTTCCACAGCCTCAGGGCACAAATCTGCAACATTCCTGATGGAGAATAACCTCAGTTGGAATTTGAGGCAATCAGATATGCTGATCCAGCAGCATAGAATATACTAGGTTTACAAAGGAATTCTTAAGGTTGATAAAACTAAAATGCATATGGCTTTCAATCCACTTTTCATCCAGGTTTTGTGAACAGTTCACATCTATATATTTATATCTACATATCTATCTATCTATCTATCTATACACACACAGATATATATATATCTATATATACACATATATATACAGATACACACACATATATATAGACATAGATATATATATCCTGTTTGGGATTTCACTCTTCCAGTGAGATTATTGCTAATAAAAAAATTAAAGATACTCTTAAAACAGGGTACTGTAATGACTGCTTACTTGTGGGTTTAAGTTCATGTGGATGGTCAACATGTAAAGCTCAACCCAAAACAACAACAAATTCCAACAAAATAAAAAAAAATCAAAGCCCAAAATGAAACTTAACATTTGTTGTGATCTCAGAAATTGGTACAAAAGTTAATGCTAGAATTCTAATGACAAAGACTACAGTAGTCAATTGAAAATGTAATAATGTTATTTTTAAGTGGAAAAAACTATCTAAGAAGTATATTATAATCATGTGTATATAAAGATGTATATTAATCATGTATATATTAATGTGTATATTTCAAAATTTTTAAAAACTTAGAAATTTTCAGTGCTTTCAGAAAAAAAAATATACTCTAAAACTATAACAAAACATTCGAAAGTTTTTAAAAAACCTTTGGTTGGCTTTTTGAGGTTTGAGTTTGTTTTGTGTTTTGAAAAAGCCCCTCTGCTACTTTATTGCAAAGAAGGCTCAGGAGAACCAGCAGGTTTGGTGTAAGTGCTTTAACATGCACTAGACTGTTTAAGTGTCTATGTTAAGCATTTTCAATTAGTATTATTATTATAAACAAAGTAACTATGAATATTTATAATTTTTTCAAAGTTAAATGAATAATAGCCATTAATATAAAGGAGTACTTGCCAAACACAAAATTGAAGTTGAAATACACAACTTAATGATTTAGCTGTCATTTCAATTTTTTGAACTTATTAATAAAAATGTGTGTATTCCTTGTTCCAGACATGTGCACATCCAATAAAGCAACAATAATTAGACTTGGCAGCCAACAAGCAGGCTTTTTCTGAAGCCTGAACTTTTCTTGACATAGCTACCAGCTATACCAAACTTCTTTTAAGAGTTTGTGTTTTCCCTCAGGAAAAGCCTATGGGAAGAAACAGACCTAGACGGTCACCTAAAGTCAGCAGAACTGGTCCTTCTGTAAACTGAATAATTCTAAACAAAATTGCTTTAGTTCCTCACAATCAGCATATTTTTCCTCTCACCCTGTCAGAGATTAAGAAGAGAAGGAGAAAGCAAAAAAAGAAAGCAGGTTTGCATTCTTGCAGATTGACAGACAGCACTTATTCCAAGCCAAGTGACCATTTTCCTCTTCAACCAGGTGTTTTTGACTTTGAGCTTCTTCCCAATCAATTTGAATTGTGTGAGTGACTCTGCAAAGCTGGACATGCAGAAAGGCATAAATGGGTGTTTGGTAAGCAGTAAGACTTATTGTTTACCCCCTACTACTTTTTATTGGATTTGTAACATACAAAAAAATCTTTCTCTCTTATGCAATTGAATAATGATGTGTGGAGTCTTAGTAGTAAAGTACATTTTTAAAGAAACTGAGTTGGAAGTAGAAAGGTAGAGCAGCTACTTCTTTTCTCATGAGCAAAGCACTTCTTCATGTGGATTGGCTGTATTGAAACTAACTAGCATGGAAAGCAGAATAAATAGTTAATCATTTCCTAGCTGTAGTGTACCTCTGTTGAATTGGTTTAACAACCAATTAATTGGTGGTTAATATAAAGGTCTGACTTTCATTGGTAGTTTATGGATGTTCAGACCAGAGCAGAAGTTGCTCTGGGTGACAACTGGTACCTTCTGAGTTCAGTCTTCCTGCAAGAACTTTAAGTCCTTCTTTTAAAAATCAGAAAATGACCATGAAATAACTTCTGACTGCTAAGAAAGCACCTGAGACAACCTTTTGCACAAGCAGTGCCTTACCTAAGCACAAACAATTGAACCAGTTCCCTGCTTAAACTAGGTTCTATTTTTTCAACTAAAGAAAAAATGATAAAAATGTCATGTACATTATGTATAACAGTGAAGTTTATGGATTTCTTACAATAAATACCCTGACAGAAAAACAAGTTTGAGAAGCATAAACATGAATTCTACTTACAATCCTTTGGAAATACTGTTCTTAAAGAAAAATGAAACTTCTCAGTGGAGTTTTTTGTGGAATCAGAAGAAATTTTCCCTCAATTTAACAGGAAAGACAGTCATGTAGATTGAAATGGGAAAAGTCTCACAATGTGAGTTCTCCCAATCCAGAGATAATACCTTAATCCGCCTGAAGGAAGGAATGACAAACAGATATTGAATGATGAAATGTAGATGAGGAAGATATTTCTGTCAGATACAATGCAGCAGGGCATAGATTGTAGCTGGCAATAACATGGGTAATTAATAAAAACCCAATATAATTTTACTAAAAGTCACAGAATCATAAAAAGGATAAGGTTGGAAAAGACCTTCAAGATCATTCGTTCCAACCCCTCTGCCAAGGGCAGTGTCTGCATTAAACAGATCAGGCTGTAATCCCATGTTTATGAAAAATAGGAAGAATAAGCTTGTTAGAATAAAACAAATTATTGATAGAGTCTTGTGGACTTGAAAAAGAAGAATGAAATAACTCCATGGATTTGGAAGGGAAAAAATTGTCACTAGAAAAGAGTAAAGACAAGGAAAGTCAAAAAATAAGAAAAAATACCTAAGAACATTATGTTCAAACCACAGTAAGTCTTGTGAGTTTATCTGTTTATAATAAGGTAGATATATAGAGATATAACCAAAGGAAGGACAGGCTGCAAGACACTTATGTAAAAATAAGTAGCTGGTGTTTGATGTTATAGAAAATAATAGGAGAAGGGCAGAAAAGTTACAGAGTTGGAAAGATGCTAAATGCAAGAGAATTTTGAAGACTTTGAAAGCAAGATTGCAACTTTTGAGGCTGGAGAGATAGTTTCTGCAATGACAAATAAGAGTCCAGTCCTTTCTCTTTTCCTTAAAAATAAATTAAAAACAGAAAGAAACAACCCACAAACCACAAAATCAGCCCTCCTGATGGAAGTTTCAATTTCCTTTCCAGATTCAAGTAAAAAATCTCTTTAGATACTTTGCCACCATAATACATTTATATATCTTTTGGTGAATTTTTTTTTTTTTTAATTTCTGTAATACTAACCCCTAACAATGGCTATTAAAACTTCTAGATGCAAACTTTTGCATCTGCCACTAACATAAATTATATAATTTGAAATTGTTTAGTCCTATCACTCTTTGCATGATTCTTTCATTAATCTGACCGTGAACTCAGACAGCAAATCATGTCTCTCTTGAAATTTAATTTGTTAATGTATTAATTTCCAGATTTTTGGAATAATATAAAATTAATTTATTCATCGTGCTGCATTTGTCAATCCTTAGATGCAAAAATCTCAAAATCTCTTCTTTTATCCCATGTCTTTGCTCTATCTTTAAAATTGACTTGGAGACCAGAACATTTCTGGAAAGAAAGCATTTCTTTTATGTGTACATACACTTATGTCCACACAAATGTGTGTGTTATAAATGGAAAAAGTATAATGTTTTTTAAAATATACAGTCTCTAGATTAAAGACAAGTTAATTTAAAAACATTTTAAATATTTTGCCTGTAGAATGACAAGGAGTGTTGATTTTATAAATTATTGACTGTGAGGAGTTGTATTTTGATATTTCTTGTGTTGCCAGAGAGAATTGTGAAGGTTGATGTACGGGTTTGCTCTTTGATATGAATTATCAGAGAGGTTTGTGTAATTGTGCCTGATGATGCGAGCAGGAGGACAACGAGGGGTGGCTGGAAAGACACAGAGCATGAGACAGCATAAAAATACACATAAAACTACTGAGAATAAAAATTCTTGTCCCACACACTTTGACAAGAATCAGTGTCAAGTTGTTAGAATAGATTTACTGCCCTGAATTTTTAGTGGGTAGAGAAGATTTTGTGTGCTCTTTGCCACCTCAATACAGCAGCTCAGTCATTTAGGCTGCATCTCCTTCCAGTGGTGAGGACAACCCTGCTGAACTTTGCACAAGGTGTGATTAGCATGTTCTGCATCAGTGAGCTCTGGATTTCCATGGAACACTGAAGCTGGGTCAGCTGGGAATCACTGCAGAACTTTCACAGAGATGCCAAGCAGCCAAAGAGCTGCAGCCATAGCAGGGCTGAGGAAAGCAGTCCCCATCTCCTGTGAAGACCCATTATTGCTTAGAAACAAATGATTGTCTGCCAGACCAGATGAATTTTTGCCTTGACAAATCAAGCTGTTCCAGCGCAAATGACTCAACTTTAAACTGAGACATAACCAGAGACATCCTTGTGCATTTTTATGGCAAAGGAAAACACATAAACAGAAAGAATGGCCTCTACCATTTGCCTTAATTTCTGTGGAATTTCATTTTCTTATTTGAAAGGACAGAGGATGCAAATTTCTTAATTACTATGTAATGACTTTCCTTAAACTCAGCTCTAGAGAAGTGTTTTCTATTTTGCTGCTGAGGGATTGGTCTTTCCTCTTCTACATTAGTTGCACTGCAGTTATTTACAGAAGAAGGGAGGACATTTTGAGCTTTGGATTGGTACTTACCCCACAAGTAAGAGATAGCACACAGTTCCTTCCCTTTCCCAGAAAGGAATATATTCACTTTCCCACAGTGACTGAAGCTGTACAAAGTAAGTTGCAGTGATAACCTTTAATGTTAAGCTATAATGATAATGATTGTCAGTGATCGGGGGAAAAGTTAGGAGAAACTCTCATGAGGATATGTAATGTAATCCAAGTTATTCTGGCTGGAGAAGCAATGACAGTCCCAGACCACAGATAAAGACTATATAAATATCATTGGTATGTTACATACCTAAGCTAGATGCACAGCTTGTTTCCCTTTTCATCTTTTTCTACCTTACTTGCCAAGTTAGAAAAGCTTGTGTGTGCCAATGAGGGAAGGTTGCTAATCTTCACACTAAATAATTTTAAACAAAAAATTGAGAAAGAAGGGGAAGAAGTAGACAGAAAAGCTGCCAAATGATGTTTTATCTGAAGCATACCCTGGTCCTCATGCTGGCACATCCTTGCGCTGCACCCAGTGTGCTCCCTGCTGTCCTGGCCCCCTCATCTCTCTCTGATAAGAGGGGCCTTGGGGCCGCTGCAGGAAGAGGGTTTAGGAATTCCGGGGAAGAGAGCAGCCCTGCATTGTCCTTCAGCTGCAGATACCACACTCAGGGAGCAGGATGCTTTATAAGGAAAACCCTGTAAACAAGGGTGTGACCGTGGTCACAAGGGTTCTTGGATGAGGGAAGAGACGAGAATGTTGACTCCATGTTCAGAAGGCTTGATTTATTATTTTATGGTATATACATATATTTTACATTATAACTATACTAAAAAGAAATAGAAGGAAAGGTTTCCTCTCAGGAGCCTAGCTAATCTAAGAATAGAAAAGAATGATAACAAAAAACAGCTCTCTCAGACTCTGTCTGAGATACCTCGGTCCTTGATTGGCCATTAATTATAAACATCCAAGATGGGCCAATCACAGGTGAACCTGTTGCATTCCAAAACAGCAGATAACCATTGTTTACATTCTGTTGCTGAAACTGCAGCTTCTCAGAAGCAAAAATTCTAAGAAAGGACTTTTCGTAAAAGATGTCTGCGACACAAGGGATGTAGGGAAGAGGAAAAACCATAGACATGTCAAAATCTTTGACCACTGGATATCACTTTCTATAGATAGATTACCAGCAAAAAGGAGGATTAAGGAGATCCTTAGCCTTGGCTGGATGCAAAGGGTAGCGTACTGCCAGGGATGAGGAAAAGCATGAAGTACGTAATGCCTTCTTTGCTTCAGTCTTTAGTACCAAAACCAGTTGTACTCAGTATCCCTCAGAGCTGGAAGTCAGTGATGGGGAGTGAATGAGTGAATGCTGAGTGAATGATGCAGGAGGAATGGTTAGTGACCTGCTACACCAAACAGACACCCACAAACCTTTGGGCTGGCAAAGGAGCTTGCCAAGCTGCTTTCAATCATTCATTTACCAGCCCTTCTGCTTAACTGAGGAAGTCCCTGCTGACTGGAAATTAGCAAATGTAACACTCAGCTGCATGAAGGATTGGAAGGACAGGAATTTCAGATCTGTCAGTCTGACCTCAGTACCAAGAAAGATGATGAAGCAGATCAAAAGTTTCCTGTTCAGCCTGACTACCAGACTTAACCACAGAAAATGTACCTCAGTAAACTGTTCATTGCCCATTTGAGTTATAGAGGTAAATTTATTGATGTGTACTATCCAGGAATTTCTATTACCAGCTTTTCCTGAGATGTGAAATCCTGGACTATGTTTGCTCAACAAGCACTTTTGCGTCAGCTTCATAAAAGCTCTAGTGTTTCCTCCCTGCAGATGGCATAAACACGTTACAGGCTTTCTAGTCCTGTCACACTGAAGCAATTCATCAGCATCACAAAGAATCCCACTGGCTTTGGATATGTATCTAATAATGAAATTCCTGTAAAATCTTCTAAATCTCACTGAAGTCTGGTCAACCCGCTATAAATCTCCTCTGGCATTTTACCTCTTGATCTGAAATTGCAACAATCTCCTTGCAGAGAGTTAAACTGAAAAAGAAAGTGGGAGCAAGCCTTGAAATTCCCACATTGCCATTGAGAAAGCTCAATTTAAAATGCAGTTGATAGAGATATAAGCATATACTTTGCTCTGGTTCAAAATATTCTGTATAACTATTATTCTAGTGGAGTAAGGATTTAATTGATGCCGCTATAATTGCTTTAATAGATTCCTTACCATATGCTTCCTTCAGGATTTTAGAACTAGGTTCCTCAGTTGGTTATTAATAGTCCTGAAAAGGCTTTTACCTTTGTGTTTGGTCATGTGAATAAATTGCAGTCCTCCTATTTGGAATGCATCTAACTGTGCATTTGTCCAAATCGATGCCTTCCCGTACTTCCAATTTAAGATATCCGAACTAATTAAAATATACCTTATCTAACTACATTATTATAGCTGGGAAGTAATTTTATATCATCATTAAATGAGTTGCACGTAATTAAAAATTAACTTTCGTATTGTAATTAGCTTTTAGAATGAAAATAAAAGTGCTGATACTCTTCAGTGCTTCTGTAATGTGGTATTCTCTTACCTAGGCTTTAGCCATAAATTTTCTCAAAAGAAACCCTAAAAGGTAAATACATTCTGATAAGGAAAAACAAAGTTTGGGGATTTTCAAATACATACTTTTTTCCTAGGTGTATACAAAGCTCAGTGTCTTATTTGACCTAGACCCCTTCCCTCCAACCACTTTTTCCTCCTAGATAAATGAAAAAAAAATTAGAAAACATTTATTCTAGATGTGTGAAGAGTCCTACTTTTAAAAGCACAAGAGGCACAACTTGCTAAGGTAGCTAGTTTGCCATTATTAATAACTCATCTCATGTCAGATGTTATACAGTAGATAGGGATATTTTGTTCCATCAAAAATTATAAGAAAGTGGTTAAAGAAAATAATCTGTAGTATTAAAAAAAAAAAAAAAAACAAAATAAAAAACCAAACAATCAAAAACTAATTTAAAGTTTCAGTTCCTTGCAATGCAATACCAGTCACGGATGGATAACAACAATAATTTCCCCTGAGTAACAACAGTAATTCTCCCTGATTATGTAAAAGCACAAAATTACAAAATCGGTCTTTTTAAAAATTGTTATTTAAAATGAAGAAAAATTCTTAAAACAACATCTTGTCTGAAAAACTGCAAAATGTTTCAGCAATATTATTGCAAAGAAAAGTCATAAGGAGGAAATATACAGGAGAATTTTCAAGATATTAAAAAAATGCTCAGATATTCCAGAAGACTTCCAAAATTTTAAAGAACGTTGTTTCTAATAAATATTGCACTTCCACTAAGGTAGAGAGCATTTTTCTTCTCATCAATGGTAAGATTAAATCAAAGGATAAGAACATGGATGAAAATGGGAGCTCCAACAACATTACAGAATTAAATCAAGTAAAATCTATGGTGGAGATGTGTAATATTACTGATATATCAATGCCCATGAAGTAGTTAAGTGGTTTAAATAGTTTTATATCTCATAAATCAATTTGCTTCCAAATACTAGAAAAGTGAATCTGTTTCTGTCACATTTTGTGCTCTTTTAGTACATAAATAAAATCTTTCTTTGTATAAGGCACTTCCTCTTAGAGCAGGTTTTATTCTGGTCTGAGCCAGAGGAGGATGCTGGGATGTTTCTGAATCAAAGAATGCTAAATATTGACAGTCTTACCTGTGATAAAGCAACTTATGTCAGCTTTGGGTGGTGGAAGGTAAACAGGAGGGGTAACAATCATTTTTCCAAAGGGGCAGACAAAATATTTTGAATGTGTCCTTTTGATTTTTACAGCAAAATATTTCAAAACTATTGAGTTGTGGGAATTTATGCTAAAATCTGTTTTGTTTTCTGACAGCAAATATTTTGGCTGTAAGACAGTATTTTTACTGAAAAAATCAAGCAATGTAAAAATGGCAAATTCATGGAGTATAAATTAATTTGCTTGTTCAAAAGCTTAAGAACTCTCATCCAATTCTAGATGATCTATTTAAACAAGGAACACAGATCAGATTTCATCACACTATTTTTGAAGGTAATTTTGGAAATACTAAATATTTTAAAATCTTAAACATTTCATGCCAAAAAAGGACAATAACAGTTAATAAAAAATGAGGCTGTTGTGTTATATTATGGCGTCTCCAAAAAACAATAGTCACATTTTCCATCCACATTTTCTCCTGCTTGGCCCAATAAAAGGGCAGTTTGTGTTCACCTGTAGCCCAACAGATAAAGGGCTTTTTGCAACCATCAAGTTAGATTGTATTAAATTTGTAGTAAATTAATTCATCTCTCAGTGTGCAAAATACTTTGTTCCTTTTAATCCAGAAACCTAAAATTCTTGTAAGAAAAGTTATTTCAGCAAGAAAGATAATAGGATACTACTAACAATTCATATGTAAATGATGTTTATATGCCATAAAATTATTCTAATAAGCATGCAATGATGTGATTTGAAAAACAACTTCATCTGCAGTGATACTCTTAATGGCATTAAATGACAGTCTCGTAAAAACATGGTTTTCATATTACCACATTTCCAGGAAAAATATGTTTAAATAAAAATACTAGCAGAATTGAAATTATTTTTTCTCTCCTAATATTTGTATGTTTATTAAAATCTAAATATTTTCCATAGCAATCACACAGGCACACCATCTGTTCACAGATTCATTACTGTTTAGCATCCTTTCCTCACTTTGATGCACTTGGAAGTTTTCCAACATTAACTTTCTCCCTTTTAGAAGGACTGGAAAGCAATTGCAACGCAACATTTGGAGTAAGGATTAAGTCTTGATGAAAGGAACCTGTGATGAGTGAGTTATTCTAAAAAAGATTTGCAGAATCATAGCTAAGATGAATGCAGGAATAGGAAAGTCACGTCTGAAGTTAAAGGAATTCATAAGATTTTCTAATTATTAAGCAGACAGACAAAAATGTAATGAAATTTAAAAGTCTTTCAGGGAAACTTACAGAATCATGACTGAAGGATGAAAGACTTTGGTTACTGTTCAGTGAATGGCAAATGGACAATGGAAATCCTCTGACAGGATGGGACATGGACATGCACCAGGAAGCATGAAACACAGAAGGAAGCTGTGTAAGCAGAATGGAGGGCATGGGAATAGCAGCAGGAAGTTTTTCAGAAACAAAAGTATAGCATCTAAAAGGCTTTGCTTCTGTACCTCCATTCTCAACTTATGAATCATAGACAAATACTGTACAAAACCTGGCAACTTAATTTGCCTTAATTATGTGTTTGTCTGGGAAGTGGTGGACTATCATTTCCTCTAGAAAGTGTCTTGATAGTCAAGAGAAAGAGACAGGACCATGAAAGGAATGAGAAGCAGAGATGAGAAGTATAGAAAAAAATACAACTCAGATGGCAAATAGGAAAAGACATGATATTGAAAAAACTGTGCATCTTGCATGGTGGTGGCTGGAGTAAAGTAAATTAGAAGAAGAGCCTGCTGTTGAGAGCAACAAAATTGTTAAGGAGTGTGAGGTAAGTGAGAGTGAAGGGAAAAGGGAGAAAAGGCTCTTAACTCTGCTGGCCCTGGGCCTACAGAAGTCTCTCTTTACATCCCTTGTCAGATGTCAATTCAAGTGGATTTTGGCTTTCATAATACTATCCCAACATACTTGGACAGTATTTCTATGTTCTTTCTGGATCGTCCAATGCTGCCCCCATCTTTTATCTACTTCCTTTTAACATTTGAGCCTAGTCAGGAGATCCTGATTCATCCATAAAGGCCTCCTGCAACTCTTGAAAGTCAACCAGCCTTCCTGAAGTCTGCTTTTGTTTTGTTTTTTTGCCTGGATTGTATTACATCAGATTTTTTAAAGTAGGCCCCTGAAAGTGTTAAACTCTGCTTTCATGAAGACCAGGGATGATACTGTGTTTTTAGCCTTGCTTTCTCTTCTGAGTATCCTGAACTTCACCATCTCATGTTCCCTGCAGTCAAGGCTGCTGCAGGCCCTCACATCCCTGATCAGTTCTTGGATCAATCTGACCTGTTAGTGTTCTCTCCTTGTGGACTCCTTGATCATCTGTGTTAGCAATTTTTCACTACTGTAACCAAACCTGTGTTGCCCCTCCAGCAGATATTAGGGTAGTTTAGGTTGCCCATGAGGACCAAATCTGGCAAAAATAAGGGTGCTCACACTTGCCAAAGAAGACTTCATCTTCTCTTACATCCAGATCAGGTGGTGTGTAGCAGACACCCACCACAAAATCACCAATATTTGTCAGACTGCTCTTGGCCCAGTTCATGACTGCTCATTGTTGTTGTCTAGGCAGAGCTTTATGCATTTCTGTAGCTCCCATAAAAGGCAGCTCACTCTCTCTACCTTCCCAGCCATACTTCCCAGAGCCTCTATGTGCCCATCATCATGCTGTGTGAGCTGTACCACCCTGCCCTTATCATCTGAGTGAGGCAGCAGTCCTGTAACTTCACACAGACCTCTAGTGCATCCTGCTGTTCAGGTGTTTCAGAGAAGCATCCAGAAAAGTTGTGAGAGCTTTGCCCAGGACCATGTCCTGTAGGCTATCTCTTATTTATGTGCCTATACTCGAGGTGGGCCCCTTCAGCCCTGTATTGCTGATCACAGTCCCCTGCTCACATCAAACTTTTTTTTCCTATCCCAGTCCATTTTTTCTGCTCTTTCCCAAACGGTGGAAGCACAACAAGGGGTAATAGTTGCAACTCTAACATTCAGAGTTCTTTGCTCTGGCAAGAACACAAAAGGCAGCTGAACCTGAAAGGCCACAGGATGTATTAGAGGTAAAGGAACCTCTACAGTGCTAACTGTAAGAGAACTATCATGGGAGCAAACTGCAAGTAGAAGTTCATGGATCAGTTGGAGCAAACTAATAGAATATGGTTTTCCACCTCAGGCAACCTCAAAATGGAGCTGCTGGAAAAACAGTGGGGCTGGCAGCAGACTGGAGAAACTCCTGCTTACAGCTGCCTTCCAGCAGCCAGAGTGCCACCAGGGACAGAGCTAAGAGATGTGATTCATCTTCTCCTTGTAATTGGAGCTGACAGAAGTTGCATGTTTTCCTGACAGCATTGGCAGAGCGCTTGCTTGTTCTCCACCAGGCTCCCCAGGCATCGCTGGGAACCTGCAGTGCAGAGCCTGGTGGGCTCGGTGCCAGGCCAGCGGGTACCACACACAGGCAGGGCAGCTGCACTCCTTCCTGCCTGCAGCACTGCTCTCACCCACACAAAGGTAACCATACCAACCACAGCAAGGCTGCAGGGTAATGAGGTTATGTGCATGCTATAAATTTCCCCCCACACCCCCAAAAGTTGTTTGCTAAGAGAAGCAGTTTTTCTAAACAGTTCCAGAGCCCCTTTAAAGAAGGTCTGGCATCTAGCAACATATTTCTGCATGGTTAAAATAATGTTGCAGCATTTTAGCAGTAATTTTGCCACTGTTTTTGTTTATAAGGTGGAAATGCAGTCAAAAAGGTGTCTTTACTTCATTGTTTAAGAAAGGGGTTTAAGTTAATTATCTTGCCCTGCTAGTTAGACTAAATAACAGTGCCATCTGCTGAAAGGTAGTAGTGACTTGCAGGAAAAGTTTGCAGTCACTGTCCTTTACTAAGTAGAAGTATAAAGAGAGAACAAGCAAAACGGTGCTAAAAGCAAAGAGAGAATAAAAGCAGTGTGGGGAGACAAAGACATACAGGAAGGATCTTCATTAAAAGGAGGATGAAAATAAAGACAAAAAAATATCTAAAAACAAAAGGGAAAAGAATTAGGCTGAGAGCAAAAAAAGGTGTCTCTTTTTTAACAATATTGATTTGAAGTTTAATAAATCATGATTCATTATATTCTTTAAAGTGACCTCCCTTTTCAAATACCTAATAGTTCATCACCCCAATGGCACTGGTCTGCTCATGTCAATAATCTTCAGCTTCAATCTTGCAAAAAAACTTGCATGTTAAAGTCCTTTAATCAAATTAGAACAACACCCAATAATTAGGATATGGTTGTGGCTTGTATTAAAAAAATATTCTTATATATACCAAGCAGTTTCTTGGCTTCTGACACAAGATATTTTTTATTGCTATTAGCTTCTGGAAAGGATAGCTAATGAAAAAATATCCTGGCATGGGAGAGACAGTACTGGGTGAAAGAAGCAGCAAAAAGATGGTGCATATATTGCTAAAAACTCTGCCTGTTACATTAGCCTTCTTTTCTGAAATATTTATAGGAAACTGATGTTATTCCCTTTCCATTTTTCAGTGGGAGATGGGCATGTGAAAGGAACCTAGTCATACATTTCCTTGGCATTTGGTCATATTATCCAGGTGTGCATTAGAGGTTTCCCCAAGAATTTTGTCTCACCACCTTGTTTTAAGGAGTTTAGCCACCCTTTGAATCCCAAGAAGTAACTTGTAACATTTTAATTTTTAAAAGAAAGAAGACCTTTGATTAAGACATCAAAGTGGAAAGTTATGACTTTATCATTAGCTTGGTGATAACACTTCCTGGAGAGCTAAAAATAAACACACTATTTTAGCAAGAGAGAACAAATTTATCATGTAGAAATTGAAGTGGTTTTTATTATATTTTCTACTGTGCTTTCAGCATACCATAAACATGTCAACTAACAAATTTTCATTATCCTGAATAATGTCTTGCCCAAGAGAATGGTACTCTTTTTTTTACACTTTTTAAAGAAACTAAATAATTGTCATTAATGCATTCAGCATTATACCCAACAGCAAAATTTTACTGAAAAAATGGTACACATCATGTTTATAATAGTTCAAACTCTTTTAGTTTATCTCAATATTTTCAATACCGGATATTTTTTAAAGCTTCAACTCCTTCACCACTGGGATTCTGAAAATCCCAGTATGCTACTTTTTGATTTTGGGGTTAGTGCCCTATTCACTTTGCATGAAAAACTACAACATTTGACAATTTTTAAGGATGAAAAAGGTGAATTCATATAAAAGGTTTCCCAACCTTTTTCCTGGTTTAAATCTTGTTTTCATCTTTTTAGAACAGCCTTGATATATACCATCATTGTAATTTGAATCAATTAAAAATAACCTTATTATCTGCAAGATGGAAGATTAAAAGAGATGTTTGGAATAGATTGCTTATGGTTATCAATAAAATCCATTGGATAGGCAAAAGTTAACTTAGGAAGGAACTTGAACTAGACAAAAAGATGATAGAGACAAATCAGTGTGATTTAGAAAATGGAGTCTACAAAGTAATAAGAACTAGCCTCTGAAATAAGACTATTTTCTCTTGATGGAACAGAAGAGTAGAAAAATGGTACCATGGAGATGAGACAGTGACGAAGAACCACACTTAATATGGTGAAAAACTCTAATGTTTAAGAATTTTAAAAGAGTTTTTTTTCCTTTTGGTGCTAAAACTCTTAAAGGAGTTGTCTGGTCTGAGGTTTTGTTGTTAAAATTTAATATTTTCTTTTTGATATCTAAACCCAAAGCACACAATCTAATTAAATCCATAAGATGGAAAAATATAGATATGTTGTTAACCACATAGATGTTTGTTTTCTTGGGGGTTTGGAGGCTGGTTATTTAATTTTTTAATTTTGGTTTCTCCCTGCTTCCAGCAAAACATCCTGAAGATTTTTCCCACTTTTTCAGCATTTCAAATAATTACCCTCACCTTCCCCCTGAAGGAGAGAAATTAGCTGGATGGGAAGAAATATTATGTAGGCCAGCTAAGTCATGCTGAAAGGTCATCATTTGTTTTCTTTTCATCTTGTGATCCATTTTGAAAAGAATATCATAAGATGACAGGCTAAAAGTAATGCTTACATTACCAATTAATTATACATTAATTGCATCACAAAATTACTGCAGCATTTCCAGGAGACAGATTTTGGGGTTTTGTTGTTGCTGTTATTTTGTTTGCATTTCATGATTAAAATACCATGGTGTTTTAAGGTGGCCAAGTTATGAGATAATTTGAAACCCTCTCAAAGACCAATAGGACTGGAGAAAAGTTTTCAAATGTTCATAGAATGAAAGAACAACAGATTTCTCTGCTTCTACATTCTGAATGTAAAACTTAGTAACAAAAGGAACTTAATGGAAGTTTGAATGTTTCATATATTTTAATACATAAGTCCCTTTATATTTCCCAGAAGAATTGAGCTTAGGGAATCAAGATTTACAGAGCAGTAAGCATAATAATGGTTCAAAGAGTTAAATGTGTCCAGTGCAATAAATTAGACCCTGTGAGAAGTTCCAAAACTGAAAAAAATCCCCACCTTTGATATTGTTTTCATAGCAATAACATTATTTGTATCCAAAACCACCTAAAGATAAATGCAAGGTAGTGTTTGGCAGGAAGCATTGCTATTTTTGTTACCCTTGTTGTATTACTTCAGACTCTGTTCCCAGAAGCTTGTCTGACAAAGCTGGAAGAAGGTGAACTCTAGTCAGTAAAGTACATCATCTCTTCCTGAAAAACTTGGCCACTTCTCACTATGAAAACTCCAGCCATCATATAAGCTAGCAGTAGTTTTCTCAAAGAAAAGAGCTGCTTAAAATATGATAATTAAGAAAATGCTTAGTCTCCCTCTCTTTCCTCTACTACACTTAGAAATATGTTTTTCCTGTAGTGTGTTTGTACTTGCACATGAACTCTTTTAGTTACTCAGTTAACTCTGAGAATTTGCTTGAAGTTTCAGCAAGGCATGCACTTCCCTGCCTCCTGCAGTTCAAAAATCCATCTTTAACTATTGAAGATAGCCTGCATACTCTGCAGGAGAAATCATTTAGCTGCACAGAAGTAACAAACTTCCACCAAAAAAAATATTGCTTGCAAAATTTTGAGCGTCCCTACATTTTAAGCTTCACTGTTACTTCAGCTCTTTTGTTCTCAACACTCTTAACCAACAGTAGATATTGTAATTGCATGTACTCTAGAAGTGAATATTTCTCTCAGTTGCATATCAATAGGGAAGGTAATATTTTCTGAGAGCTGGTTCCAAGTTGAATGCAGGGATATTGCAGAGGTTAATGGCTGATATTAAACTCCTGTTGTTATCAGCAGTTTGACTCCACAGTTCATTACTACTGCCTTAGTCTGTTACCGCTGCTTTTCTTCTTTCCTGTGTATTTACAAGTTAGAGACAGAGCCCTGCAAAGCACTGTAAGGATTTCAGTATACTGAGTAAAGGATTTAGACAGTGCTACTTGTGGGCAAGTAAATAGAACTCCCTTTATCCAAACTGCAATTTTTCCTATGTGTTGATTTTCATCCTTGTTCATGTTCTGAATAAATAAACACATATTTTGCTTTCTTGGTCTAGAAGGGGGAAATTTTTAGGAGGATCAGGCTGGGAAACACACATCAATGATGCCCCCCACCCCCATACCCACTTCATTGACTGATTAAGCCCACTTAAAAAAAATAAATTGAATAAACATGAATTGTTTGGGCTTTTTTCTTCCCAAAACCAAGCTTAGATGAAATTGCTTTTCTCTGAGCCAAAATATAATATTTTGACAGAAGATTTCAGAGAAGATGTGAAAAGTGAAGAAAATGAAGGGCTGGTTTCACACAACTGACACAAGTAGCAGTGTTTATGGTCAAGTAACAGGGAGGTTGGGCATCCAGTCACCATGGGAGGGGGACAATTCAAATTTTTTTGTTCCCCTCAGTCAATTTGAACCTACCACCTTCTGGTTTCTAGGGACTCACCAAGCTACAGTGTCTTAATTATAAGCTAATTCATTGTATTCTCTTGATGCTTTTCCACTTCTACAAAAAAAAAAAAAAATGTATTCCAGAACAGATGTTACACTCAGGTGCCACACTTCCCAGAAAACTACTATCAACACTTACATATTTTTTATAGAAAGCAGAACAGCTCATCAAAAGCACACAAAAATACATAATTTCAAATTAATACTGCTAAATTAATATTCCCTTTGGGTTTTCATTCCTCACCCTCAAGCAAAAGAAGAACCCAAGCACTCAAAACATAAAAATGCTGCTCTGTACTAACTGTAAAATTCAGGAGATGACAGAGATTCTGTTCCTCTACTACCGAATATTCATCCAGAAGAGAAAAAACATTAGACAAGTCTATGTGGACTACTGCAATTACAGTGGTGTGAGCCCTATTCAGAAACTTGAAATACAGACTGAAAATACATGAAGCAGAGAAGGAGAATTAATAGAAACATGGAATATTAAAGGTTTGGAATCGAGCTTAAAGATCTAGTCCCAACTCACCCTGCCATGAGCAGGAACAAATTGAATTTGGATCTCCCAAGCCATAAATGTTTTCACATAGTAAAAGGGAGGAACTCTTACAGGTGTCACTTCTTGCATGCTATTGTGTCACCACAGCATGTCAATGTGTATATACATTTGCAGTTTTAATTCTGTGCCCTCCTCAGTAAGCAGATCATTTCCAAACAGGGAAAAAAATAGTGAGTCTTGCAAACTTCAGTAAGCAAAATAATTTGAAAGGTACAGTATGTTATTATGTGATCAAAATCATAGAATCAGAGAACATTTAGGTTATAAAAGACCTCTAAGATGATCAAGTCCAACACTGGACTAGCCCAGCACTGCCAAGTCCTTCACTAAATCACATCCCTGAGTGCCACAACTAAGCTTCCTTTAAATACCTCCGAGGATGGTTACTTCACCACTCCCTGGGGAGCACTTTCCAGTGCCTGGCAACCCTTTGGTGAAGAATTTTTCTTTTCCAAAGTCCAATCTAAACCTTCTTTGGTGCACGTTGAGATGGTTTTCTCTTGTCTCTGTTAAATAATCCATATTATCACTACTTTGTCTTGGGAATCATAATTTTATTACTCTAGATTTGCATTCATTGGGAGACTGCATTCATCTGGACTGCTTTTAAGGTAGCTCTGTGGCTGAGGTTCACAATACATATGTCAGCTGGCAAGAGTTCACATTGTGGGAATTGCATTATCTGCCACGTGTGTAGAGCCTGGCAGCATCTACACACAGCCTGCACCAGCAATGCACAGCAGCTTAGTGTTTCCAAGCAAAAGACAGGTGTAAAATAGCACAAAGGTTGTGTGGGGAGGGGGAGGCAAAATTAATACACTTTGATCATAAAGAGCAATGATTCTTACTGAATCTCTCAAAACCAGCCTTTGTCGTTATTTCATCTCTAGAGCTCATACTGTGATGTGGCTGCACCACTGGTTCCAAGGGAAAAGGTTCATGTATGGACTTACAAACTGCATTTCTTCACCCCTTGATCCACCCTGCTATTCCTTCACCTGGATATGAGCCAGGCTTCTCCTCTCTGATTTCTGAGTCATGCCAGCTCTGCTAACCTACGCTTGGATTACTTCCCTCCACCTTCACAGGCCAGGAGCAATTCAGCATTTGTCCACCTGGCAATGCACCAAAATAGCTGTTCCTGGCAGGCACACAAGTCGTGCTGGTTCAGCATTTCCATTTGCTCATTTGCCACTGCTTTTTCATCAGGAGAACAAGATTGCTTTTCTGTCCTGTCCACAAGCCATGACCTCTGTGTGTCTGTGTTTATCATGGCAGGACATTTCTCCAAAAAAACAGTTTCTGTAGAACTATCAACTATCTACCAATGAATAGATTTATTAGTGATGTAGAATATGTCTTTCCAACCCTCTACACCATTAAATAAATATTACCTGTCTTAAATCTCTGTCTCATATAACACAGTCCTGATGAAGACTGAGCCTAACCTATTGAATATGATGACATTCTGGAACAGTACAGAGAATCTGAAAAGATATTTCCATCCATAAAACATAAGGATTGAAAGAAATGTATTGCAAATTCCAATTAGTTTTGTAAAATAAGTTATGGGCTATGAGTATTTGTATTTTTTAAGTATTAGCAATCAGGAAACTGGAGCAGGTAGGCTTTGTTTCCTTTAAAAACAGAGATTGATGTGGGCATATTTGAACAGATCACATTTCAGAGCTTTATAAGGCATAACACATCTTTTCTCAGATCACAAGTGGCCATCTTAAGTTCATCAATATTTGCCTGTACCTCAGGGCTTGATTACCCAAAACTGGTGAGCAGCTTGCATGGCAGTCTGCCCTCTGAGCTTGGTTGCTAGGTGGGGTTTTGATTTCTTCTTCTGGGAATAAAGGGAGGAGAATGCTGCCCATTGATTCTATTTTGATGGAGTGGTTAACAATACATAAGGGAGCAGAGTCAAGCTCCCTCTGCTGCCTTCCACAACATGAATTACAAAGATGTATTAATATCCACTGCCATTAATTTGTGCGTTTAATCAATTGACCCTATTTGACAGGAGTCACATGCACAAATATACCCATACATAGGTACAAACATGAAGATAGGAATGTGGTAATAATTCCATTTCAAAATCCATTTTTTTAAAGTGTAGAAAATTATCATTTTAATTGGAAAAACTTAAACATTTTACATTAATCTTTAATTTTTTTCATTTATTGTTTTCTAAGACCTTATGCAAAGGGATAGGAAAAAAACATTCCAAATTACAGTTGAACAATGAGTAATAAAATTCAATTGACTAAGCACTGTGTAGGTTCATTTTTTAAAAACCCCAAACCAACAAACAAACAGAAAAAACACCTGAGAGTACTTCTTTTCCTGTTCCACAGTAGAAAGGGAAGAAAAATCCCTTTGTAGAATAAAGAAAAATAAACTGGAATCATAACTACATAATTCAAGGGGAAGGGCAAACCTCACACATTTGGAAGTGCACCTAAAACAAACAGTAGGCTCTGCTGTATAGAATAAGAAACCTTGGTGACTACAAAATGAGAAGTGCATGTGTACATAATGCTACACAGGTTTTAAGCACTGACTTCCAGCGTGCAGGTTTGCAAACAAAGATAACATGCACTGCCTACTGGTGTTATATTAACTCAATCACTCTAGGCACTGCCAGATTGGGTGACTGAGATTTGAATAGTCTGAAAAGGGAAAAATTTGATAAATAATTACATTTTTTACTTATTTATGTAACATTACTTTGCATCTTTTAAAATTTACTCACTTAAAAAAGTACCAGCAACTCTAAAATCCAAGAAAAGGCAAAAGGAAGTAAAGTTGAGGTCTCTCAGACTCATTAATTTTCCTTGGTAACAATTTCCTACTTACCTTCACACAAAGGACTCAGAAGATTACTGATCACAGCTGCATTATAGTTTTATAGCTGACACTATTGCATTGCAAGCCACTGCTTTTTAGTTAAACAATAGCAGAAAATCTGATCATGCAGTCCAAAAATAAAGCTTTATTACCTGAGAGGACCTCTGTACTATTTTTTGGAGGAAGCACATATTAAAAGGCACAAGGAAGTCCTGTTCAATAATATTTGAGGTACACAAAAATTTTTACTGCTAAAAATCCCAAAGATAAATGTGATTCTCTGCCCAGTGCTTTTTGTGTCACTGAGCTATATCTCTATGGCAGCAGTATGCCCTTTAAGATGGGAGTCCTTGGTAGTTTGGAGTTTGGGTTTTTCTTCTTGAGGCAGCAGTGTTTAGTTACCAGATCTAAGGCAACTGCCTTGAAGAGGAACACATTGGGACAAATCAGTCTCACCTGTTTTATGAAAGTGCATAGCTGATGCACTTCTCCCATCTGCAATAGAAAGCAGCACTTGATTTCTTAGTCTGGTCTCTGCTTGATATATGTACTTTTCCTTACCCTACTCACTCTTCTCTCATCACTTCCCTCTGTTTCCTTGATTCTCTCACTCCCACATAATTTATCCATGTACGCCATTAATAAAAAAGTCTTTTTGTGGAAATGGACTTGGGGCTTCCACCTCATAGCCAAGTTAAATTCTTACTTATTTTACTGCTTCAACATAATTTATCAAAATATACACCCCCAATTAATTCTCTTGATGAGACTAATAGCAGGGTTTTATCAGATGTCAGATGCGACTGAGCTGTTTAAATCAGTTGGGAAAACTGCTGGAATCTGGTGGTGTTTGCCATTGAAATGATAGATAAAACACACAGTGTAAGAAAAAATTCAGAATATTCCTTGTCTTGTCCCCAGGGGAACATTTGAATTCTGATTTCAGAAAATAGAGATTCAGATCTACTAGATAGTCAATGAGTCCCCAAGGATGACAGAAAATCCAGAAATGTTACTCTATTTTATAACAATTGAGAAAACCTACATTTTCATATTAGTATCCTTCCCTTCCCTTCCCTTCCCTTCCCTTCCCTTCCCTTCCACATGTATCAGCAAAGGGAAATACAGACATTTAAATATACTTTGACACAGAAATTTCTGGATTCAAGAATTCCTCAAATATATATATTTTTTTTCTCTTTTGAAGAAAGCATTCCAAGACTTGCAAAGCTGCCATCAAAAATATCTGGTAAAAAAGAATGGTGGTGAATGAACATCAAGCTCAATTATTCTGTATTTATTTTCCAGATTTGAACACACATTGATCTCAAATGGTTTAGACAAGAACAATTTAGATGACATAGAAGAGAGGGGGGAGTTGCAATTCACAATTATTACATTTTCCTTAATAAATATACTTGTTATTATTATGATAAAATGGTACAATTCTTCAACTTTATGACTGCCTCAATGTTATTTTTCACAGATGCCCTACCAAACATGGAAGATGTGAGATATTTCAAAATTTTCATTCCATCTCAAATATTTTTTCAGGAAAATTAAGAATTGTTTTATATCTAGGGGATTTGAACATCACATCATATACACATGGAAACAGGGCAACATTTATTGAATTAGACCTATGGTCAAACACTGTGTACCATGACCGGGAAGTTTCACGTGAGCAAAGGAATGTCCCAGTTGGAATGACAGTTGAAATGTCACAATCAGCTCACCTGAGTGTGACTTTGGTAGACAAAGTGAAAGTATTACACAGTCCCAAGCTAAACTATATGAGCAACAAGTTCATTTATCTGGCTTTTTAACTTTTATCCTGAATATTTTACAAAGAACAAGCATAAACGTAGAAGAGCAAAATACCTGATTTATTACTAGTTCATTCAGATTTGTTCACCTCAGTTTTTTGTTAATCTCTGCTTTTTTATGTAGTGTGATTACCTCATGCAGCAATGATTCCATATTGGTAGCTTTGCTCTTGGTAGAAAGCAAGTCTGTCTGTCTGTCTGTCTGCTCAGTCTGTCACACACAACCATCACAAACTTGAGCTGGCTCCAAGACCTGCAAGGGAATGCAGTGATGTGAAGATTTCATACCAATACCCTGAGCAAATTAGGAAAACTCTGAAACGAGTTGGAGTATGCATCTGCCAAAAAAAGGCAGTCAGTTGGCAATCAGCTCTAAAGGCTCATCCTTCCACTGTATGTGGAAGGATAAATAAATAATTTATGCAGGTTAGGAATTCTGGGCATTGATATTTTGGAATTTTGGAATTTTGCCCTGGCCTTTCCACATGGAAAAAACTATAGTAATCATGTCTGAATTTCTGAGACTAGGAATACCCAAGAACAACATATTCCCTGTTCAAAAACAATTTCAAACAAGTTGGTTTTTCAAAATATTTTGTTTCTTGTTCCTTTAAGCTTTCCCTTTATAAATTCAGAATGGATCAGGGACAGCACACTTAAATAAATTATTGTTAAAATATGTAGAAAGACACTCTCTCCTGCATTTAATTGGTTTTAATGGAAGTTATTCAAAAATTACTTTTGATACTATAGATAAAGACCTACTATAAGAACTACTATTTATACTTTAAATATGAAAGTTATTCCAATAAGCAAAGGTATAAAAATTTTCATAAATAATTTATTTAACTAAGACTATAAGAGTTATTTGGCCATTTGTTTTGGGTTTTGGGTTTTTTTTGGTGGAAGCAGGTACTGATGCAATGTCTATGACGGACAATCACAAGCACATACACAGTGGACAGAATTTATGCTACCGTTTCAAGGCTGAAAATATTTAGGAGTAATTTCGGTTATTTATGTGAGTATTTTGAACAAAGCAATGAAGGAAAACAAATTTGATTTAGATTAGACCTTAACTTAGATCTAGCTTGTCAAAAGATGACATCTAGGATAATGAAATGAAAATTCAATAAAATAACAATAATTTTAAAAGTCCAAACTCAAAGCAAAACAGCAACCCTAAGGAATGATTAGGAATTAATGAGGTGCAAAATATTTTCTATCTTAATTATTTCAGCTTGGCAAAGAAAACAAAACACTACTATAGATTTGGTATGGATTTGACATTTTTTCCTCTGTTCGCAGGAGATGTGATGCAAACTCACATTTGTAATTACACTCCTGGGTGCCTTGTTTGCATGCTCAGAGTATCATGGTAGCACTCCCTAAACAGATCTGAGCTAAAAAACTGCACTTTTTCAGAAAAATCCACACTGTTTTCACATTCCTTTCAAGTTCCTTCATGATTAAATAATCTGCTTTTGCTTTTCCAGCAGGTACCTACATGTACAAAATTATTAATATCTATGAGGAAATTGTTTTGTCTGTGACCTAAGAGCACAGATTTACTAAGGTTGTTGAATTGCTGCTTCCTGACACCAGCGTTATCCCAGGGACTCCACTATGTTAGGGGGTGACTCCAGCAGTTTGAAAAGCAAATGCTCTATTCTGAGTGAGTTCAGAAGTAAGAAAATATGGGAAAAAAATTAGTGTTGTGGCTCTTGGCAAAAAATTTTGTGGCTCAGTTTGTTTAAATGAGTGAATCTCTTTTAAGGATAAAATTGACAGTAACACTTCCAAATTCAGAATACATTTTTAAAATACTTCATGAGCAATTCGTGTTTAATATGTTATTGGTTAAATATCTCATCATTTTTATAAAAACAATAATTCCCCCATCCTCTTTGAATATACTGGCATTTGTGTTGACTCCAATTTATATGAGCTTTGAGTATAATTTGCTTAAATAAGTAAACTTTCTGGTTTTACTCTTGTCAAAAGCACTAGAGAAATGTCATTCACATCAAATACCCTTTCTGTTCAGATTTCACCTGAACTAAGCTATCACTCCATTCTGGGGATTTTAATTGTGCAACTCCAAATGTAGCAGAGGAAAAAAAAAATACTTGTCTGAATGTTTACAGTCAGCCTGCAGGGAGTAATATTTTAGTAAGTGAAATTTAGAACTGGGCTATAATTTACTGCTGTTCACTGTCTCTTCACATGTCACTTGATATGGAAACAATATGGAAAGCAGTAACAAATCTCTTAGAATATGTCATAAAGACTACATTGGAGATGAAGCTTATGGATACCATACAACATATGTGGATTTAATAAGGTTTCTGCCCATAATCCATTCCACAGTTTTTAGAGGAAATCAATGTTTATCAATAGGTTGCCAAAGTAATACTATAATACCATAAATGAAGAAATGATAGAAAGAACATTTTTGATTCTTGCATGCTGAGGTTATTTTATTATGGATGCCATGTCCTTACAGTTAAAAAGATGGCTTAGGCTGCAGAGATGTGAAAGAGGCTTAAGAGTTAACTAATCATAAATCAGAGTTGAGTCCACATTGATTGCCTTACCTTTGGTGGCAGAAGCATTCCACTACGGATGAGAATACAAATGCAGCAAGACAGCAGCATTTAGATTGGGAAATACATGTAAATTTATTTCCATAAACTGAGACTCTAGTCTGCTTTTGTTCTGCTCTTACTTTATCTATCTACTTATAAACTTATGGTTCTTTTGAAGAAATGTATTTCTCAACAAGTGTACTCCCAGCCTCAGTGTCCCTTTCTCTAGATTTTATTATATCCATCCATTTGACTATTAATTTTCAAATACAAGCTCTATGATTGCATATGTTCATCAGAAGTAATTGGTGATTTTGTTGTTAACACAGTATTACTTACTGGTATTTTCAAAGAAAAGTTCCTTTTTTCCCCTCACAGTTCAAAGTGACTGGCTAGTTCTTTATTCATCTACAAAGTATCCTGTCCCTGTAGAGGCAGGGAATAATAAGATCTGTGAATTTTGGTGGAGAAGGAATGGATTGTAATACTATGCGAACAAAAGCACCTACATATGTTTCAAAAGAAGAAGCTAGAGTAAATTTGTCTTTTCTTTAAAGATTGTCCCTACTTTACTATCATAATTTTGCCTGTTTATCTTGTATTTCTTCTCCCATTCCACTCAAAAAATCCAGCTGAGCTCCATGGAAGTATTTTAAACTGAGGAGCAGAGCATGCAATCTGTAATGTAGACTCATTCTGCCACTGTTCCATAAACTATAAATATTGATAATGCTGGTAATTTAATTGGTGTTTAAAAAAACACTCAATTTATTCTCATGGGTTTTGGTGTATCTTAAATTAAATTCCTAGTGGGTTAATTTCTGCATGTGCCCTCTGCATTTGGACAGCATTTTGCCAAGGACAAACCTGAGGACAGCAGAGGGAGAAATTAGACATAGTATTATTTCAGAGGAGGTACTTAATGTTTCACAAATGAGTTTTTCTTTGCATGAACTATATGTTATTTCACATATCTGGTTATTCAGATCTGGTTATAGCTTTGAAATTGCTTTCAAAGCAATCTTAACAAGACGCTTGGTGTCTTATCAAATACTTATAAAGAAAAACAACCAAAAAAAAGCTAAATAAATTTTCAATTCTGCCATTAAGCTTTGCACTGCCATTCATCCCAAAACACACATCTAGGATTTAATCTAATATGGTCATCAAACCAAAGGAATATATTTTGTTTTTCATCAGTTTATAATCAGGCTGTGCAATGCCCAATTAACATTTTCTGTTTCTGTAAGATTTTACTTCAGCCAACAATTTTTAAGCTATTGTAGAAACAGAGTTATTAAGAGATATTTTTTATTGCCTGAAAAAACAAAGTACTGAAACATAAAACTTGTGTATCTGTTATGACTTTGGTATTCTTATTTATGTCATTGCCTCTGTCTATGCTCACCTTAGCAAAACATGGTAAAAAAAGATCTCAAAAGGCATGATATGGAGAAAAGCCACAAAGAATCATTCCTTAGGTAGGTTCCTTATAAATCAGGCTATTTATGTATCCATTTATGTAGAATCTATAATACTTTTTGCCCTTTTTCTTCTTTCCATTGGTAAACAAAAGAACCACTTTCAAATACCAAGCCAACATTCTTAGTGTAAAAAAATCTCAGCCTCAGAAATCTCAAAAATTAAGGTATCTTCCTTATGTCCCCCAACTCATCTTAATATTACAAATTAGCATATCACACACTTTAGTGTTATATTACAGTTGAAGAAAAAACTTTCCTTTTCTGTCCAAGGCAAAATTTCAGTATTCTGTTTAATTCAATTATTTTTATTTTAATCCTTTCCAAATATGTTCCTTAGCTGGCCTTTGTTTGCTAGCTGATTTTCTGTACTTCTGTGGTTGAAACTTTTGCTCTTTTTTTGGTCTTCAACCTTTCATAAGGGCTTCCTATTCAGAGATATGTCTGATTTTTTCCTTCTCTGAACTCAGATATCTATTTGACCTCAGTGACATCCTTTTATACCCTTGACCACTAACATCTCTTTACCATAATGATTCTACTTCCCAGGAGTGAGGAGAAGCACTGCTAACTTGTTTGCCCTCACAGTCAAGGGTTATTCCTCTCAAAGAAATTTAAAGAATCACTTAGTAGAGCTGCATCTTGATTTTCTCAAGGAGTGGTCATGCCACAAGTATATTCTCTATTTAAACAATCAAACAAACAGCCCAGTCTGCTAATCTGTCAGATATCGCAGAATAACAGAATATGCAGAGTTGGAAAGGATCCATCAGGATCCCCAAGTCCAACGTCAGGTCCTTCACAGGACACCCCAAGAATGTCAAAGGTACAAAACACCAACCTGTCTTTCAAAGGTACAAAACACCAACCTGTCTTTAAGGGTTGCTACTCTCTAGGAATTTTTAGGAAATCAATGCATTCTTTTCATAAGAAATCCTCTTTATAAAGTTTCCTCTTTATAAAATGCAGAGGAGAATAGGAACTACGGAGTTTATACTAGATGACTTCCTGAAGTCTGGTGGTTTAAAACACTAATTGAACATATTTACCACAAACACACTCCATAAAAAAAATTCAAAGATTCAGCCCTGTGTATCTAGATATGAGGTTTCTAAAAATTCATGCTGATTCTTCAAAGTAGAGTTCAGGCTTTTTGAATTTTTTTTTTCCCAAAATCCTAGAGCACTGACAAAATGAGATTAGGATTCAGCTTGTTTCCGCTTTAATAGAAGATGCAAATAGATCTAATCAATATTTTAAAACTAAATTAAAAATGCAGACTATCACACATTTCTCCCAAGAGGCAATTTCATTTGTTTTAAGCACCAAACCTTCTACTCCTGTATGTGTAGCCCACTGGCATTGTAGCAACTCTTTGGTGCAATAAATGTACTTTATAAATCTTTAGGAAGGGCAGAACTGATTAAAAAAATTACATTTCTCAGGTTACATTCTGAGTTTTTCATTTGATTTTCTCTCAGATAAGATCCCCCACACTAATTACCTCTTGCAGTCTCTAATGACACTTTCTGTGCCATACCCTCAAACTTGTTTCCCCATCTCCTACAGATCCTGTTACACCTAAAATGCCTATATGCTTCTGATATCATTGTTCCTCAAGATCTCTTAGTGGTGTACCTGGTAGGTAAACTCTGTTTGGTGAAGAGCATTTAAGTCACAGAGAAAATAACTCAATGTAAATAATATCACGTTTCTTTTTCCTATTACTAGTGTGATGACATCAGCCTTTTTTATTGCTGGTATCCCCATTGTTTTCACTTGCAGAAATCTCATATCCAAACCCTGAAGCTTCTCCACTCTCTACATCTCCAGGTGTGCCCTCTGCTGTCATCCCCACTGTGAATATTCAACTTAATTTCCTATTTTTCATAATACAGTCTCACTCTCAATGCTTCCAGCTCAGCTACACTTGAAACTCAGTTCTCTGTGCCTCCTCTCTCAGTATATCACCTCAAATCTCCCTTATCCATGCTGCTTCTTTTTTTCAAAGCTTTCTTTCAAAGCCACATCTCTACTTTCATCTCCTCCTACACTCCTTAGCTCTGGCAAATCCATTCTCTTCACCCTCTTTCATATATATTTCTTACTTTTTGCCACTGAATTTTTTGGAACAAACTCAATTATTTATCAAGTTCTGTCCTCCTCCTTCATCTAGGGTATAAAAAAAATCACCATTACTAGACATACAAGCCCTTCAGATTAGCATGAGTGTATAAAATCTTTGGCATCTCTTATCTTACTCATAATATGCAGTTGATGTTTGTGGAGGTTGGAGGCCGCTTGGGGCACAGTGAACATGAAATTACAGAATTCTTGATGTTTGGTGAAATGAGGAGGAACATCAATAAGATTCTACCATTGGACTTCCAGAGAGCAGATTTTGCCCTATTCAGGAGACTTATTCAGAGAGTTCCTTGGGAAGCAGCCTTTGAAAACAAAGCAGTCCAGGAAAGGTGGTTGTTCTTCAAAACAGAGATCCTGAGGGCACAGGAACAGACTGACCCTGAGTGCCAAAAGATGAGTCAACAAAGCAAACATTCAGCCTGGATGGGCAACAAGGTTCTGAAGGAACTTCAGAGTAAAAAGAGGATGCATCATCTTTGGAAGGAGGGTCAGGTCTCTCAGGAAGTTTTTAAGGGGGTTGCTACAGCATGTAGGAAAAAAAAATTAGAGAGGCCAAAACTCGGTTCAAATTATATTTGGCAACCTTTGTAAAGGATAATAAGAAATGTTTTTACAAATATATTAACAGCAAAAGGAAGGGTAAGACCAACCTTTGTTCTCTACTGGATGTGGGAGAGAACTCGGTACCAGCAGATAAGAAGGCAGAAGTTCTTAATGCCTTCTTCACCTCAGTCTTTAGTGGGAACAGGGCTTGTCCTCAGGACAGCTGTCCTCCTGGGTTGGCAGAGGCTGTCAGGGAGCAGAATGGTCCCTTTTATCCAGGAGGAGGCAGTCAGAGAACTGCTGAGCCACTTGGATGTTCACAAATCTTCGGGACCAGATGGGATCCATCCCAAGGTGATGAGGGAGCTAGCAGATGAGCTTGGGAAGCTGCTGTCCATCATTTCCCAGCAGTCCTGGCTCACTGGTGAGGTTCCAGAGGACTGGAAGCTGGCCAATGTGACACCCATTCACAAAAAGGGTGGAAAGGAGGATCCTGGTCATTATAGGCCAGTTAGCCTGACCTCAGTACATGGTAAGGCAGTGAACGGTTTATGCTGTGTGTCTTCACGCAGCCCTTACAGGCTGGCTAGGGTATCAACCCAGCCAGCATGGGTTTAGGAGGGGTAGGTTGTGTTTGACCAACCTGATCTCCTTTTATGACCAAGTAACACACCTGGTAGATGCAGGAAAGGCTGTGGATGATGTGTACCTATACTTCAGCAAGGCCTTTGGCACTGTCTCCCACAGCACACTCCTGGAAAATCTGCAGCCAATGTCTTGGACAGGAGCACTCTGTGCTGGGCTCAGAACTGGCTGGATCAGAGAGTGGTGGTGAGCAGTGCTGCATCCAGCTGGGGCCAGGCACCAGGGGTGTCCCTCAGGGATCTGTGCTGGGGCCAGTTCTGTTCAATATTTTTACTGAAGACATGGATGAGGGTTTAGAGTCTTTCATTAGTAAATTTGCAGATGACACTAAGCTGGGAGCGTGTGTCCATCTGTTGGTGGGTAGGAGGGCTCTGCAGAGAGACCTGGAATGGTTGGATGTATGGGCAGAGTCCAACTTCCAGGAAGAAGTTTAATAAGTCCAAGTCCTGAGTCCTGCATTTTGTCCACAATAACCCCTGCAATGTTACAGGCTGGGGATGGTGTGGCTGGACAGTGCCCAGGCAGAAAGGGACCTGGGGGTGCTGGTGACAGCCAGCTGAACACGAGCCAGCAGTGTGCCCTGGGAGCCAAGAAGGCCAGTGGAATCCTGGCCTGTATCAGGAATTGTGTGGCCATCAGAAGCAGGGAGGTCATTCTTCCCTTGTACTCAGCACTGGTGAGGGCACACCTGGAGTGCTGTGTCCAGTTCTGGTCCCTCAGTTTGGGAAGGATCTTGGGATGCTTGAGTGCATCCAGAGGAGGCAACGAGGATGGAGAGGGGCTTGGAGCACAAACCCTGTGAGGAACGACTGAGGGAGTTGGGGGTGTTTAGCCTGGAGAAAAGGACACTCGGGGGTGACCTTATCACTCTCTACAGCTCCCTGCAAGGTGGCTGTGCTCAGGTGGGGTTGGTCTCTTTCTCCAGGCAGCAACTAACAGAACCAGAGGACAGTCTTAAGCTGAGCCAAGGGAAATATAGGTTGTATGTTAGGGAAAAGTTTTTACAGAAAGAGTGATAAAGCACTGAATTGTCTGCCCATGGAACTGGTGGAGTCACCATCCCTGGATGTTTTTAAAAAAGACCAGATGTGGCATGGTTTAGTTGAGGTGTTAGGGCATGGGTTTGAGTCAATGATCTTGAAGGTCTCTTCCAACATAGTAATTGTGTGTGAAAGAATCTGTAGCTGATGTGATCTTAAAGAGGGTAAATCACAAAATCTTTTTTCAATGAATCTTGGTCTTTAGAATAAAACAATATCAAAGAAATAATCTATCCTACCTGTAAGCCTAAGGGACATGTATGGAGTTAGTCATATTACATGCAGCATTTAAAACCAGATACATTTAAAATTTACTTTCATATACAATCCTTTAAAAGAACTGAAAATTGTACCGGCTCATATATGTAAAAATGAACTAATCTAACAAATCTAATTCTCTCAGCAATTTACACTTAGGGACCAAAAAATACTTTAGGTTTACAAACTCATTGAACATGTGATACTTGCTAGATTTGTTTAGCTTTCTGCAAGCATCATGCTATGTGGTAATACCAAAAGTTGTCCTAAGGTCTTAGTTCAGATCTCAGGGTGCCATTCAAACTAAAAGAAATCTGTAAATATTTACATAATATCCCCCACCTCTGAAGCGTTCTTGAGTAATAAACAAGTGGCTTTTCATCACTATTTTAGAAATCTTTCTGTTCCCAAATTTGGTAATATTAAAATTTTAACTAAGGTTAGTGGAATATTAATTTAAGAATAATTAGGTGTCCAAACAACTAATAAGCTTCATCAGGGCAGGTGAGAATTATGTGAGAAAAAGAGTTCATTTAAATGGGAATTCCTCTGATTTAAGTCAGTCCTATAAGGGTGAAAACTTCAGTAGCCTTTCTCAAGTAAAGATTTAATTGAGCTTTCTAGATCTATTAGATATAATATAACAAGGCATTGCTGGTGTAGTACAAATATTTAACTTAAGTCACCCACTGGGATACCTTTTAATTCGATCATTAATCCTAATTGCACAAGCCACTAACTATAACAGTAAAATAAATAGAAGAGGAGAAAAGGACACATTCTGGGGTGTGTCAGGGATACAGCTACATTATAAAAATAAAATTGGAGCATTAATAAATGTCTTTGAAGAGAGAAGGTGAAAATGTTTTCTGTCGAGTGATGTCCCAAACACTGTGAATGAAAGCAAATAAAGGTCATTCCAAATGAGAGATCATTTTGTCAGCTTCTAAGGAATTTATTTCAGCTCTAATTGTATATTATCAATGTTCCAGTGAAAGACACTGTAAAATTTCCTCTTAGAATTTGAAGGCAATGAGTCTAGTTCTAATTCCTTACCAGTTCTGCAGCAGAACAATTTCTCTCTTTGTCTCTTACCCAAATAACAATGGTGCAATTACTGAATCACACTCTACAGTATCTGAAAAAAATTAATGTTCAAAAAAAGTGATCTTAGAGTAAAATTAGAAGGAAGAGTTGAAAAATAGCCACATCTCTACCAAACTGATTATATTTTTGACAATGCAAAGTAATACTTCCAGGATTGCCTTTTTCACTTGTATAGTACATTATCAGTGGAGAAGACACAGAATATTTATTTCTTCAAGCAGCAGAGAAAACCTGTTACATTTCCTGCAAAATTGTTTAGTTGAGATCACTGAGAATAAATATCCCCTGCACATTTTCCACTCAAAATTTTTGCACTGGCAATTTTGGCTTTACCTATACAATCTCTATCTCAACCCTTGGGACTCCACACTTTTACCCTTCCAATGCTCAATTCCAGGGGAAAGTGAGCAAGGGGCTGTGTGAGGCTGAGCTACCTACTGAGGCTAAACCTTAATAAAATGCAATTTGCAGCATTGAAACTTGGCTCTGCAAGAATTTTTCTTTTAAAATTAAATATTTTTTGTTCTTCTAAATGTGAAATTTTGAATCAGATACTATCAAAATATTTGGTTTTAAAAATAAAATTTTAAATATCAGTCTCAGCCTTTAGTACACTGACAAATAGTAGGCTAAGACAGAAATTAAACACAGAAGCTCAAAGAAATTATGTGACAGACTCAAAGACCAGTTGGATGGTGGGTGGCCAGTGCTCTAAGAAAACTACAAAGTTAATGCTCATTGACCATTTCAAGGTTTTTTAAGTGTGACTATTTTGATGTCCAGTCCAAGATTTTTCTTTAGTGTATGAAAATTCAGTGTTTGAAGACAGCTCACGTAGAATCATCTGCATTGTGTCTCAATTTGACAAAAGCTGAATCTTCCTAAGTCACTTTTAAACTCTTTCAACAAGAAAAGGGGCACAAGTACATGGAAGATGTTTTCAGAGGAGCTTCACCTTGTTTGTGCCATCATAGACCTTAACTCCTGATTAGAATCGATATGCATGAGGCCTGCTCAAAACTCAAGACACCAGTCAATGGGTGAATTTATTATTCTATAAAATTATTTGGGAGGGAGGGAAGTGTAAGTTTTTTTTATTTGGGTCATAAGTGTAACACCTATTTATTAACTACTCCATCTTTAGTGTGAATGAAGAGCCATTCTGGGACTGATGTGGAATTAAGAATGGCCTCTATTACAAAAGAGGAAAATGAGAAAACTTTGCAGTAATGGTGAAAGAAGAACCTCATATACCTTGGTATGCCAGTGTTCACACTGGATAAAGAAATAGGCAGTTTGCTCATGATTACAGTGTAATTCACATTTAGCTTATCAACCACTCATCTTAAAAGCATTATGAATTGAAAGTCTCCAGCAACAGGATGGAAAATTGCACTAACCCCAGAGACCGAGTTTTGCAACTCCGAGGAAGATAAGGAAATTCAGATAGCTCCAATTCTACTTCTATAGTGACCCATATTCATAAAAGTAGAGTATATTCACTACGATTTAGGCATCAGTCCTCACCTCTTAATCTGTGACTGCTCAGCACCATCTACTTTAAGGCAAAGACGGTAAATTAAGACCTTTCTGTCACTGATCATGATCCTCTCTTCTTCCTGTACATCCAGCATTTTGTAGATAAACTTTTATTGAAATTCACATTCCATCACACCTATTAACTCTCCAGCTATTAAAGTAATAATAATAATTTTAATAAATTATCACCTCTTTCCTCAAGAGACTTTTAGTTTAGAAAAGTTTAGTTTATTCACTAGCACGTATAAAAGCATAACCTTACATAAGTGCTACAAGAGTAAGATAAGTTTAGGGTTCAAAAAGTAGGTTAATTAAAATACACTAATTTCTGCCTGCATTGCTCTTGTTTCATTCACTGAAAGCTAATTTACCCAACAGGTGGGCAAATGTCTGCAGGTCAAAAACCTAATGACATTCTAGTAAAATTCAACATAAGGTTCTTATTTCTTGAAGCATAAAGCAACTTGATACAAACAAAAATGCACAGCAAAAACTTCTTTGTTATTTCACAATTTCATAGTCCACACCTAAAAGTATAACTCAATACTTTAAGATTTACTTTTTTAGAGGACCAAATTACTATTTTATTAAATACTTTTTATGAAGTACTTCTGAGTGTTTGTCTCAACTCTTTCTTTCCTTCATTTGATTTCTTGCATACTTATTTTTAAAAATTGAGCTAATTTGAAGGAAAGGCTGGCTTTCCAGCTGAAAAAAAATGAGTTGATACTTAGCAAATTCAGGCAGGCTCTATTACAGATACAAGAAATCTTAAAGGTTTCAGAAATGAAGTCTCAGGAACAAACATATGTGTAACTAAAAATTTTCTGGACACTTGTACTCACTTTATACTTTATTTTTTCATTATTCAAATCTCAGGCAATGCATTTTCCAAGTCCACACTGAGAAAGAAATCTTCCTTCTCATGTGGGCAATCAACCTTTCAGTAAACAATCTGTTTTCTCATGGCAAACCTTCATATAATAATCTATTTCTGCCAGCATTTTCCAAAATGAATATGCTCAATATGAGGGTCTTGAAAATGTTGAAAAATTTACATACATAGCCCTGTAAACATTCAATTTAGCTTCTTATGCTTCCCTTTTTTGCCCCTGAATGTAGTGGGGAGAATATTTTTTGTCTGTATGATTCGTATAAAAGAACATTATATAAATTTTATATTTGGAGAATATTAGCATTATATTTGGACACTATTACATAAGAGAACATTTGAATATTTAGAATAATATTTAGTTTAAATATTAGAACATTTTGATTGAAAAATTAAAATATTCTTTATGGTCTTGCATTAAAGCAGCTAAAGAATACATTTTTTTAAATTAGTCAGCCTAATGTCTCTTTTGAAGTGTAAAATATATTTTATGCCTCCATATTTCTCTGCTTAGGTTGAATTCTTTCTTTTCCCCTTCAGAAACCTGTGAATTTGTCAAGTGCAGCTTTCTGGAGTTGTAGCAAAGATCATAGGATTTGGAAATGAAAGAAAGATTCCTTCATCTCCACTTGAAAAAACAAATAGTCTCTCAGGGACTGAGACCAGGACAAACTGGAAAAAATAACAAGTGATAGCCTGAACATGGCTGGTGAACAGAGAAAAGAAGATCTTTTTTATAAGAAAAAACTGGCTGTGTGGAGCTGAGGTACAGAAGCCAGGAAAATCTTCCAGCAAGAGCCAGAGACCTCATTGTGGTGTGTCACACACTGACAGCCTTTGTGAGAAGATTGCTAGAATGGAGTCAAAGACTGTGAACACGGCTGTGGGTGCTGGATGCTGTCCTGTGTACTGTATAGCTCCATATGTGGGTCCTTCAAATCTGAAAGCTTCCCAGTCTATCCCTGCATTGGATTTCTGCATGACAATAAAATCCTGCTTAGGTGGCATCAGAAGTTATTATACTGGTCAGCATTACATAGTGTTTGAGGTGTTTTGTCTCTTGGGAAGTGAGGCAGGAGTTCATGTATTTCTGATTTGTGTAAGGATCTCCTGTTTCCCTGCAGACACAGATATATCACAGTGCTTGCACTAGTACCACAGAGATCAAAGGAAATGCTGACCAGTTATGGGCTTCCTATATTGACTGTGCTTGCCAAAGCTACATTTTAAAGTGGGGGCTTAATAAGGCCAATTTTATCTATCTATAGCAAATTAATATGTCATCATTGTGAGCCAACTTTGGCCTCAGAAGGGCACTTTTTACTCATACATTCACAGAATCACAGAATGATTATTGCAGGAAGGGACTGCTAGCAAGATCATCTGGCCCAGCCTCCCTGCTCAAGGACTATCCCAGAGCACACGGCACAGGATCATGTGATTGTGTCTACACATTTCTTGAATATCTCCAGTGAGGGAGATTGCAACCTCTCTGGGTAACCTGTTCCAGTGCTCCATCACCTGCACAGCAAAGAAATTCTTCCTCATGTTTGGGCTGAACTTCCTCTTTTCCAGCATCTGCTGCTTGTTCTATTGTTCAGCACCAATGAGAGCAGCCTGGCCCAATCCTTTTGGCACCCTCCCTTCAGATACTGACATATATTGATGAGATACCCCCTCAGTATTTCTCTTCTTGAGACTGAACAGGCCCAACTCCCTCAGCCTTTCCTTCTAAGGGAGGTGCTCCAGTCCCTTCATCATTGCTGTTGCCCTTCACTGGATCTGCTCCAGAAATCTCTGTCTTGTGCTGAGGAGCCCAGAGCTGGACCCAGCCCTCCAGACAGGCCTCACTGGGGCTGGGTGGAGGGGCAGGATCACCTCCCTGCCCTGCTGGCCCTGCTGTCCCTAATGCACCCCAGGATCCCATTAGCCCTCCTGGCCCCAGGGCACTGCTGGCTCATGGACAGCTCATTGTCCATGGGACCCCCAGGCCCTTCTGTGCAGAGCTGCTTTCCAGCAGGGCACCCCCAGCCTGTGCTGCTGCCTGGGCTGGCCTTCCCCAGTGCAGGGCCCTGCATTTGCCTTCTCTGAACTCCAGACCATTCCTCTGCCCCTCTCTCCGGCCTGTCAGGGCCCTTCTGAAGGGCTGCCCAGCTCTGGGGGTATTGGCCACTCCTGCCAGCTCTGGGTCTGCAGGGAGCTCACTGAGGAGGCCTCTGCCCCTTCCTGCAAGACATTAATGGCTAAATTCAACAATACTGGGCCCAGTATTGAACCTTGGTAGACACCATCAGTGACAGGCCTCCAACTAGACCCTGTGTCTTTGATTATGATCCTCTGGGAGCTGTCATTCAGCCAGTTCTTAACCCACCTCAATGTGCACTTGTCCAGAATGTAGTTTCTGAACTTGTCTGCTGGAGGACATCACAGGAGGCAGTGCCAGAAGATTTGCTGAAGTCCAGGTAGACAGCACCCACTCGCTCTCCTTAACAAAGGGCACAAAACTAATACCAAAGATGGTGATAAACATCAGCACTATTATTATTCCCCAGTAAAACCTTTTATACTCTGAATCTCACATGCACAACACCTGTGTGCCCATTTACTCTATTGTGATTGGTCAATGCACATCAGCATTCTGTGCTTCCTCTCCTTCAATGCCAGTCACCTGTCTCACACAGCTGCAGCTTATCAGGGGTGAGATTGCCCACAGCCCTATCTCTCTAATCTCTTACAATCTATTCTCCCACACATCCTCTCATCTGTCTAGCCAGTTAACCTCATTGGATTCCACCTCACTGGATACTCCTTTGACCCCAGTTACCTGACATAGCCTTACTGCATTTTTGGAAATCTGATCCCACTCATAAATTAATATCTGCAAAATTCCAAATTACTGGAAACTCAGTATGAAGCCTAACACTCATTTTCCTGAGAGGAACTGTAAACATATATTAGGTATGAAGACTGTGTCTTTTGGGTACCTTACACTAACATTTTTCTACAGTCTTACAATTTCAATTATCAATTCCAAAAAATGAAAAACATATGTGAATTCTACATGTTCCTTGTTATTTTTTCCTTCAAAACAACAGCTGGTCTCAATGCATTAAATATTTTATTAAAATTAAAAATAGAAGATGAAATTGCACCTTCAGGAAACTTGTTATCCAAGAAAATGATGCCAGTGTAATAATGAGAATGTAATTATGGTTTCATTTATAAGAAGTGGTGTTCAATTATTGCTTCTATTAAGAAGAAATTGTTAACAGCAATAACAATTGCTGAGTAGTGCTGAGATTCTGAATATAGATTACATTTTTCAGTTGCTGAAAAATAAACAAGAAGTGGTCTCTGCGCTGAATGTACTCATCTGATTCACACAGGAAGATATATTTTACGCAGATCCAGCCATTTCCTTTCTTCTTCCCCAACTTCTGTTAGTTAACAACTGTGCTTAATTAATCAAGTTTTGTTTATTTGACTTGTTCCAGATTTTCACACATGCAGAGCCTGTAGGATTGCAGGTAGAGGAACACAGACTCGTAGCAGAGAAACTGAAAAATAGACAGATCGAATAACATGGGAAAAAGCTTAAATACTGACAAAATGGTGTTGGAAAACATCCTCTGATAAGAACGAGGAATGCATCAAAACTGAAGACAGAAGTTTTTTTAATTTCTTGAAAGAAAAAGTGAAGATATGCCATAAAGGGTAAATTAAAGGTTTTCAGAAGGAAATAATAACATAGCAGGACATGTCATTTAATGTGACATGCGAAAACTGGGGAACATTGTTTTTTCACCTCTAAGGCCTATATGTTATCTTCTTCACATTCCTTTGGCTTCATTGAAACCCTGCTGGATTTGATGGTTTTTAACTTAAGAAGTCAGAGGTTATTTATTAATATGTTGATTGTTTGGATTACTCAAGGCCAGCTGAATAGAACCGAGGTAGAAAGAAAAGTCAGTAAGGAAGAGATATACACAGCTCTGAGTTTGAAATATTATAGCTGGGGCTTTTTTTTCTTTTATTTTGTACTTTATCTCCTTTTTATTTTTTTACAGTGAAACATTTCTGAAGTTGAAAGTACTGAGTCAGCACAATGCACACACATAACTAGAAGTCTTGTGAAATATTTAACACAAATGTAAGACTAACATGTGATTAGAGAATTGGGAATATCATAGAAACTGGCTGCATTAGGGTACTTTTTCTTTTCTGAGATAGATGAGAAAAGTTATGAAAGGTATCTCTTGCTCATTCATGTATCAGCAAGTCATCAGGTGTTAGAAAGAAAAGGTTACCTCAAGAAAACCAAAAAATCTCATACATAAATTCATCCTTTGGAAAAGTAAATTGAAAAAGGCCACCACTGAAACGAAAGTATCAGGTAACAATAGATTCTCATAGGCAATGTGGAAGCTTTTCCTAACTGAACATTGATACATCTCTTAAAAATTTCATAAGGTGTATAAACAAAACTGAAGAGTAGGAATGACACTGAATCAAAATAACTCCCAGGCTCTGATGAAATAAATTCATTGTAGAGAGGAACACATATTAGTCCAGCATATAAACTGGAACAATATTAATCAAAGAGAGACTCTCACCTGAGGAAAACCATTAAAGATTCTGGACTGCCTCTACTACAGAATTCTTACCATTTTAAGTAGAACACACTTTGTTAGTATCACTACCACTATGTAAAAATATAGTGTGATTTTGGCTGTTCTGTGCAGCATCAGGACTTGGACTTGAAGATCCTTATGGGCATCTTCCAACTCTGGATACTCTATGATTCTATAGCTGAAATGTTTACAAGAGTGTAGAATCAATCATTAAAAGGTAAAATAAAAGTCCATCAAATAGAATATCAACTCCAGGTAATATAAATCTCTATGCAGTTCCTAAGGTTTAAAGTAATGGGTTTGTGAAAAGACATAAATAGAAATATACTGACAGAGGTATTATAAATAATAAGCATCTTATAAATGCTTTCAAGTAAAAAAATTTCCTTAGAGATGACAATTTCTCAAGTGAGGCATTGTACACCATTTTTAATGCACTACTCAAGTCCTTGCTACAAATATTCATCAAGAAAAATATACAAAAAGTCACAAGTTTTTCCATATAAAGGAATTTTTACCATTTTCCAAAGGTTTAGAGTGCCAACAGGCTTTTGCCATGGAGGAACATCAAAGAACTGAGCATTCAGAACTGATCCTCTACTGAAACTAGCGGTAAGGCTGATGTTCCACTTCCTTTAAAGCTGATGTGAGTTTTACATCTGATTTTAAAGGCCAAATTTTAGATAGGTAGTAAGTGAGGGAATGATGTTTTACCCTCATAAACACCTTAAAGCCAGCTAATTTCTACCTACACCACTACTTATTTGGCTAGATATTTGAGACTAGTCAAGAAGGAAAGGTTCATATCTGACCTTTTTTGATCTTTCTTGAAAAAATTATAAATCTGTGCTGATCTATTGTTAATAATTCCAGACAATTGATTACCATGCATTATATTGCCTATATATAGTTCTCTATTAAAAAGATGTTCTTCTTTTAAATGTATCAGCAAACTTGAATTTCCTTCAGCCAAAAAGGACTTTAAAAAGCAATGGTAGAAAATCAAAGGCCTCCCTCTCCCTCCTATAAATTTGCTTCCCTGAGAGGTTTCAATACAATAAAATCCATTCATTAACACAGTTCATTGATTCTTACTCATTTCTTCTTTCAGAGACTTTTGACTTCATTGTTGTAAGTAGCAGGATCTTCCCTACACGTGAGGGGAAACGTTTCATAGCTCCTATTCTGTACATCTTATCCTGGCTTGATCAGGCACCACAGTATTACCAGAATATAATAAAATGATGACTGATGAGGTAGACAACATTCAGTTTGACTTTTGAGCAAAATTTGATCTGTTTCTTTTACAGCAGGTATCCTCTCTGCTAACTTTTCTATCAAGTTCAACTCCCACTGCCCTTTCTGTCCATTTATGACTGAGAGCATTGACTCCTGGTAAACACACGAAGAATAATTTTTCAAGGTGCTGCTCTGTCTGTCTAATCTTCTTTGTTCTACCTTGTCTAACTCCTTACCAGCCATCAGCTGCTAACCACAGCCAGCCCAGAATTACCTGCACATCCTTATCTGCAGGCTAGTCTGTCCCATGTTGAGAGGCACAAGCTTATTCAAGGGACAGGGATTTGTTGAGTCCTTTCCATTCTAAGCTGAGGATCTGCAGGTTTCCCTAGGCAGAGGGAAGGATACCACTGCAGAAACCATCCATTGAGTGCTAACTGTTTGAGGGACTCCTGTAAGTAGGTACATGCAAGGATGTGATCTCCTCTTTTGCACCAATCAATAGGCAGACTTGATCTTCATTATCTTTCACTGTTTCCTGAGAACTGAATCTAGAGGAAATACAGACATGCATTTGCTTTAACTCTTTCATGGCCCAAAAGAAGGACACCAATCAGCCCCAGGCCCTTATTTCCAGTTTCTCTACATCCATAGATGTTGTTATCTTAATTGTAGGCATGCCATACTGCTGTCTCCTATCACAAAAGCTTCATACCTTCTTGGTATTTTCTCACAGGCATCTCCTCAGAGCACTGCCCCTTTCTTCTCCCAAAGTAACCAACAGACTCCAGTTCCTTCTCACCCAGCCACCCCACTCTTTTATAGCATCTTCTTCTCATTGGTTACAGCTGTGGCCTGTTAAAGTCAGGCTTGTTCCTAATCTTTGATAATTGGCCCAGCTGCAGCTCCTTAGGAGTAAGATTACTTTCTACACCATCTTTATTTTTCTATATTCTATCCCCCTACACGTAGATGCTAAGGAATTTTAGACTAAATGTTTTACCACTTGCTAGAAAATAAAGGTCTCCTTTGATAATGTAAACAAATATTAAGAGGAGCTAGGCAGAAGAAGAAATTTTTTTGAGAGAAAATTTTAAGATAAATTGTTGTCATTGAGCAAATCAGTCATTGTCATTTCTTTACTGAACTAGTGCCTATGTAGCAAACTATACTGTTCAAGTCTGTTTGCAGCTAATAATTTGAAACACACTTGGAAAATGCTCAGACAATGTGCAGAGTAGACAGGTGGAAAAACATTAGCACTTTCAAAAAAAAAAAAGATATTTTTTGTCCTGTAGACACGGTATGCATTTCTGACATGGAACTGGATTGATTTCAAACATTGCTCACATCTGTACATTTGAGTATTTTCTAGCCTTCATTAACTAGGAGTTTATATATTATACAAAGACATATAGTTTAGACTTTGAGTTTATAGATATTCATATTATTAAGTGTAAGGTTTTGACTTTTTGTGGGCCTTCAAAGTAGTAACTCCAGCACTGGAGTTTTCTGAAGTAACTGATCTTAAATCACATGCCAGTTTATTTAAGCCAATTTTACTTAATAAAACTGTCAGAAATGAGCTAAGAGAGCTGTGCCAACACATAAAGTGAGGGTCAGGTTTCTATGAGCTGGTGAGTACTCACTGCCAAAAGCTGCATGCCCTTGAGTTGGAGAAAATCCAGAGTAATTCCATTGATTTAACCACGTTATTCCAGATTCAGAGCCTGGCAGCCCCCTTGTCTGTGGACACAGCACAGAGAGGCAACATTAGACATTCTGGGGTAAAGACTTCTCCCTTTTCTTGTCCCAGACAGTTTCCTATAGTCTTGTTCAGTGCACAGACGCTTGCATAAATTAGCTTTTCTAAGACAGGCATTGTGGCTAAATGCACTAAAGCCACATTTCTAAAAGCATTTGGCTCTGTGGCCTAAGGGCAATATTTAATTTGGCTGACAGTAGGGATATAATGAACTGACTTTAATACCAGCAACTTAGTGGCAAATATGTATTGAAATATTCCACATAAATTCCATACTACTCGAAATAAAAGAATATTTTTGCTACTTTGCCTTAATCAGAAGGGCCTCATGTTACCAAATATATAGATTTTGTTAAGAGGAGTAAGAAATATCTTAAAATGCTGAGACAGCTTTCACCTAGGAGTAGAAAATAAGTGCAGTTTTACTGTCATACCTTGATGATCTATACTTTCTGATTCCCATTCCTCTGTTTCTAGTTAAAAATCTCCCCACAATACTGGGAGTGTTGTCAAACAATGAAAATACTGATATTTAAAAAGCCAACTGATCTGTCAAAAAAAAAAGCATAGTATTTATTTTGTTTTTGTGTCAATAGACTTTTCCATGATCCCATTTCCCTTTTATGTCTCTGGACTATTAAATTTCTCAAAAGAAGTATTATAACTCCAATCTTTTTCTTATATTCCATCAGTGATTTCTCAAATTTAAAGATAAAATAGCTGGGTCTTTATATGGCTGCATCAAATTTTAGGTAAATGTTATGCTCCCAAGTTCTTCACAAAATGGTTCAAAGTTGAGGAGGTCGTTAATACGAGTAAGGCAAACATGTCTGGGAGAGAGTAGCATAATAGCATTTTACCTTAGCTTTTCTATCATTGTTAGTCAAAACAGAAAGACATTTTATTAATATTAAAAGCACTAATAGCTTGAGTACCTAATGTGTACCTAAATGTGTCACCTCACCAAGCCCACCTAATTGTTCTTTCTTCAGTAGCAAGGATGCCAGGTCTGTACTCTTTATGCTGTTTTTCCCCAGATATTTGGGTTGATCTCCAGACTTAAAGGACAGGTTTTCAAATTTATTTAGTCATTGAATAGCAAACAGAGATTCATAGTAGGATTTTCTCAGCAGTGCCATAGTTGATTCAAGGTTTATTTCAAAATTCCAATGAGTTATAGAGATAATCTGATCACCACCCTACAAAACTTTCCAAAACTACTTTTCTATATCTCTTTCTAAGTATACAAATTAGAGAGATTTTTGTCCAAGGTGTTTGTCTTTGGGTTGTTTGTCAATATATGAAAACTTTCCAAAAGGTCTGGGTTGAAAACCATGACCTGAAGGATAAATCTGTAGGCACAATGAAACTCCCTACAATTAGATTAAAGCTCTCCTGCAAGATGGAAAACATGATTTCTTAAGGTCCATCATAAGATGAGTTCTAGAAATATTCCAGAAAACAAGGCCTTTTCAGTTATTTAACACAGGGGAGTTTTTTGGGTTTCTTTTAATAGGTATTTATCTACATATTTTTTATAACAGAGGACAATACATACTATATGGTGCAATTCTTATTTTTCAGAAAAAGATGATAACTCTTTCTTAAAACTAATAAATATTCTGATACCTTGGAAATTATATTATTAAAAATATAAGGAAAGGAATTCTTTAAACTCACTACAAAAACTATTTTTTTTGTGCTATAGATAAAGAATGAAAATAAGTTACAACCAAGTGGAATATGAACCCAGTCGTTGACAACTTGATTTAGAAACAAAGCATTCCAGGATTTACAGAGACAAATATTTCTAGAGTGTGAAGATTAAAAGGAGAAGGATTCTTGACTTTCAGATGCCAGATTTTAGTTATGAATATAAAAGAAGTATTTTTGGTTGTCTGCCTGAAGTATCACATGGACTGGACCAAATTCTCTGCAGACACATGAACACTTCAAAGTGTCTGGTTCTTCTTGTAGCTGTAGCCTGAAGCCTGTCCATACCTAGACACACACACACACATGAACTGTCCTGCATTGACAATAACCCCTCCTTACCCCTGCTGACAAATCTCTCCCTGCACCAGCTGTGCTCACCTAGGCTTGTGTAAATGGCCCTAATTCCAGAGAAGTGCAGTTGAACACAAGAAAGTGAAGGAAGAAAAAATGCAGTAAGGAGGAACAGAATACAGAAGAAAAAAAAAAAAAAATCTTCCAGCATTATATGGTGGATAAACTGTGCTAAAACCAAAACCCAAATGTCATTTTGAATAAGAGTAAAACTTGGAAGTCTGGGAGAAGTTCAAATCCTTACTTCTTTAATCGGTTAGTAAAGTTTGAGGGATTTCTTTTTCTTTAAAATATTCTCCAATTATTTAGAAAACAACCAAACAGAAAACAAATAATTTTCAATGTTTCCTCTTCCACCATTTTTATAGCTTGCTTTTTCATCTTGTCACACTAAGAATTCTTATCACACTAGTTATTTTTTCTAAATTCAATTGCACAAATGAAGAAATGTCTTAGTAAGCTGTATTAAGATTAATGACTTCTACATTTTAGCAATTGTGAAAGTCTCTAAAAGTTGCTAGTAGATACAGATTAATATGCATGCATTTTAAAAATCTCCTTAAGTGGAGAAAAATTTGTGCATCAAACCCTTATCTTTTCAGCCTAATTTCTACTGTTTGACTACTAGTTCTTTTATTTCTGTGTATACCAAATTATTAGCTTTATAACTGATAAAATTATTTCTTTAAGTACAAAATCAACACCCTGTCCCCTAGGCTGCCTAGATGTACATGCAGAACTGCTGATCATTCTGTGTGACATGCCACTTACTGAAAGGGGCTGTGGTTAGCCTGGAAGCTTTCTCAGACTTTATTCTGCTCACCAGCAGTCGGGCAGCTAAGGCTGTCTTACACAGCCTGGTGACCCTGATTTGAGCTCTCTGACCCTATATTTAGGCTGTTGCCTGTATGTGAGGCAGCTGGCTGACAGCTAAGCTGCATTTAGCACCTCCCAATCAATAATGCTGCCTATCTTGCAGCTCTAAGATGCTCAGGCTGCATCATACTTGATGTTATAAGGTTCTGAGTTCAGTCAGTTTAATTTTGTCAGCATTTTCACAGCAATCTCCTAAATAAAAGGTAAATTATGATTTATTGAAAAGGTGCAAAGACTTTTATGAAAGGATTCGTTTTTGAACTGGTTGAAGAACTTCAAAATTTGTTAAAAGGCATGGTTTCAATTATTCTTAAAACAAAATAAACCTCCTTCACAGAGTTCTTTCTTTGGAAGAGAAGATAAGGCTAAGGAGGAAAAGGGTAAAAATACCCAGAAATCATCAATTCCTACTCCATGGCAAAGATCAACATATTGTTTCTGAGGGAGTTAAGATAAATAAATTGGAGCAAATCAAGACTGAGTGAAGAAGAAGGAAAGCCTACCACTGACTAATGGGAGTGGGAATAGCAGGAAAATTAGTTCAAAAAGATTATCCATCCTGATCATAGCCCCAGGTAATCTTAATAACTCCAAGTGTCATCCCTGATAAATCACTGCTTTGCAGATCCAAACATTTGTGAGCTTTTTTTAGTTAGTAAATTTTGTGAAAAGAGGCTTATTAAACATATGGCTCATTCTTTTCCAACTCAGGTTGTTAGTATTTTGTCAGCTTTTCAGAGGTCAAAGATTTGGAATCAGTCCTAACAACATGATAATGCCAAACTGCACTTCCTGCTGCTGTCATAGATGGATACCCAGAGGTGGGCTGGCTCCATGAAAAATAACTTATGAACATTCACACTATGCTGCAGTCAGCCCAGATCAGAAATCAGTCACTCAAAGTAGTCAGTGCTGTACCACCTTTCTGGTCAGAAGATCCAGTTTGAAACCTGTAAAGCTACTTTCTAAAAGGCAGGCACTGATGATACAGTCAAGCTTGAACACACAGAACAGGTTTAATATTCAAGCTTTGAACTACCCTAACATAAGCCTCCAAATTGTAGCCATCCATAACAGCACACAGCTGACTCTACCTAGCACATGCTATCAGCAAGAATGAACTTTGGCCAGCCTAACAAACATTCTTCACAGATAAAGGAATTGTTTCTAAGGTATTTGTCCCTGTCATATTTCCTGAAAAATCCCATCGCCAGGATTTCTTCTCATGGGAAGCTAAGAAGCCTAAGAGGAAAATGAAGATAATAATTATCTGATCCGCTTCTCCTGTGTTTGCTGCTTTGGAATGTGGTTGGAGATTGTTTAATAAATATGTGATTGTTTATACATAATGACCAATCACAGTCCAGCTGTGTCAAGGCTCTGGAGAGTCACGAGTTTTTGGTTAGTATCTTGTTAAGCCTTCTCCTTCTAAGAACATGGAGTCAGATTCTCAATTTCTCCTTCGTCCTGGGGACCTAGCAAATACCACAGGTACCTACGTTTTTCATCATGTGTAACTCTGAACAAAGACCAGATGTTGAAAGAATTTCACACATAACTGAAATGTATGCATACAAACCAAAAACTAAAAAGCGGATGAAGGTTTTCCGTAATTGCTACAAAAGATGAGTTCCACACAGCCTGCACAGTGAATGACAGAGGTGCCTCAGAGAAAATGGAGAAGACATCTGGTTGTGGAACTGAAGACTGAATAGTCAAGCTTCATGACTTTGAAATGACTTTGGCTTCTGAGAATTTACAAACTAAAATATTAAAACCATTGGATAGTTTAGTTGAGCTGGCTTTTTTACCTGTTTAAAAATGTGAAAGAGAAATGAAGACAAAGAAGGGATATCTGGTCTTAAGAGTCAGAAGAGCAGCAAGGAAAAAGAAAATAAAAGAAAGGCACTGTGACCAAGTGTGTGTTAAAGGTCTCAGAGACCGGAAAAAAACTTCTGAATGGTTTTAAAAAAAAATCTTGTGCCAGCTACTGTAAAGGCACAAGACAAAATGGAAGACACAGATTGGCTTTGAGTAGCAGAAGTTTGATTGAATTACCAGGGTGAAATACTTTTTCTAAGTGAGACTGAAGAAAAGTGCTACAGTTAACTTATTGGAAACTGGCTATTCCAATTTTTCTGTTAGGAGTATTATGGGTAGATGATATATCCTTCTTTCATTTACAAAAAGAGCTGCAAGACATCCAGGAAACTTTCTGACAATGCTCAGATGTGGAAACAGAGAATTTATTGAAAAAGTAGTTCAAGAATATTTTATATTTCACAACAGATGTCATAGCAAACACCAATATTAGAAACTTCAAATGTTTCAAGTTTGCAGAATGCTTTGTTTTTTAAAAATCTCCAAGGAATCTCCAGTATAACACTGTGTTTTAACTTGATTAACCTTAAACCACTAAACTACCCCTGTTTTAAGTAAGAAATTTAATTCTCTGTCTTACTGAGAATAACATAAAGGCATTTCATAGCTACTTCAAATTGTAGCATTAAGCCAAAAAGACACAGCATTGCACCTGGCACATGGAGTGTTACATAGTGTGTATTTTAATGTTAGTGGTGCTTCTATTAATTACGCTGTCAAGACATTTCTATTCCTACACTTGGCCAAGAAAAACCTGAAGAGCTATCTAGCTTTAAATCCATTTCCAGCTGGATCTATAATTGGCTCAAGATTACCTCATGGTGGATAGGAGATGATTAAGACTGTAGCAGTAATTCAGTGCTGGATCTTGTAATTATTTTCCTGTAATACACTACAGGAAATTAATTATTTTGTGTAGCTTCAATGTACTCAAACGGTGAACCCACACTGCATTATTTTATAGATTTTTTGCCATGGGATGGGATGTCTATAGATTTTCATCAAACAAGTGTATTTTATATTATACTCCATTCCTTAAGTCTTTATGATTCAAATAAAAAGTAAAAATCCATCTTGGGGAGAATAGACAACAAAAGGAAAGAGTATAAGGAGAAAAAAAATTTCCAAATAGTATCTGCAACTTGAGAATTTTTTCAGAACAGGGAAAGGAATTTTAGAGAAGTATGAAGAATGAGATGCATTCTGTAGCATACAGTCCAGACTCTATTAAAAATAATTAAAGTAAAAAATGCCTAACAATTGCCTAACTAATTACATTTTGCAATGCAGATAAACTATGACACTGATGTCATCAGCAAATGTATCTTTTCTGTATCAGGGTCACTTCTGCAATTCTATTATCTCAAATGTGCCTGTATAATAAAATTGCAAAGTATACTTAATTTATTAAATTATTTTTAACAATGTCTTTATAACATGCCCAAATTACTATCAAGCTCAAAAAATATTAATGTCAATAGTTTTTCCTAGATTTTTTGGAGCTTAATTTTAGGCTAAAAATTCTTTTGTAAGCCATAGTGATGGACTATAATATACTGAAATACCCCTGTAACTCATTGAAAATATGGCGTGATAGATTGTTCAAACTGTAGGTGTGAGCAAAAGCATCCTTGCTGAAGTAGGTAAACGTTGAAATAGCTGTGATGAAACTTAAACAGAGAGAGATAAGAGTGATGAAGGCCCTTTGCCCCCAGAGAAGATCTCTGTCCCTAGAAATAAGATGATCTCAGATATAGATGGAGAGAACTTTTGCTTTTGAGCAACTCATCCTTAAAATACCCCATAAGTTGACATGGCCCATGAACACAGCTGTGGGAAGGCTGCCAAAGATGGGAGGGGTTTCATAGATGCAGATTTCTGGGCAGCTGTTATTCATAGAAATTAAAACCACAAAAGAACTGTTTCTTGCACAGAAGTTTCCATAGCTTGTCAAGAGAGACTCCTCTCCCTATGTAAACTGACAGAAAGACTATTCTAGAGGTGGTAAACTGACTGAAAATTTGAGGGTTTGCCTCTTTACATTGTTAGTGGGAAATGTTTTAAGGGGCATAAGTGTTCTGAAAGTTTTATTCTCATTCTTTTTATTCTTTATTTTAGCTATTGTTAATAAACTTTTCTTCATACCATTTTCAAGTTTTGAGTCTGCTTTGCCTTCCTCCTAATCCTATCTCACAGCAGGAAATTAGTAAGTATATTCTACTGGGTGCACTTGCATTTAACCAGTGCTAGACCTTCCACAACCTAGTAGTAAAGCATTGTTGTGGTTTTCTATATTGTTGCCCTAGAACTGAACTCCAGAGATTTAGTGGTTTTGGAAAAAAATCCACAAATCCACAGGAAGGTGCTTTGTCATTGGTAATCACTGTAATCCAGTGGAATTACCATGGCACAGCTTTGCAGGAGAGCTGCTGCTGCCAGAATGCAATTAGTCCATCCCAGTTAGTCTTGCCACAGCAAATTCCCAGCCTTGGAACATCTGTTTGTGGGTAGTTTAGCCCTTCTGTACTTCATGACATGCATCTGAGACCAGACTTAAACTAAGATTACTTTGGTTTAAGGGGTGCTGAAAGAAAATCAGAGAGATATAAGCCAAAACAATTGAGATAAATACAACCACTAAAGAGAAACCACAGCGTATAACCTAATCAATATTCAGTTTAGGAACTAAGCTCTTACTAATCCATAATGTAGCAACAATTATTTATAAAGTGGTTTATAAAACAGTTATCCATAGTTAGCTCAAATGTACTGTCCATTTTCTGTTGCAAAGCAAGACATTTCAAGAACACAGGAAGCCTTTTGTATGTCCTGGCAGTTTTTACTTGTAGGAATACATCAGCCTGGATCTGCTGGCACTGATAATTTTTCAGCAACTTACTGAAGATGAAATATTGTTGGAGCTTTGAATACTTAGCTGAAATAACATTGTGCTTCATTCACATTAAGGGAATGGCATGGGAAGTTATTTGATTTCTTTATCTCTCAATTCTGCTCTTGAAAATTGATGTTAGCTTAGGATGATGAAAGGAGAGAAGGATACAATCCTACCTCCCAGAGATACAGTTTCAGATGGCAAATTTATAATATTTAATGAAATAATCCATTAGAAAGACTGATAAAACTTACAAAAATTATTGCTTGTCATTGCCCTTTGTTTTAATTTATAAATGGCTGATAAACTAACAGCTGAGGGGGCATTTTGGGACAAATATTTTAATGTATCTATTTTTATATGAAGTGTTAAAGGTAAGAAAATTGCAGTACATGCTGCTGTGCACTGTAGTCCTCTGCACTGATAATGTACTTGTTTTAACCCAAGGAGTAGTTTTTACTTACATAGGTAGATATAACTATCCCTAAGAAACAGCCTGCACTTTTAATAAAGTGAATCCTTTGGTCATTTCCACAGACACAGGGGGTAACAAAGTCACCTTGTCCTCAAACTTCTGGTACTATGTCCAGGTCAGGACTTATAATAATTATGTTTTTATCTTTAACCCAGGTAGTAAATACATTTCTGGAAATGTCTTCAGTCTGTGTGTAAAGTCTGCTGCACTTCTGGTTGAAGGAAAAAGATATTGAGAGGTAGAGATAGGATTTTAGAAACATCAACCAGTACTTTATGCTTTAGCTATTTGCAAAGACCAATTTCACAACCAGCACTGCCAAAATGCTTGTTTTCCAGTCACTGTTTTATAACAGCTCCGCTTGCTTACTCTCAAGTACTACTCACTTCTGTTTCTACCTGCTTAAAAACTAGTACATGCCTTTTTTTGAAGTCCAAGTGCGAGCAGGTTCCATCCTGCCTGCCCTGTCTCTGGCAGTGCTCTGGAACCCCTTGTTTTCCTTCCCTGTCACAGGCATTCTGCATTTCAGCTTGTGAACCACTTCCACTGATTTGACTCACAAAAAATTACTTTATTTTCCTTCCTTCAGGACATGAGACAAGAAAGCAGCTCAGCTTCTGTGGGAGGCCCTAAACCACCCCGACCACATCTGTAACAGGGCAGTACCTCAGGTCTCTGCCCCACGGTGCTTGCCCAGCCCTGGTTCCCCTGATTTCCCTCCCTTCCTCTTTAGGCTCTCCTGCTGCTTGTTTCTCCCCAGTTCTGCTTCAGGAAGTCACAGCCCTCACTGTCTAGGACACGTGGAAATTCTGGTTTATGCCCCTTCTTTCTTCTCTGCCTCTGCTGACTTCATGCTTGTCTGTCCACAGTGATACCCACAACACCCTCCTGCTTTGGCAGAACAGGGGCTTCAAAGGTTCAGCATCTTTTTTTTTAAGATAATTTCTTAGTTCTTTCTTCGGGGAATGAGGAAATCTGGAGAACATTTCTGCCATGAGGAAGAAGAGAAGGCACAGGCTGTGAAGCACTGGTAGCAGCAGCAATCACAAAGAGAAGTTTGTGCATGTAAGAAAACAATGGAACATTAATGTAACCAGGGCACCACCACCTGCATACAAGATAACAAGATACAAGATAGCAAGAGAAGCAGTGTGGAAATATTCCACAGACAATGGCTCTCATTTCCCCTCCTTCATGTAGAAGAGTGCTTATCCTCAGCTTACTGAATTGTAAGAATCATTTATAAAGTCTTAAGAAGTAAAGAGAAATGGTCTGGGAAAGATGACAGAAATAAGCATACAATCACTTCAAGAAAAATATCTCTAAGATACATCTTTATAGCTGAAGCTGTTAACTCAGCCCTTTAAAGTAATTTTACTCCAGCAGTCTTAAATAACCCTTAGCGCTTAAATGACACTCTTTACTCTTAATGTTGTTTTCTTGCCTGCAGGCTATAACCATGAATCCTCCTCTAAGTACCTCTGTTCATTAGCAGCAGAATATCTTTTGCTATTCTGCATAACACTATGGAGAATGATTCAGAGTATGGTGCAGTTTGCTTAGACTGGGTATTCTCATACACAGTGGAGAGGTGAAGTTGGAGTCGGGCACAGTTATTGTATTAATCAAAAGAAATGCATCTTGCATTATCAGCAAAGCTCTTTATCTTGAGTGTCAAGTCAGATAACAACATTCCTTTCCTAGTGTAACAGAGACTATGTAGTACAGTGTTGATCTTCCATTCTGACCCAGCTTTCAAGTTGCTTTCCTCAGGTGTTTTGCTGGGAAAGAGCAAAGCCTCAGGATGCAGCTTCAATTTGACTTTAGATATGTGCACTCCAATCTGACAGCCAAAGTTAAATAGCCGGGATTATCAGAACATATGTGTCCCATTTCTGTCGACACCAGCAACTGATTGTCAACCAGATTTGTGTGAAATATGGACATTGAGAATTGCAGAAGCATTATGTCAAGAAGCTATGCCTGTAGGTAGAGATGCATTCACAGAAAAAAAGCTGCAGGGTGGTCCTTCAGTTTGCTACAGTGAGACCATCTACAGACAAAGAGGAGGAGACCACTTCCAAGCAAGTGGAAAATGTCAATCCATCTTAAACAAACCAAGCTGAGAGGTCGAATGGGACTTGCTATCTCTTTTTAAACAGAAATACATCTCCTGCATTTTGCACAATACACAGGAGTACTCCTGTACTGCTGTATGTATTGTTATGTATTTATTGGATGCAACAATTTTACATAGAAGAGTGAGAGTTTTTATTCTGTATGAAAATCTGATAAAGAATGTTCCATTATAGTTTTAGGAAAATTTGAGACTTGAAATAAAATAATATTATGAATAGAGCAAATTGAGAATAAACCAGGAACAGTAGTGTTCTATTATTCTAACAGGGCTTGTAAACAAGATTTCATTCTCAAATATCTATGCCTAAACTTTTAAACTAACAGTATACTTATCTTGCTTTATAGAAGCCCTTCCACCCTGAATTAGGCTTTTCTTACCTGAATTATTCAATAACTTTCTGGCTTTCTTAATCTGAGTAACAGAAGATGCTCAAAAATATTGTCATATGTGAATGATGACTTTTAAAATGTGCACAGAAGTTTAACTTGATCAATGCTTTGTGTTCCTAGTATAATCTTGCACATTTCTTTTATCCTATACAGGCCAAAACATATTTTTATAGCAAGCAATAAATAAAAGGCATGAAAATACAATTAACACATGAAATAAATACTATTGTTGTCCTTGATTTATCATTGAAACAAGAAGATAAATATATGCACAATAGATCCAACAGATTTTAAGCTAATATCTTCATTAATATCTATATCAATTAAAACATCCATGTACTAAAGTGATACCAATACCATGTTCAATTGGCTTTTAAAATTGGACATAAAAATGCATTAGTTTCTTTCTCATGAGCCACCTTTGGTATCTATTTTTTCAGCTCTTCAGATGAGGTGCATATGAGTATGTTGCATAAATAATGATGTAAACATTCAAAAAGCTTATGCAATATGCCTGAGTAGCAGTAAGTAATTTTTTTTTCCCATTCTCCATTGTTGAGATATGCAGTTGGTTGGCTTGGACAAGTGACAGCAACACAAGGATTTTCTTTCATCTTTGCATGCCCTCCAATTCTCAAACTAACAGTGACTAAAGAGAGAAAGATGCTCATTCTAGGAGGAACAGAACTGAGTTCTTTGACAATTTCATTTAAATGTCTGCAGCTACAAAATTGATAGCTGATGCAACATGGGGCTCCTGTAAAATGCCTCATTTGTTTGAAGAAATGTATGTTTACAGTAACAATCTGTGGGCAGCTGGGTGGCAAAATGCTTCACAAAATATCAAACACCATTCACCATAGTGAGATACCAGACGAGACTCATGTCTGCTTCATGAAACAGGTGATTACAAACTAATAAAAGGGAGAGGGGAAGGGAAATGTGCTGTATTCACCTCTTCTGTGCAGTCCTAAGTACAGATTTATCTTTTTTATGGGAAGGAAAGTTTTTTTCTTTCTCACTGAGGCATTTAGCCTCACACAATATCCACTGGGTACCTCAGTCAGTGCTGGGGATGGAGGTAAAAATATTTATGGTGAAACTTTGCAAATGTATTTCAGTGCAGCTTTCAGATAATGCCTGAGATAGCTGCATTTATTTTTCATCAGTCCCCAGAGTCTTGTCACACTTTGCAACAGGCATATTTTCCTGGGTTAGAGGTAAATTTACCCTGTCAGTAGCTAGTGGTTAATGGGTAAAGAGTTTTCATGTGACTCTACAATCCAAGACTGACCTCTAATTGAACCAAAATGTGAAGATTTTACCATTAAAACTAAAAAATTAGACAAGAGTATTAGTAGAAAATCAATTTACTCTATAGGTTTAAAAGAGGGAAATTGGGTGACTTAAAGTTTGACAGTGGATGGAACTATGAATAAAAGGATGAGCACAGGAGTTTGGAAAGGAAGATGGGGGGAACACTCATTTACCAGGCAGTATAGCTATATGTTTAAACACAGTGAAAACCTCCACCTCTTCCATCTAGGGAATGAAGTATGGACATGATGCCATAACTGTGGAAAACTGCTTCAGGAATTTGGCCAGCAGAAGACAATGATGAGCAGGGAAGTGGAAGAAATAGGAACATTTCCTGAATATTACATTGGGGGAAAAGGGAGTAAGCCCATATTAGTAGGAGTTCATTGAATAACAGAATAAAAATTTAATTTTATGTACTTAGTATCTAAACAGCAATGTTTAAACAACACAGAAGTTGGTGAGAAAGAACAGGTGGACAGTGCAACTGTCCAAAGAATGACTGGACCATGTCTAACCAGGTAACTGGACCAACAGTAAATTTATTGTCCATAAAATAATTAGAAACCAGAAGCACAGTAAAACAAAAAAATGTCAAAAATGTCACTGTCCAGAAATTTAAGAAAACAGTACAAGTATGCTCTCAACAGCATTAATGTTTAAAGTAGAGCCAAAAGATCACTAAAAAATGAGAACACAGCTCAGATTCAATAGCATCTCCATTGTTATTGAAGAAAATCTCAGGAAAGAAAAAATGATTGTTGAATCTAGGATTAGAAAGAAGTAATAATAATATGGAAACAGAAATTATCACAAAAGAGGTAATAGAAACTCAAAGACTATAGTCCTCTTGAGTGAGGGAAGGGACCTGGTAATCATCATTTCAGAAATCTGAAAGAATTGGTGCATGAAATTGCAGTCTCAGGAACATTTATGCTTTAAAAAGACAGTGAAGTGATCTTGGTTCTTTCAGGCTCATTATTCTGACATCTGTAATATACAGCTCTCTGCAAGGGCCAGCGCAGCCCTGACCTGAATGAAGGGCTGAGCATCTGTGCAACCACAAGGCATGAGATGTCCAGAAGCATTTTCCATGCCAGCCATTGCTAATGGAGTGAGGAAACGAAAGAAATAAAAGGAACTAAAAAGAGATGCTAGCACCTAGATTTAATATCTTTATTTTTATAACGGATGTTTTGTGTATGCTATCATTTAAACAACATCAGAATTTTAAAAAATCTCAGATTACAAAACTTGTTAACTAAGATGGAAAAGAGGAGAATAAATAAAAGTATTATGACGCAGGAAAGGGCCTGGTAAAAGGTCAATATTCAAGAGTCCTGGAAGAAAAAAAATATTAGGTTGAAATTAAGTTATTGATAATGTTTTTCAAGCCCTGCTCACCAATTCAGCAAATACTTATTTATATTTTTATTAATTATTTTGGCACAGGAATCAGCAAAGTCCTAGAGAAGCTGGATGTTGCAGTGCAGACATACATTTATTTCTAATTTAGATATACCCAGGCTTTCAAATACCTGGAAGGAAATGCATTAACTGCTGAACCTGACCCACATTATCAGCAGAGATAAACAGCAGTTAATACTGATCTGTTCTGCAGACATCCACAGACGTCAGAAAAGTTGGAAAGATGGTGGCACAGAGAATTTCAGTCTAGAGTTCAGGTCATTTTTGCACACTCAGACACTTCAGATTACCTTGCAGTCTCTCAAAATAAATATATTTTTCTCTCAGACATTGCCAAATGTCTGAAACTTCCAGTCTGTCATGTATGTTTGTTTCACTTTTTAAGCAAGGACAGAGAAGGTAGCTAATTTTCTGGATTGTGTCTGTTGGACACAATGTTTGAAGACTTATAATTTTAAAAAATCTTTAGAGAAAAAAAACACATTTCATGTCTTCTATAATATTTTATCAATAAAGGTCATCAAATTCCAGTTTGTTCAGAGTATTTTAACATTGACCTTTGAGAAAATTCCTGGATTATGTCACAGTCAGTAGTCAGAGTTTTCCAGTTTTGATTTTCCTGAAAATCTTACTACATGGAAGGCTCAATCTAAACTGTAGAATTTATTTTCTGCTGGTCAAAATAAACTTCTTAATAATATTTTTCTTTAGCTGATAGATATCTTTAATTTGTGATTCCAACAAAATATGTCAATTATCAAGATTTCAAATTCCAAAGAACATTTCAAAAGGTATTTTCTGATACATGGAAACTGTGTAATTTAATCCCTACAATCTCTAGAGAAAGCTTGGGAAACACGGGGTTTGTCTTAACATTGTACTGAGATATGTGAATCTCAGGTTTCTTCAAAAATTATGAAAAGGATCAACACTATGTATTTCAATTAGCTTTTCCTCAGAAATCACAATGCATTAATTTCAAAATACAAGCTCAAGGTACTACAAGTAGCCAATAGGGAATGGGAGCCAGTTCATCACAGATCCCAAACTCATGGATGGAGCAAAGGACACAGCTGGAGGACACCTGGTGTACTTGGGGTCGTGGGTCAGAGCAAGGTAAGGGGCACGGGCTGGGCACAGTGAGTGCAGCATCTGTGTGGCAAAAAAGATCAAATCATGTGTTAAGAATTTAATACCTGAGTGAGAGCTGACCTTAGGAAATGGGTTCTTACTGGGAACAGGGAGACAGGTACATGCAGCTCTCTGAGACAGGGAAGAGCAACTGTTGTTGTTTCAGTAAATCAGAGGGAAATGAAAACAAGGACATTGCTGCTGCATTCATTGAAAGACACAACTTTCAGTTTTCATCTCCCATCTAGTTCTGTGAGGAACAGAAGTTGAGCAGATCTCATCTGCTAAAAGATAATGAGATCTTCATTTAAAGTCCTAATGTTTGTATTCTTAACTCCCTAGGTATTTATCATCACTTTCCATATTTGAAGTTGTAACTCTTAACTTTCCTCTTTCAGAATCTAGTTATTTGCCTAAAGTCACATTATACAAATCAGAAATTTTTAGTTATTTATCCCATTTTCACTTGGATGCTGGAGAAATATAACTGGATATACCAGCAAATACTGGTACTCACTACTTACCCTCTCAGTAAAATTTTGCATATTAATTATTGTTTTACATTAATCTCCCACTCCTTTCTAGCCTTTTTTCTATATTTTGTTTTTCTTAAATGCCTCAAGTTTTTCTTGACAATGTCCTGAAACAGAAGACTTTTTGTAATACATATTCCATCCAAGAGAGAAATTTCAAATGTGCCCAGTGCATACAGTAGTCATGGAATTCTAGGAGCATTTGGATACAAACACTTGTGAAAATCCTAATTTAGGACTTTAGGGGAATGATTCAAAATTCCATTGAAAGAATCTCTTTAACATATGGGTGTCTCAGTGGGTGCAACTCAGATTGATTGCACTGTATTTCTTTTCCTCTAAATGGCACTAAAAATGTAATTTCCAATTTGACTGGTTGGTTAGTTTGTTCATTTCCTGATGTTTCCTCCTGAAAGAATGAGGTTGCAGTTATCCAAGTTGAAAATCACATTATTGCTTCTAGTACATATAATTAACTTTGCTTTTTCTATATATTCTTTCATGGTCCAAAACACCCCTTCATAGAATAGCTTCAATGAATCTATTACTACAATATTTACTGATTTCTCACTTTCACTTCAAAACTAAACACTGTAGACCCATTTATCAAGTAAGACCAAAGTTTGGCTTTATGTTCAGTTCAAGATTATTGCCAGCCACAGAGATCATGGTACAGATTCAAACCTACAGCTAGTGGGCACAATATGTTGATACTAATCCTGGAAGCAGTTTAGTGCTTAGCAGCATATAATTTAAAATTGTTTGGTTGGTGAGCCAAATCCTGAAATCCCTCCTGAGCTGCCATTGCATTTTCTCAAGGCAAAATGTTACAATCTTCTGATTTTTCTTTGTGGCCAAAATTGACACCTTGCATAAGCAGGATTTTCATGCAATTCATAGCTGCCCCTGTTCCTATGCAAATCACTGTTGGAGTCTCTTAGTGTGAAAAACTAATTGTTCCAGCACAACTTGCAATCTTTCTTAGCCCAAAAGCAATATTTAATTCAAACATTATGCTACTTCCATAGTAGCACATCCCAGGTATGGGGTCTTTGGGTGCTTGGGCAGGTTTCAGCAGTCATGCTTAAAGCCTCCTGTGGAAAGGAGGAGATCTGGAACAGCCACACTCTCCTGTGCCCAGCCAGCACTACCACTCACACACTCACCCACCCATACAAATCCCTCTGGAAAATAAATGCACTCTCTCAGCAATTTAAGTCTCAGGCAACATTTACAATATTATTAAATGAGTGTAAAGGATATGAAAGTAATAAACTTTCTGATTTTATTTTTTTTTACATGGTACCTAGGCATGTAGCTTGTAAGCCAATCTTTCCAGATGTTACCTAACAGATACAACTTACAAATCCTTGAAATCTGAGGTTTGTAATACAAATGTTGACAGCTTTTTAACTAGAGCAGAACACCAGTTCATTCAGGGTGTATACACACTTTTTCAATGCTGCTGTGCCATCTGTTCACTCTGTGAATTGTAAATGGTTTTTCATGTACTGGTTTTAAAATCTGTTGGATAAATTGGATAGTAAAAGGTGAAGACACAAATGGATGACGCCCTCTCTTTCTCTTCCCCTGAATTACACTATCTTTCATGCCAGTGTCCAAATGCTGAGAATGGAAAGGTTATTGAAAATTGTGATGTGATCTTGCAGCAAATCATTGTTATAGCTGTCACTAAGCAATAAATGCTATCATTAGGTTTGTAAAATATATTTTATAATCACACCCAGTTTTGTGGCAGTGATACCTTCTTGATAGTTTTCTTCTGGACTGAAAATTTCCATGTTGATTCTTGGCCAAAGATGAGCTCTTCAAAGTAACTGAAGTGCCTTCAGTAATTATGGAGTTTTCCTAGTGTAAGAAAATTGCATGTCTCTGTATACGTGTTTTTAAAAAGTTAAAAGGTAAGCAATAAAATCAGATCGACTCTGAAATGCAGAGCTTTTAATCTGGCAACAGGGAATTTAAACATTTCTTCAAATAATGGTTTTATGTTAAGAAACACTGACTGAAAAATTCATATATCAATATATACACATATATAGGGAAATTTTTAAGATTTTGTACTGGACTGCTACCCTTAAACTGCCTGCTTGGATTTACTCATGTAAATTTTCACTTCCACGTAATTGAGCTCTTACATCTGAATAATTGAGAGATTCTTGTGACAGGAGAGAAGCCTGATCTTGTAAGGCAGAAATGTCTATCCCTTCCTTCCTCCTCCTATACAGACTCTGATGTCTGTGGCTAGAAAAACTGAAAAAAATGGAATTTGGGAAACTGGAATGTGAGCACACATGTTTAGTTAGCACAGTCACTCTGATGGACAAACTTGTGCCTTGGGCATGGATGAGGAATGCCTTAGGAAAGGCAGAACAAAAAGGTAGCTGAACACCTGATTTGTAATAGAATGTGTGAAGCCCTGTCTTAATAGTTTTTGTAGATGTAATTGGCAGTGAAACAAGTATACTCCAATTACAATTTTTGGGAGATGTTGGGGGTGGAATGAAGTGCAGTAACTTATGCTGTGTGAGATTGCCTGGAAAACTTTTGACTTTTACCCACATTATTAGGTCATTAAAAAGCTGACCAGTGCTTTTTTAGTGTTCGTATTGATGACATCTAGGGCAGGTTCAGTTCATATCCCTCTCTCTAGGGCATACATCAGTCAGTTTTGTCAATTAATTAGTATCCCTCCAAACTACACGGGAATGAGCTCTTTTAGTAGGGAAACTTATCAACAGCATTAGTCGAATCCTTCTTGTAATGCTACAACACTGTGGATTTGATCTTTTTTTGGTTGGAACAAGCCCCATGAGCTATAACAACCAGCAGATTTGGCTTTTCAGCATTCTAAACTCAACAGCCTAAGACAAAATACCAATAAAGAAAACAAGGATCTGCTGTTCTTTTTGATAAGGGAGTATGCTGATTTTTTTTTCTGCACATTATTTTGTACATCCTGAGGCTATTTGGGTTTTTTGGAGGTGTTTTTGTACATGTATTATTGCAGCACAGAGTTTATTTTTTAGCAAAATCTGAGTTAGCAAAATGAGTATAAGCATTGTTACCCAGGGATAACCAATTGCAAAAAAGAAAAAGTTCCAAAACAGGACCTCCTGCAGTAATTGTTATATGGTAGCTATCTATGAAAATGCATAGTTTGACATTAACATTTTTTTTCTTGTACTATTTTTATTGCCTCAGCTGAGACATCAGACTAGATCCTCTGAGTTTAAAGAGAATCTAAAAATAATCCTCCCTATGCAAGGCTGATGGGATGTTTATCTTGTTGTTAAGTATCTATTTGTTCATATTACATCTCAAAACATGTTATGATGGGGTAACTGAGAGTAATGACACTAAATTAGGATAAGGAAAATTGAGGTTAAATAGCATACTGATAATCTTCCTGACAGTAAGATCACTGAAATCACTGAATAATCTCCCATGGGAATAAAATGCAGCTACACTGCTTGATGCTTTGGAAAAGGCTAATAAACACTAGTTGTGCACCTTAGGGAACAGCCTTTCACCAGCAAGGAATGAATAAGGTGGCTGAACAGGTGGCTTCTTTCCATCCTTCTATAATTTTGCATGTGTTTTTTTTTTCTGTTTACAAAGATACCACTGCTTTCAATCTTTTTAAGACTATACTTTTAGTAGCATTTTGTAATATGTGACATAAATTTTTCACATACTGAGAAAAATTGCTTACAATAGTGTTTTTGAAGAGGAGGGTCTTATTTAAAGAAGAAATGTTACTTTTCTCAAGAAGGTAGCGCACAATGTTGGGCTAGTTCTCCAAAATACCTTCTTAATATTCAGCATGAAATGTACTTTTACTCAAGAAGAACCTGGATAGAGAACTCCAAATATCCACACTATAAATTGTTATTTATGGTTTTGACAGTAATAGGAAAGTGCTAGAATTCCTCCTGGCTGAAAGGAGGGTTAAGGAATTGGGTTTTTTTTCATGGTACCTACTAGTAAGCTGAAAATCTTAGAAAGCACAGCAATTCTAAACAGCAATGACCCATGCGTTTCCTTTCTTACTAGAAAGCACATTTTAGTATATTTTATTTTTCTGAACAGTTTCTGATTGAGTTTTCGGTTGGTTGGGTTTTTTGTTGGTTGGTTGGTTGGTTGAGTTTTTCCTATTATAGAAGGAAACAAAGCTCAACATGGAGATCTTACAGGGATCTTTTGGAGGTGGGGTCCTGTTTGTTTGTTTGTTTGTGGGGGAGTTGCTTGGTTGTGCTTCTGATTTGTGTATGTGTGTTTGTTTGTTTGGGGAGGTTTGTTTGTTTCTTTTTTTCTACTGAGTTTAAAGCCTTCTACATGCTTTCTTGAAAAAAACACCACGTAATAATTTAATTCCAAAATTAAATTTCTGTTACCCAGAAACTCCATTTTACACTGCCACACACAGGCTGCTGTGAAGTGTGAAAATTCCCCCCACTGCTGACTAAGATCAAGATAACTCCTGCAGGTGTCCACTGTTGTCCTCTGTTGGGTGCTACTCTTCAATCAGTAACAAGGGTCTGACGAGGTTCAGCAGTAAATGACAAAGCCCTTGATGTTGGTTTTTAGAAGGGTATGATGAAAAATGACAAATAAACTGATCAACAGTGTTCACCCATGTTTCTAAGATCCTGATAGTATGGAAGGACCTGACAATAACAAAGAAACTCGGCATCATTGTTCTGTATTTGCCCTGTTCTGTGAGCAGATGAGAAAAGCAAACCTAAAATGTTTCTCTCAAGATGGAAGGTTCATTGTCCTGGCAGGAAATCAGGCAAGATTACTTAAGGTATTACAAAAATTAACTTTTCATCATAAAATATTTCTATTTTGTCTGAGAAGCAAATCCTAACTCCTCCAGAAACACCCTCAGAACTCTGTCAGGCCATTTGTGATAGGAGACCCTTGATAGCTTTCAGCCAAAGAAAAAAGTGCAGGATGGAGAAATCATGAGGGAAAACCCAAAGGCAAATATCACATATTCACAGCTAGAAGTGAAACCCTCAATTTTACCTTCTTGGTTAAGTCACAGAAACACTGTGTGGGTTTGCTGGAATTAAGAAGCAATATATATTAATTTGTTTAGAGATAATAATTATAACCATGCTGTGTGAGATCAAGGCACCAGGATTTGGTTTCCAACAGAACTCATAAGAATAAAAAAAAAAAAAAAAAAAAAAAAAAAAAAAAAAAACCCACAAAAAACCCACTACAATTGTACACATCTTGTCTGTATTTTTTTTTTATTTGGCTATTTTAATTCCAAGAGCTGGATATGTTTTCTTTTGCAGCATAGAGAACACAACTTTATTACAAGAAGAAGGCCATAAGTCTTTTATTGCCCTGATAATGCAGGGTCTCAGCACTGTTCTCAGCACTGTTCTGGGCTTACCTACACGTGAGCTATTTCTAATTTGTTTCCACAGTGTGTTTCCCTAATCTCTACACACACCAGATCTGTAAGAGGTCTGAAAACTCTGGCTTATCACTGCACAACAAACAAGAGCACTTTCTGTTAGTAATTACTGTAAAATGCTGCTGCACAATTTTCAAACTTTACCTGGGAACCAGTGAAGTGGAATCAGACCTTGCTAAACATAAAAGCAGGTCTAAGAGTGAGGAGAAATTACTCTTGCCACCAGCACATTGTTCTTTGCACCAAAAAAACTGAGACTGTCACTGATAACCTTTTCCCTGCTGCTATGCCTCAGGAAAACTGTTGCTGTCAGCCTGGAGATCCACAGGGATTTTTGCAGAATGATCAAAATGAAAAGAGCAATGGGTAAACATTAGTAAGTTTTCTTGCATAATAGTTTTAGATGTACTATTAGTAATGCAGCTATTCTCTATTCATTTGCTCTGTCAGTCTCAGTATTATTTTAACTGAACAACTAACTTTTTGTTGCATTTTTGATGATATTATTAAGTTTTAATTAGGCTATCAGTAAGTTCTTGGCTTCACATGTACAGCATATTTCCTCTTATTAATGTAATATTCTGAGTGCAAATTTACACATTAGGTAATCATCACTAAAACATTTTGAAGCATTTGCCCAGTTTTCCCTCAAGCCCCAAAGTTAGCAGCCACAACATTCTGACAGAAGTGCCACAGTTCTTCTATCAGCAAAATCAGATCCTTGGCTTTTAAAGTGGCTAATAGAAGCATTTTCAGGCCCACCATTAATTCTTATGCTGGAAGAGAATATGAACAATGATTTGCTCACCATGCTACTAATTATTTTGTAGACCTCACTCAAAGCATATCTTTTCCATGCTGACAATTCCTAGTTGAACTCCTTATTCCCCATACACAGGCTCTTCCAAATATTTGATCAGCTCACTCTTTGAAGCTTAATGAGATCAAACATATCTTCCTTGAGATGAATGTACTAGAACATCACTCCACACTGCACATGAAAATTAGCCATGGCATTGTGCAGTGGCATGATGTAGGGACTTGAGGAACAGAGTTTCCTGTCTCAAACACTCACATAATGATAAGGTGAGTCCACTTAATTTTGTATTCCCTGCCTATCAGTTTCATGGCATGAACCTAATTCTGAGCAGCAGTAAATAAAAGAAAGCATATAATAGGAATCTTCCAACAAAAAACTCAAGTCCTACCTGAGTGATAATATCAGCTCCAAGGTATTCTGTGAGCACGTGATTTATCTGTAGAATGAGTGTTGCTTGTCATTGGCAAATGCATTGCTCAATGCGGAGTTCCTTCTGACATTTTAATTAGTCAGGGAGCACCATAAGATCCTTCTCCAGCTATCTAGATTTGTCCTTGTTCCTAAAACAAGAAACTAATGTCAAAATGTTTTTGTTCTCTTATATATTCTTTTCTAAAATAGTTCACAAATACAGCATAAGACCCAACAAAGATGCCTGTAGAATTCCAGTGTTTCCAATATTGTGAAAACTCTTCCTTTACTACCTGAGCCATGATCATTTCATTTCCTTAAAAGCCTTTGGTCTTGCAATAACAAAAGGTTTCTAGTAATTCAAGAAGACTGCAGAAATCAAATCACCCCTGTTCAATTGCTCAAGAACTACAAATATCACCACTCCCAAAAAACAGGACTTTTGTAAAAGTCCCTTTGAACCTTTCATGCTGATTATTTTTAAGCCGTATCTACTAATTTCTTTCTTTCCTAAAAGTGTCTCCTAATATCCACTTAGCACAACAGAACTAGAGGGCTGCAGTTCCAGGAGAAATCCGTAAACAATGCTTTAAACAAGAGAATCATATTTCAACTTTTAGTCAGAAGTATCAAAGCATCTTAAAAGAGAGGTTGTGTGCTTTATTGCTTCAGCTCTCAGGTCCTGCAGACCTCTTGGATTAATGACATTTGGCCTAAGCAGTTTTTTAGTGTAGCTTTGTTTAACATCTACAGCTGTTTCAGTTTCAGAAGATCCTCTGCTGGTGTGGGTATCTCCTGAAGTGAACAGTGCTCAAAAGAATTGATAAACACTTCTGCTTTTATGCAGATACAAGATTCTCTGACAGGTTTTCTACTCTGGGTGTGTTTGAAAACAGATTTATTATTATTTTTACTCATTTTGTTATTTAATTCTCAGACTCTCTTTTTCACTGTCTCATTGCTTCTGCTGTCCATATTCAGAAATTTATGATTGTCTCTCTTGCCTGTGTTTAGACAGATTTATTTTTTTTCTAGATAATCTCTTCTTGCTTCTAGTATCTTTACTCAGGTTTTTTTTCCATCCTTGCTGCAGTTCACCTCTGCTTCAGCCTTTTTAATAGTGGTGTGCCCAGGCAGTAGTATTATTTATAGCCTGATCTTCAAATAGTGAATATTCCTCAAGAAACTCTATTAGGATCTAATTCAATAATACTCCTGCCCAAGTTAGAACATTGTGAGTGGCCTCACTTACTTTCTTAGAAGTGCTTATGTTCACATTATAACCAAGTTTAGCCAGTATTTTTGAACTGCAGCAAGAATGAAGATTGTTTAAAAGTTTATTAACAAGATGTAGAAATCAGATTTTTTTGGTTGTTTTTTATAGCCTGGTAAAAAAGATGTTATTATTGTAACTTCCTCACGTTGTTTGTAGGTTTATTCCAGACATTTTTGCCCATGAGTAAATAAATGTTAGTTAGATTGGATCTTTTTCATTATGAAGTGCAAAGGAAGTTGAACTTCATAAGATTGCTTATTTGATAGAAAATGTATCAAAATTCATTTCAAGCAAAAGATAACTTCTGTTCAACAGACAGTTCTGTGGATTTTTTTTGTAATGGAAAAGCACCAAATAATACTAGAATTGTGTTTGAAATTTTACCTGTAATAAATATTTTATAAATTAAAATTCATACAAAATATTAACTGAAATTAAAATGAAGAGTGGAGATCATGTGACTGGCTTCTCATTCTCTGCTTATGAAGTATTAGCAGTAATTTTAGTTAAAGTGTTAAATGACAGATAAATCTGAAAAGCAAATCCAGTAAACAATTCATAGTTCATTCTTAGAAAAAGCTTTTTTCATTTCTATTCTATAATTATAATAAACAAATAGATGTATACATCCTCTTATGCTTCTGTATGAAGGACAACAGAAGAGATACACCCAGAACTGTATATAAACCTCATAACACTTTCTGAAAATTCATTTTATAATCCCCTAACACTGTGGAGATTGATTGGCTTGTGCACATATAAATGAAATTTTACAGACTAATTTGCTGCACTCCCAGCATGATATGCCACACAATTTCTTACTGTTAGTCTACACAGCTACAGATTAATCCAGGTTAAAGAAAACTTTGCATTGCTCTGTAGTAATTATAATAAAAAATGCCAGTTTATGGGGGCCTTTGTTGCCAACAATCACTTATAGATTAATTTCTTAGTGCATCACAGCCTATTTTTTGGTAAAACACTCCTTTAAAAAAAGCATGTAGAAATCTCCGAGTGCTCTTTTTTGACTGAATAAGTCTTGGTGTCACCTTTAAACAAGTCTCTATATGTGGATACAACATAAAAGTAAGGGAAATAACTTCAGGGATAAAAAAAGGTTGCACTTAGACAAAATTTGTTCATCATAAACAGATGATCTAGTAGGTTAGATTTTGAAAACTGATCTGTGATATCATCTTTCAAAATTATTGATGTTTCTGAATTTATAGCTGGGCTGATTTTTGTAGTTTTAGAGGCTTTATGAACTCTCAAACAGTTGTCTCGTCCTGCTTAGCAATAAAGATTACAATTAACCTAAATCAGCTAAGTCTGTGTAAGCACAAAGGTGTAGTTAGGTGAACTATAATAGGTTCAAATCATTTGTTGAGAAAACAAAAAACTGTCATTTTAGATTATAGTCATATTCTCAACAACTTGGATTACGTTAATTATCCACAAACTTTATTTCTGATAATGCTGGCTTATCTATCCAAAGCCTCTGCTTCCATGCCTTGTTTCTTAAAAGATGTTTATCAGAGTTCTGAATAATTGAAAATGTCTGCCTGACCTGTAAAATTCAACTCTGAAAAGCAGCCTAAGTACCTCCTGTTTAAAATCCTGCTGGATTCTGTTGGTTTGACCACCTGAAATAAAATATTTAAGTAGTGCCAATATATTATATATTTTGAATACTACTTGTTTCATCTCTTGTTTTTTGGTTGTGTTTGGTTTTTTTTTGTATAGATTCACATGAATGTCTCTATTATTTCAGCTATTAAACTGTCAGGTTGTGCAGTGGATGTGATACCTCTGCGTGTTTATTTTGGAGAATCTGTTTTTTTTAAGATTGCTTTCTGCAGTAATTTGCATATACTCCTGTATTCGCAACAAACTACTGTAAGGAATTTTCTCTTCAGGTTTGAAAAATTATTTTCCAAAAAAACCAGAAGAATAGATCACTGATTCCCATTTTTTTCTGTTTTGCATGGATGTACATAGATGTGTGTATGTGCTGTACTTGGCACTGGTGAGACCACACCTCAAATCCTGTGTCCAGTCTTGGGACACTCACTGCAAGAAAGACATTGAAGGGCTGGAGTGAGTCCAAAGAAGGGCAAGGAAGGGTCTGGAGAATCCCATGATGGAGCTGGGGATGTAAAGCCTGGGAAAAAGGAGGTTGAGAGGAGACCTTATCAGTCTACAACTCCCTGAATAGAGGGTGTAGCCAGGTGGGGTTGGTCTCTTCTTCCAGGCAATCAGTGATGGGATAAGAGGAACTGGCTTCAAGCTGTGTCAGGGGGATTCAGGTTGGACATCAGTAAGAATTTTTTCACTTAAAGGATGGTTAAGCATTGGAACAGGCTGTCCAGGGAGGTGGTGAAATCACCATTCCTGGAAATGTTCAAGAAACATCTGGATGTGGAACTCTGCCATGGCTTAGTTCACATGGTTGTGTTTGTTCAAAGGTTGGACCTAATTAACTTGGAGGTCTTTTCCAACCTTAAAGATTCTTGTGAGAGTGCGTACTTTTTGGCGTTTTATTAAAACTTCTTCTGTCTTTAGCACAACATGTATCTTCTTCTATATTACTTTTTCTGTTCTATTTTCCAATGAGGACTAGAAAAAAAAGTGTTCTAATATTTTTTAATGTGTAACTAACATGAAACAGTTGTGCTATAATCAACCATTATTTCTTCATATTCTTTTTCTTTCACCTAAAGAAATGTTATTAAATCAATAATAGCACATAGAAATTAGAATAATAATCATCTGAAATATTTTAAATCATGAAGAAAATCTTTTACAGCTATGAAAGGTCTTTGCTGTAAAAATGACTGTCACTCAATCCGGTAACTGCAATTACTCACTCTTGGTCTTCCTGGGAGTGTGTTCTTGCCAAATGTTGATGTTGGCCATAGACTCAGGGGATATAAAGACATACCACAGTCATCTAAACATGCCCTTAGGATGCAGAAGCAGTTTCCTTCCTCTGATCAACTCAAATATAGCAGGTTTTTTGTAGTCCATTTTAAGTCTAATTGTCCCATAAAGTAATGATTCCACATAGACTTGGAGTCCCCAAAGGAACTAATCCCTTTTTAGACATCACTAGTTATTTACCTCTGTTCAGCTTCTGCAAGTACTTCATCTATTCTGAGGAAGAGCAAAAGGACAAATGAGAGAAGAAAGTAGTTTTAAAGAAATATCTAAATGTACCTCACTACATATTTTCTCTTGAAATGGGCCAATTGGTCTCTGATGAGCTTTAGATTTAACAATCAGTAATCAAAAGGGCTCACCAAAAGTGATTTTCTTTCTTGTAATACCAAGAGTTTCTTCAGTGAGAAAACACCTTGGCTTGACCTTTTGTTTCATATGCTATAATTATTTGGAGCTTTGCTATAATAACAGCATTTTTCCCTTTCAAATGTGATCTCAGGTAGTAGTATCTGTGCAAATGTTTGGCTCTCTGTCAAGTCATTTGACAGCTAAGCTCCTAATATATTCAGGCTAGAAAATAGGAAGTATACACCCTCTGCATTTTAATATGAGAATAACATTAATTATTCAAGTTAAATCAGCACAAATTAAATATTAATGCCAACAAGTCATTATCCTGTTATCTTAACCAAAGAGAATATTAAGTCTTTATTTCAGTTCTTTTTTCCTGGAGTGAGCAGGTGAACTTGATCTCACCATTTTCAGAAATCATGTCATTCTCAACCTCAAAAGTATTTGAAAGAAACTAAAAAAATTGAAAACTTTAAAATTGCCATTTTTGCACATATTAATAATTGGGTGATCACAGGTCTGAGTGTCTTGCTGCAGTTGATGCTGCCCTGAGCAAAGGGCTGTACTGGGTGATCTCCATAGGTGCCACAGTCACTCTGTGGGCCTGTGGTATAGGTAAATTCTAAAAAATCTACTCTATTGCTAAGATGGAGTTGCATGGACAAAATGTGTGGGTATGTGTGTAGGTATGTGTATATATACATATTATATATACATATGTTTGTGTACATTTACATTAATTAAATTCCAGCTACCAAAGGCAAGAATTCTATGAATATACAAGATTCAGCTGTAAATCTGAACCCTATTCAGTACATTATTATGAACTGCAGTACTGAACATCCCATTCCATTAAAAAAGCCCCAAGCTAGAAAAGGAAAATAGGATAAAATTTTTCAATAGATTTTTTACACAACTCTTTAAATTCAGCTGCAGTGAATGCAAGTGGATCACTCACCACATAAGAGAGTTAAAGAATAGAATAAAATTTAGTAGAGTCAAGACATTCTTTTAAATTACTAAGTTACCAACCTGTAATTATCTTTTCTTCTCAGACTTCAGCTCCTTCCAGAAGTTATGCACATTTCAGAATAGAGATGCAGAGTGCCAGTGCTCTTCCAGAACTGACCACAGGGAGATTGGGGTCATTCCCCAGACTCTGGGAACAGAACCTGCTCTGCACACCTTGACGTCTGCACTTCTGTACTTGGGATTTCACTATAAATCCTCAGTGCTGCTCAAGTGTTACAAGTGGGCAGGCTATTTATAAGGAAATCTCTGCTAGAGGTTGTTCACTGTACACTGCAAGTGATTCCAGACCCACTGGCAAGGCATGGAGATGGTTTCCCCTGATGGGATGGGACTGAGATACAGAAGGGTGAATAATTTTTTTTCAACAGAGTTTAGAGTCCCACATTTTAGAAGCACGAACCAGTCCCAGGGTTTCCTGTCTCAGCTGCACCTGTTGCAAACCTGGATGAGTTTTGAACAATGTTCTCACTCCCAGGGAGAAACTAGAGAAACAAATTCTACAGAGGATGAAAGGTTTGTCCTTTCCTGAAGAGTCTAGGTTGGTTGTGTGTAAACAGAGCTAGGTTACTGTGAAATCTTCATTAAGACTTAAAGAATATATACACTTAAAAGCACTTTCCTAAGGTCTATTATTGTAGTCACTAGTAAACTCACTTCTGTAATTTAAGATCTTCAGTAATGCTGTGGATATTTCTCTGTGCTTAATGTTTTAAAAGCTCTGATCTCTGGTATTTTCCTTCTGTTTTCCCTTATTTATGGATATTGATGGAGGGAAATTTGGAGTGTAATTGATAGAGCTTTACTAAATTAATAGAGATGCACCACTTTTAGGGTTATTTCCTTTTTGAAAACACTTATATTCTTCAGATTTGATATCCAGTATCTCTTATCTCCATATATTTTTATGCTCTCTTTAAACAATGAATGTGTCAAAAAGACACTGTGGGGGATTTTCAGAATTATGCCACTCAAAAGATTTCAATAACAAAGTGTGCTTTCTCTAAGGAGCATTAAGTTTTGAGTTATTTGGTCCTGGATGGTTCTTTCAACCAATATTTTAAAATCCTTTATAAGCTTCAGATGGCTTCTGAATTTATAGTGCTGCTAAGCCACATAACAAGTCTCCAGAATCTGGCCATGGTTCTGCAGTACAAACATGCAGAGTGTTAATCACTAAAGCAGTTTCTGAGCTCCTGAATGAACTTGTTAAAGATGGAACACACACATATTATTGATATTTTTAGCAAGCTCTGATTTATAAATTTCATCTCCCTTCCCAGACTGATCTTTTTTCCTGGACTTCCATCCAGGCTTCACAGAGAGTTCACAATCCCTGCGTCTGCCTGGTCCTGTCTGTTCAAAGTCATTTTTCACCACAATTCAAAAGATATTTTTTTTCCTTGTATTTGAGGTAATTATGCAGTCCTAAAACCATGTATTTGAGGTAATTATGCAGTCTAATTTATAAGGTCAGGCTACAGGCTAAAAAATATAGGTCTACATGGTATCTTATCAGATGCAGGAAGAGCCTGCAAGGAGCCTTGCTGTGAAGCCACAGGTCTGCATCTCAGACTGAGGTGTTCAGAAAACCAAATCATCAGGGTCTGCTGGTTCTTACTCTAATCACATAAACAGATTTTACCAGTTTAATAAATTTGTATTAAAATAATTTTAATAATTGGTCTTTAATTTAAAATTATTGTAAGTGAAATATAAATAAAAAATCTGCAACTGTAATGTTTTAATAAATTCTTAAATAAGCATTACTTTATACATCACATCAAATAAACAGCTGTAATCTCTATTTTTGTGAAATGTTCTGGGAACGACTGCAAGATAATAATGTTCAGTGATAAGGTTTTTTATTAATAAATAGTGAAGGAGTTCTAACGTGTTTTTTAAGAACATACCTAGGAATTAAAAGTGTTGCATATATATGGGATGTGTAATTTCCATCTTAAAGAAGTTACATATTTTAAGACTGTACTTTTTAATGTGACATTCCAATTTGTTCAGCAAATTATAATTTTCATTTATTTTAATGGAAGCTGATCTAATTTTCAACCAGGAGAAAATACTGAGATGCTAACCAGTGCCAAATTTCATTGAAATACATTATTTTAATCAATGATGATAGAGAGAAATAGAACAATTAAACCCTTTTCATATTCACTGCCATTAAGTAATAATATTGTCATACTTTTGTCATATTGTGCCTTCAAATATTTAATTAACCATCTGGAGAAAGGATAAAATGTGCAGCCTATTGTGCATTTTGCATTAATTCACATTTTGCTAATGACCCATACTTCACCATTTATCTTGGTAGACCTTGGAGCTTTAGTTATATGACTGAAAAATCATTGAGAGTCATGAGGAGTATTGTAGATGGTTTTTCTTTATAAAAATAAAAACTAAAAGTGCCATAAAAATCAAGGGCTGTAATGATTTTTATTAAATGGTTGAAAGACTAGCAGGTTTTGTGTGTATTAGTAATATTTAGACTGATGAAATTGTATTGAGAATATAAAATAGCTGAAGTACCTCATTTATAACAACACTAAAGAGACAAAAATAGAAACAGCTTGGAAACAAAGTGAAATAGAGTAAAGAGAAAACACATAGTCTCAAAGCAGAAAACAAAACATCTTTATTTTTCCTTGAAATTCAGGATTTTGGAAAACACTTTTTCATATTTCAGAGTAAAAGTTTGTGAATAAGACTTGTTAACAGCTTTTATTTCTCATATCCAGTAAGAATACTTTGCTGGCTCATGTTCATCTCGGTGTCCACCAGGACTCCCAAGGCTCCTTTTCTGCAGAGCATCACTGGGTGGTCTCCAGCACTCACTGGTACCTTGGGTTGCTCCTCCCCAGCATAACTTTGAACTTCCCTCAGTGGAACTGTAAGAGATTCCCACCAGCTGACTTTTCCAGCCTGCCAAGATCCCTCTGGATGGCAGCACGACCCTCTGACAAATCAAGGAGGGAATATCCACTGCTCTTTCCTCACCCACCCAGCTAGTCACTTTACTTTAAAGAGTGACTGGGTTCATTAAACATGACTTTCCCTCTTTGAATCCATGCTGACTACTCCAAATCACCTTCTTATCATTCATGTCTCTGAAAATTATCTACAGGATTAACTCACCAGTCTGTGTCCTTTTTGTTGCCTTTCTTGAAGACAAAAGTGACATTTTCCTGCCTCCAGCCCTCAGAATTGTCTCCTAGCCACCAGATCATTTGAAGATAATTAAGAATAGCCTCACAGTGACATCTGCCAGCTTCCCCAGCTCTCATGGCCCGTGGGCTTCTGTATGCTCAGTTTGCTTAAGAATTATCTGACCTGATTATCTTCCACCAGTGGTAGTTTTTATTTGCTCCAGACATTCCACCCTGGTCTCCAAGGCCTGGGATTCCTGAAGGTTGGTCATACTAGTAAAGGCTAAAGTCGAGAAGAGACTCAGCACTTTTTTGTGTGTCCTGTGCCTCTGGGGCCCCTTCCTAATCAAACAGTGGAGACACATTTCCTCATTCTTTCTGCTTATGGACTTGAGGAAGCTTTTCCTGATGTCTTGACATGCCTGTCCAGCTTCCACTCAAGGTAGGTTTTGACTTTCCTGACTGCGTCTTTGCATGCTCAGGCAGCATCTCTGCATCCTTCCTGAAACATCTATCCCTGATTCCGCCCTTTGCATACTTCCTTTTTTGGTTGTTTCAGATTTTCTAGGATCTCCTGGTTTGTCAAGTTTTCCCTGACTTGCTGTTTGTTGGAATGAGCTGTCCCTGTAGTATGCTGTCCTTGAACAACAACAGGTTTTCTTGGATCCCTCTTCCCTCTAGGGTCCAAATGTTCCTGGGCACTGGAACCTCAATTATCTCTGCCATTAACTTGAGAAAATGCTTCCTTGCCATTGTCTTGTCTCTCCCAGAAACTGTTACCTGTGGGAATTGTGTCAGGGAGCATTCCCAGTACACAGAATGGAAATGGCTGTCATATTTTGGAAGTTAACAGCTTACGGATATGTGCTCTTTCAGAGAGGATGACTTCCAGGTCAGGGTTTTGTCTGCAGCGTATTTTTAATTCAAGGCACAGCAAATCAGAACTGCAAGTCAGGAGCTAGCATCCCCCTTCATTAGACTCAGAGAATCATGGAATGGCTTGGGGTGGAAGGGACATCAAAGATCACCCAATCTCCCTGCCTTTGGCAGAGTCACTTCTCACTAGACAAGGTCACTCAAAGCCCCATACAACCTTTGAATAATGTAACCAGAAGTAAACTAACGAGACACAGAGGAGAGAATTTGAGAGATATGGGAGAATTGTCTGTAGCTGTGGTGACAAACTGTTAGTGCCTTTCAGTTTGCACCAAATATTGTCATGTTTTCTAAAAGCCTCTGAGAAGAACCACTTAGCCTCACAGTAAAAAGGAAACTTCAACCCTAACCAGTGTATATAGTCTTACATATTTATTAGCACTGTGCTTTTGATCTTCTGTTCCATCCACAGGTGAAGTTCAGTGAATTTATATTGGGAGTGACTTCAGGTCCTGTAGGGCTGTATCTGAGTGGTCCCAGTTGCCTGGTTCTGCAACTGGACAGATGATGTTGCAAATTTCTGAATTTCTCTCTCTCTGATGCACTATCAGGTCCCTAAATGTAGGTGGATAAGAGCTCTCCACTGAGCTCCTAAATGGAAAGAATGCAAGCTAACATTTATTAAGCTATGTTAGAATTAATTCCTGTATACTTTCTATGAAACTGTCATTACTTTTCAAAAATAAAATTTTTTTTCTCTTCAACAAAGCACTTAGTATTTAACAATACACCACTACCCATCCTTCAGTGAAAATTTGAGTTCAGCCTTAGGTAGCATGCTCTATATTGATCTGTTTCAGCATTGAAAAACATTTTTGTCATCCAGAAAATAGGAAAGGACTTATGGATATTAATGAGTGGATCGTGGCTTGCTTTCCACCCCTGAAAGAGAAAATATTAGTACAATAGTATCTACTATGCTAACATGTAATGCATTTGTAAATTTTATATCTGTAAATGGAAATACAGTTTCCACTCATCACTTTATCAAGTAATTCAAGCAATAGTTAAACTGTCTGTCTCACAACACTCAAAGACATGGTACTTAATTAGAGATTGCTTTGTTTTTAACATAAGTCCTAGTCAAATAACACAGAGCAGAGCAATTATTGAAAACTCCATGTGATTTATAAGATTATAAGAGAGATGAACTAGGAATGCTCATATCTGGAACAAGATTTATATATTCTGCAATCCAGTTTTTTAAATCAAACTTTTATTCTTGATGATTGTCGGACTACATGGTCTAATTAATCTTCTATTACTCCAGCAGCAACTTGCAGCATTACTATCTTCCCAGTCACGCGGAAATATTAAAAATTACACACTCACAAGACAAAATAAAAAAACAAATGTTAGTGTTCAACACTGGAATTAAAGTCCCATCAGTACATAAAAATAAATTTTAAAAATTTAGTGTATATATATATATATGGATTTGTACAGCATAACAAACTAAAAATTGTGATAAGCAGCAAATGCTGTTCCAAGGAAACCGTTTTAAAAGCACTATTTGTAACTTACCTTTTTTTTGCTTTTCCAAGCAATTTCTAAAAACTACTCAATTAATAACTTCAGGTATCTGACTCTCCCTGACTAAAAAACCAATCATTTGCATTTGCAGTAACAAATACACAAAATAGTCACTATGTGTCTCCTTTATGGGTTCCTATTTAATAGGTATCTCTTTGATCTGCTCACCAGTAAAGGCTCTTAGATCCTCAAGTAAAAAGAGACTATATCACAGCTCATCTACTTATATCAAGCAGTCTTTTTTTTTTAATCAGATGCTGTATTTTTCTTCCTTGTTCGTGACCAAATCTGATGAAGGTTTTCAGTATGCTGTGGAACACCACTGAATTCAAACTAGAAGAATTCATTTAATCCAACAATCAGTTTGGTGCAAAACTGATTAATTTAAAGTCCTAAAATGTTACTAAGAGCTTTCAATTCCCATTAAATGCAGTTTATTAAAATCCCTCAGGACTGGGTTTGTCTTACTCTCCCTTCAGCATCTGTTAGCACAGATGTGTTTGTTAAAGCTGTACCTGGCTTGCACAGAAGCCCACCCACGTGTTTTCCACAGACACAGAAGCTTCCAAACCAGCATTAATCAAGGCAGCACAATGTGTAAGCAGAAAAAATCTGATGTGTCTGGGCTACAGGGGCAGAACTTTCATCCTGAATTATTCCCCATATCTAGCTCTCATTAGCTGTACATGTTATAGAATGGTTTTGTGCTGGAGCAATTTCAGGGACTTTCTCATTAGCTGTACATGTTATAGAATGTTTTTGTCCTGGAGCAATTTCAGGGACTTCTGCCCATTGTTAGGAGAGTGTTATAACATTTCAACACTCTTTGATTGCATTGCAGGACTGCAATGTGCTAGAAGTGAAGTCATCCATTTATTCTCTCACTAGAGGCCTAATTGGTGAGAACACTGACATGTGAATTCTGCCCCAACCAGCTGAGATCAGAATAAATATCCCCACTGTCACTTTTCGATTCCCTTATTAGCATTGAATCTAATTAATTTCAATTAGCATTGAATCTGATTAATTTCAACAAGGTCCTTAAAATATCAGGCATCTACTCATAATTTTGCAGCTTTCAGATCAACCTATTCATTTCAAAATTATCTGAGATTATTTTAATAAAATCAGATGAGATCACTCTCTTTTGTGACTTTTAAGACCAAACCACCACTGTTCAAGCCTTAAAGACTCATCACTTCACAGAGTAATTAAGCACTGAAACTATTTCTTTTCCACATATTCAAGCATTTGTATCTGCACAAGCTATAACTGAACATGATGTAGCATACAGTAATTCTGATACTTCTTTTTTTATGCCTATTTTAATTTTAAAAGTTTCACTGCATTTTTACAGTACCAATGATACACTCAAACAGAGATATCAGCTTTCATTTCAAGTACTGATTGCCATTGGATGGAAAATTTACATTCTAAAACAAACAAACAAACAAACTAGGGAAATCTCCAAATATGGAACAGGTTAAACACAAACAGTGTATCTCACAGTGTTTTACCAGGTTTTCACATTTAAGTCTCCTTCATGTTTTCAAATTGAACCTGTCTGCAAATCTTTTTTTTTTCACTCCTCTCATTTTTTAATAGAGAAACAGACAATCCTCATATTGATTCCAGTATCTGATCCCATGAAATATGAATTCCTAGTTACTGAAGTTCTGCAACAAACATATGCAATAAATTTTCCTTAAATCTCCCTCTTGTCTCTTAATATGTAAATCTGGCCATTCAGACAACTATCTGTGGGCTGAATGTCCTTACATAAGAAACCCTATCAGTCTCCTATATTTTCATGCCTCCATTTCCGGAATTTCCTGATATAAAACTTCCATTGCAGACCAAACAAACAATTTGAGGAAAAAAACTCAGTTCAAACCATCAAAGGAAGCTGCATGGTCTTTTGTCAGTGGTGGTCCATTGTCTGATATGACACTAATGAATTTTGTATTTTTCTATCCTGTAAAACTGCAGCTTTTGTGGGAAACTGAGGAAGTCAGAATTTCTAAGTGGTAAAACAAGAATGGGATAATAGGACAAGAGAGAAGGAAACAAGAAGAAAATTAATTACCATATCTGTTCTTTAGTGAGGCAATTCAGAAGTAAAGAGAACAGCTTCCTACAGTTGTTTCTCCCATTCTGCCAATCAACTCAAAAACAGGATATAAGTCAGAAAACAGAGAATTCAAGGCAAATTACTTTGAATGCTCATTTAGTGTCATTTAGTAATTGATAGGAATGATAGAATGGAATTAACAGAGCCACTGAAATGGAAGATGAAGAGCAAATTATGTTCCAGTCAACCGTGCGTTTTGATATCAAGGAAAAATTACACAGTGTATACTTAAGAACCAATAACCTAAACCAATTAAAATGCTATAGACTTCTGCTGTATTATTAGACATAGTAAGCAAGTGATAAAATCAACTTCTGTGCAAATCAGTCACAGAACCCAGATTCAGTTGTATTCATTTTCAGTTTTTATCTGGTGTAATTGCACACACTAGTAAATTAAATATATGTCTATACCTTATTTACTTTTAGACTATTATGCGGTCACTGTAAAGTTCTTCATTTCTTATAAAAGCTTTTATTTGTACTAACTGCTACCTTTATTTTTGGCATAATTCCTTCCCATTTTCAATAGGAAGAGGAGGCATGGGATAATTATTTTTTTTTAAAAGCTGGATTTGCACTAGTCTGACCAGGACAAATACTACTAGCATAATTTGTTCTGAATGCATTTTCTTTTCAGAGAATTTAGTAGGCTATTAAACTATCTTCTCGTCATGTTCTGTGTTAGCTGAATTGAGATAAGTATGAATAAGTTAGTATATTAGCTATTTTCTTATATCATAAGCAAGAGAAAAAAACATAAAAATATTTTAACATTTAACCATATATGTATAATTATTTTAACTGCACTCAGGATTAGTTATTCCTTGCATGGGAGTTGGATTGAATGACTGAAAGCAATAAATAAAATTGCTATCTGCTGTAACTCCACTGACTTCACAGAATTTAAGCAGAGTTTATTCTGGTCTTTGTATCCACATAGGATAATAAAAGCAGAGAATAATTATGCCAGCTCTATAGGTGGAAATGAGATAATGAAATCCTAAAGTTCTAACATTTACTTCAAGGGTGTGTGTGAGAGAGCGCATAGGAACATCTCTGTGCTCCTGCATGTACTTACAGAGTTTATTGAAATGTTCTAAATCACAGATGCCCAATCAAGTTTCTGGATAGACTGTCAGGCACTTGTGTTTATCAGCAGTGAGTTTCAAATAAATGCATTTACACCCTCTATCTCTGCCTTTCAAAGTAGAGCTCTCTCTTCCACCTTTCTGTACTGATTGTTACAAAAAAAATTGTTCCGTTTTCCTGCCTGTGCCACTTGGTGGCTGGCTTTGTAGAATGGAGCTGCAGAGTGGCTTGAGTGACAATTCAGACAAGAGACATTAGCAACATAATGTTGCTACTGCAGGTCCAAAATAGAGTGGGAAAGAAATTATGACAGACTTAAATGGGATATCAATGTTGGTCCCACTTACTTTCAGTAGCAACAACCCCAGCTCAGCTCACTCCTTTCCAATAAGCAGGTAAAGAGGCTAAAACAAAATACACATCCTTCCTTTCTGTCTAATTCTTTAAGAAAGCAACTGACAGGTAAGATCACAAGTATTCAAGTTTTTACTGAAGAATGCAGTCCATAAATGAAAGAATGTGTGGGGTACAGGCCACAAATTGCTCAAGTTTGGTCCAAATTCCTGAAAACATAATTAGAGTAAACTATATCTGAAACTCCTGTGGAAATGTACATTTAACCTTCCTGCCTCTGAGCATTCTCTTTAATGATTTTTGTTAAGATATTTTGTTAAGAGACCATAAATACAAAGTAAATAACAAAATTCAATTGCCAATTTAGGTCTTGGCAAAGGAGGTTATGAGACTGCACTCTGTGCATACATGTGGATGTGTATATTCTTTCTTTCCTAATACTGTTTCAACACCCAGGGCAATGTCAGGCAGACTTGAAAGAGATAAAGGCTAAAAGGACATCAGACATTATCTATAGTAAGATAGAAGAGGGAGTTCCTGTTCGTGCCCCTCATTGTGAAAATGCATCTTGGTTAGAAAAAAGAGACTCTAGAGAGCCCTTCAGGACCCAACACCAGGGACACATTAATTCCACTCTTCACTATCATGAAGCCTTTTTCTCTGTGTATCTTGCTGATAAGTTACTTTGCATTGTTTTAGCATTTTTGGGTTTGAGGCAAAGTGAAGCAAGTATAACGGTTTCCTGAAGAGTGCTTTAACTGAACTTTAAAATTCACACTTCAAAAAAATCAGTAAATTAAGGCAAAGCAGAAGCATCTCTGATTTGCCTGCTATTTGTTGTTGTTTTCCTGAAACGCTGGGTTAAAATGGAAGATACGAAACCCATTTTTAATAATTATAGGCAGCAAATGAGGAAAAACAGAATTTTGAAAATGTGGTTCATTGAAAGAGAGGGTAGTAAAAATGTGAAGATAACTTCTTTTGTAGAATTATTCTGTGACACATTTTAAATATATTTGCAACAAGTCTATGACTGCAATAGTAACCTGATTCAAGTGGGGTTGTTTTGAAATTTCAAATCTCTACTCTGCATACAAAATCTGTCTCACTGGCACTTTTCAAAATAACTGGGATGAAATGCCCCAAAACTAACTTACAGGGAAGGAATCAAGTATGCTTTTTATTAAAATATTCAGTTGAAATGGAGGAAACAAAAGCCTTTCCCTTCAGCTCACAGCAAGATATTTAATTAATTGCTAGCTGTGGTAATATATAAGCAACAGTTCTAAAAACTAATGAAGGTATCTGAGAGAAATATTGATTTGAATGATTTACTGAGCAGCAAAAAAGTCACATTGAAGTAAATTAGTATTTGGAAATGTAATTACACATAAGAATGTGTAAATTTTACTGTCAGCAGTAAAAACTGTTATAGTAATAAAATAAATTGCAATTTTAATTACAACAGTAATTTTCTATTTACACCTAGGCAAATATGCAGAACAAGCTGTTCTTGGCCCAACCACCTTATCCAACATTTGCGCTAACTACAACACTCCATGTATACAGTCCTGAAATTTATTTCTAATGTCCCTGTCTTCAGGAATGCTGGATAATATGCCATACTATAGTGCAGTGCATTAATCTGCTTGAATTAAAGACTTTGTTGAATAATTATAGAGGAAGGTTTACAAAATTTAATTCTTCCTTAAGTGGTTTCTTCTCCAGTTATAGTCAGTAAATTACATTTATGGAATATCTCATACACAAGTTACTTCAATATAATGGAATTCTTTTATGTAAAGGAAACCAGCAGTACATAAGGTTTTATATCTGATTTTCTTATTATCAGCAAATTCTGTTTCCTTTAAAAGTTACCGTAGTTCTGAGAAGGTCATCAGAAGTATTCCAGGTTGAAAGTTTCTGCAGCTAAAGCATATTTTGCCATTCTAGTTCCCACTGATCATTAATATACACAAAAAATCTCCTTCTCTTTCCAGTCTCAAGTTGATTTAACATTTCAGCTAGAGATCAGAAAACTTTTTATCCTGTAAAGCTTCAAGCAATAATGTTTCAGATGCTAGACAGTGAAATAGACATTCTACAAAGTATTGCTTTTGCAGTATTAGATCTGTCATTTCTATATCTATAGAGATATAGATACGCACAAGCTATAACTGAACATGTTATAGCTCTATAAAGTTCTATAAAGACAGACTACATGTGCTTTATATTCAATATTTTGTGTTAGCTGTAATATGCAGTACTTAAATATAGTTAAATAGCCCAAAGATTCTTCATCAGATAGTTTACTGAAATTAAATTGACTGACCTAAGAAGACTCTAAACCAACCCTCTACATTGTTTTCTGACAAATAAATAGATGCAGATACAGTAGTCTTTTGATGATCAGAAATTGCATTATTATTGCACAGAGGAAAAAATGAGTGTCTGAGCCCACACACCCATCTATGGACAAAATTTTGTGCTTCACATTATGGTACCATGTTCTTAATATACCTTTCAGATTTTTATCCAGAAAAAATAATAACATGGTGGTATCCGTGGCTCTACATGATCAGAAATCTTTGTCATTCTTGAAAGCATCTCTCCTGCTGTTTTCCATTGCCTATCCACCACAGAGCCATGTCTCATGAGTAGGGACCAACTCAAATATGCTGTTATGAATATATTGCTTCTGCAGAAGAGCAAACCTAGATATTCATTGTAATATCCATTGATATTACTTTAATCTGGTTTATTCCTTTATCATTGTTTCCCTCAGTCCATCCCTCAGGATGCAGATGCCTGAATGGAGGCAAGTCTGGTATTTTCTGGAGTCTCAAAACAGTTTCAGAAAAAATACCTGGTCTTGCAACTATGGGCAAGGTAAGATATTTTGTCTAACTTTTGGACTTGGGTGAAGTAGTGGTGGGGACTTGAGACTACACAACTTCAGTATTAACAGAGCCTCTCAAATTTCCCAGCTAGTCTCTCTGCAGAAATAGGGAAGCTATTTCAGATTGTTTAATCTCCTTCTCCAACTTGCCTTCTGGGAAAATCTCTCTCTAGAGAGACAATTCAGACCAGAGATATTAGCAACATAATAATATTGCTATTGCAGGTCCAAAATAGAGTGGTAAGCAAATTATGACAGACTTCAATGGGACATCAGTGTTGATCCCACTTATTTTCACTAGCAACAATCCCAGCCCAGCTCACTCCTTTCCAATGAGCAGGTAAAGAGGCTAAAGCAAAATACACGTCCCTCCTTTTACCCTTCTCTCTCTTAATCCCTTCCTTTAGCTAATTAAAAAACTTTCTGTGCTCACAGAGTGCAGAATCAAAATTAAGAGAGTGAAATGTGGACAAAGCACATTTATGATCTGGGGTGTTTGTCTTCTCTTACCTCTGTGCGTTATGTAGGAGTGCAGCTGTCTTGTGGACACTTCTAACATGAAGCTGGTGAGGAAATGGGTTGTTGGAGACTATTGGAAGGTGTTGATAGGGTAAGAACTGGGTATTACATTGAGAAAGTAATGATGTGTAATTCAGAGATGAAAGAAAAACTTCAGGGTTGAAAATAAATCTACAATATTTCAGTGTTTCCTGTGGTAAAGCAATATATCATAGGTATCCTTGACCCTATCACAGCCCTCATATGTCTGTTTAGAGGAAAAAATAAATAAGTGCCAATTTCTGTCATTAGTCTTTTCCTTGGAGCTTTGTAGTTATTTAAAAGATACATAGAAAAATTACCCAAACATAAACCATTGTTTGTTTGTTATAGATCTTTCATCCAAACATCTGTGCAAGACAACTCTTTCTTATTTAGGAAAATTCCCAATTCTGTGAAGAGTTGTTTTAACCCCAGGAACACCATTAATCAAAACTTTAATCTCAGATATATTACCTTGGAGAGGGACTCCAGGAATCAGCAGGAATTGATGACTGACCACACCTTTTATAATTCCTTTAACAAGAATCTCAGATTTGTAAGACTTTAGGTGTAAAAGTTTATGCATTAGTGCTTCATGGGCTGCATGAAGGCAGCATTTGTTGCCATAGCAATATATCAGATCGCTGACCTAGCATTTCACTTTCAATATGAATTGTTTGGTTTTGCTTTGGTTTTTAAATTTGTGTGCCAGTATAACAAAACCAGGAATATATAAAAGTGAGAACTACTTTTCTTGTGAAATGGACAAAAAAAACAACTTTATAAAATATTTATTTAATTCTCTAAACTTGGTAAAAACTTATATTTTGCTTTTTTTCAGTCACATTCTGTCAAAACAAACTTATATTTTGCTTTTTTTCAGTCACATTCTGTCAAAACAATAGGAGGTGCTGTAAATTAAAAGGCTGATTTCACAATCAATACAGCTATATGAAAAAATTAGAGTATTATTGAAAATACCAGTTTCTCTTCCTCATATTATTCAAACATAATAACTTCAGTGCACCCTTTGGAATGACCTAAAAAGCCTGAAATACTGACCTGCAAATTTCAAGGAGTAATCATTAGAAGCAACAATACAGGAAACAGAACCATCTTTAGACTGATTCTTAAAGACTTTTCAAGGAAAGTAGTAGGGTTCATTTTGCTAAATGATTTAATTAATTTTAGTAGGCAAAATTATCACTCACAACAGGATATTTTATTACAAATTAGTGTGAGGGAGGTAGAGATTATTCATTTGTGTAAATGTGAGAGTTATAAATTATTGCTGACAAGTTGCTGCCAAGGTCAAAAATGTGCCTCTGTTTTGACAGGCTAATATAATGATACTGACCCTAAATGAGTGAGCTGGAAGCAAAATTGTGCAGCGCATGTCCATCAAAATAATTAACCCATCAGGGTTTCCTCATGGTTTAAATTGGGAGTTTAAGAACTACAGGGTCATGACTCTCTACATACATTAAAATTGTGCACAAATAACTCATGGGATCCTCCACACTCAGAACTGCTGCATCCCTCCTCTCCTCTACAGAAAGCATCATCCCTTTGCCCAAATCTATTCCTCCAAGAGGGTTCCAAGACCTTCACAAAGGTCTGGCCAAGATACAACCAACCCCTGCAAACACCTGATGGTCCCAAGGTCCCAGTGATAGGGAGCAGATGCCCCATGGCCCCTGTTACAGCAGCTCTGTGTTAGCCTGGAGTGTGGGGAGTGACAGAGCAGGAGCCACCCAGGGGGGACTGGGGCTGCCTGAGCTGCAGCTGAGAGGATGCTGCAGTATCAGAAAGGGTGGCTCCATGGCAAAATGAGCATGTGAAGCAGCATGGAGAGCTAAACAGGGCTGGAAGGAGGTTACAGTGACGTGAGGCTGCAGTTGAAACTGAGTTCTGGAGCAGCTGGCTGCATGTGAAGAAGCTGAAGTGTCAGAAAATAGCAGATTCACAAACTAGAACTTGTCCCATTGTAGGCTATGAAAGCATTAAAAGGTATGGAAAGTGGTTTTGTATGCCCAGGAGTTTTGTGTCTTTGACCGTGCTCAGCAGCATGGATAACCTCACAGAAAGTGTCTTCACTCAGATATCTCATGTCCTGCTCCCCAGAGAGCTCTGTGCCAAGACCTCCTGGAAGGTCTCAGTGTAATTCCCGGTCATTCCAGAAACAAAGCTTGAATTCAGACAAATATTTCTTCTAACAGTTATAGTGTAGAGACAGCTGAATAAGCTGATACATAAATTTTGTCTTCTGCAATTTTCTTCTGAGTTGACCCAAGGAGACATAAGTAGCTATAAATTATGTGAAACTGTACTTTAATTTTAATCTCTATATTTGGCTTGTAAGAAATACAGCTTGAATATTTCTTTATATGGTTTTTGGTGGCTTGTTTTTGTGGTTTTTGTTTGTTTGTTTTTGTTTGGTTTGTTTTTTTGGGTTATTTTTGGTTTTGCTTGTTTTTATTTGGGTTTGGTTTTTTTTGTTTTGAGGAATGAGGCTAAACTGGCTGTTCTGGGTGTGAATTTTACTATTTTACTTTTATCATTACTTTTTGGTAGCTGTTATATGACATGCAAATATTAATAAAAAGTGTAAGCTTTTTTCTCAAGGAAATGAGATTCTTCAAAGCATCTATTTTATGTCTACAAGTTGTCTTGTATTTAGAGCCTATTGTGCACACCATACTTCTTTAGGATTTTGAATTTTTAAAGTCAGTGTTATTTGTTAGGAACACATACTACATTTCTATTTTTCAAAGTAAGCAAGCCTACTAAAACTTCTATTTTTACGCTTTTTTAGCAGTAAATTTATATGTATTCCCATGATCTCACATGTTCAACTGAGTTTACAGTTATTTTTTCTATAAGAACTCTCATAACACTCCTGATAGACTTTAATATCTCATATTTCTCAATAGATATTAAAATTTATTTCTGTAATATCCATACCTCTTTCTGTATATCTATAACCCTTTCAGATTTCCCATGATATGTGTTAACAAATTTTCACCAGGTATATAAGAGGTATTTCAATATTCTAATGATTATGAAACAAAGTTTTGAACAAAATAATTTCCCCTTTCCTTTTATTTTTTTTAAAGATGGGATGCTTTTGTTATGTTTACTTCTGGAAATGAGTGTGGCAAACTAACAGCTAAATAATATATTTTTTCAGATAATTTCTTATGGTTAGAGTAAATTTTATGAATACTCTACTATTATGAAGTAGTCTTTTCATTTCAGAGAGTGTATAAATTTGACCTCTGCTCTGAAAAGAAATATCCTCCCTACTCTGTAAATATTCTGGGAAGCCTGAAGAATTTATTTCTCTGCTTGTATGTTTGTTTGAACAAGTCTCTTTGATCCAGCAGGATTAGTATTTTTAGCTCATATAAATGCCAAATTACACATAATTTCTACACTCCTTTATCTGAGAGAAAGGTCTAGCAGCAGCACTTGAGAGCTCAATATAGTAAAAAACCCTAAGAGCAACTGCCTCTCTAGAGATGTTGCCAGTGGCTTAGCTGATCAAGAAAGATTGCATTTTCTTTACTTTTTTTTCTTTTTTGGGGGGGGGATTTTGTTGAGATGGAGCTTCTCTGAAAGTTTCAGTTTCCAGAGGAAGACTGTAATGTGATAGAGTTCAAATTCTTCTAAAATTTTCTTCAATATCTGAAGGCAACATTTACAGTCCTGTTGTACTAGGTTTGGCTGGGCATTTGTTGGTGATGAGAAATTGGATTTTTCTTTTTCTTCCCCCCCCCCCCCTTGGTTTTCTTTTTACTTTTTTTCGTTTATTGGGGTTTTTTTCCTTTGTTGCTTTATTTTGATATTGTTGTTGTTACTGTTTATTACTAAACCATCTTTACCTCAACACATGAGTTTTGTCAGTTTTACACTTCTAATTAATTTCCCTTTCTTGTTGTGAGATGGATGAGTAGTTATGTGGGGCTTGCCTGCCTACCAGGCTTACACTAGAACACCTAGCAATGTCCCTTAACAAAAATGTTGCCCACAAAGACATATTTTAGACTGAATCCAATGAATGCTGAGGGTTTTCCAGGGCCCTATCTGAAAAAAAAAAAAAAATTCATAAATGGAAATACCATACTGTAACTTCTGCAATACTTTCACATCTGAGGAAGAGAGACATTTAAGAGAAGAATTTTAAGAGAGATGGTTTCTAAAGAATCTGACAGGCTTACTATTACACAGTGGGGTAAAATGCAGACATTTTTACATAGGAAAAAAGATATAGAGAACTTTATTTCATTACACTTCTGTTTCCATGTGAGTCATGAGCTTTTCTAAGTTCTACTGGGCCATCAAGAACACCAGCCACTTAAAGAAGTTTGGCACTGATGTTTCTTCTGTCATTCCCTTTCTTATTTTCTGCTGGAAGAAGAATACACCATAACATTAGTTTACCAGTCACCCTAGGTTTAGTCTTTCTTTTTATGATTCTTTTCTGGACTCAAAAAATAGGCCTTGACATAGAGGTCATGTTGACACTACAGCAAGAGTATGTAAGAGAAAATATTTGGACTCCTGTGGTTAACATGAACATAACTTTAGTTGATGTGTGAATAATGAAAGAACATCCAGAATTTGGAAACATGTTGTTATTCATTTTATTTCATTTTTTTAACTAGTCTGAAGAGATGTAACTGTGTTGTCATTCATTGCTTTCTCAGAGGATGCCTTTCTTCCCTGTCACTACCTTGGAGCTAAAGTAAAATTGCCTGCTGTTTGATTCAGAAGCTTTATCTACCTCTAGGAACAACAATGTAACACAGATGGAAGATTATTACAGGAGACATGTCTCCAAAGACAGTATTTGGTTAAGCAATCACAGAATCACAGAAAGGGTCAGGTTGGAGGGGACCACAATGGGTGCAACCTCCCTTCAAGCAGGGCCATCCCAGAGCACGGGGCACAGGGTTTCCACAAGGTCCTTGAACATCTCCAGTGAGGGGGATTGTACAGCTCTCTAGGCAATCTGTTCCAATGCATGGTCACCTATTGTATTTGCTGGGAATGTCCCAACGAAGGCAGGAAGGAATGATGAATCTGACTCCATGTTCTCAGAAGGCTAATTTATTACTTTATAATACTATATTATATTAAAGAATATTATACTAAAGAATACAGAAAAGATGCTTACTCAGTGCTAAAAAGCTAATAATGAAAGCTCAAGACTCTTTCCAGAGTCTCGACACAGCTTGACCTTGATTCCAGTTCGCCAATGACTCAAACAACTCACACCAGAATCCAATGAAACAATCACCTGTGGGTAAACAATCTCCAAACACATTCCAGATGAGCAAAACTCAGGAGAAGGAAATGAGATAAGAATTGTTTTCCTTTCCTCTGAGGCTTCTCAGCTTCCCAGGAGAAAAATCGTGGGTGAAGGGAATTTTTTCAGAGAATGTGAATGCTACAGTCACCCACACAGTAAATGAGTTCTTCCTCATATTCAGGTGGAATGTTTCCAAACTCAGTGTTTTGTTTCTGAAGATGAACATTCAAATCCTGTTTCTCTAAGCTCTCTCTTCCTTGTTCCACTTTCCTTTCTCCCAAACTGACTGCAGGCTGCAGTCATCTCCTACATCTTCTGGCCTTTTACAGAATAGCTGTGCCTTCCAATCTGTAGGAAAGCCATGAATGGTGGCTGCCTTTCATATTAAAGCTACTGTGTCAAATATTCCATGAGAAAGTTTTATCTCTCCATTTTCTTTTCTGTTCCACCTTGTTCTTGGAAGTGTACATGGCCTGGCACGCACAAATGATCCCCTAGGAAACATTGTAGAGTCAGAATAGAAGACATCACCTAGTGGTCAATAGTAATGAATCTTCTCTTACAGACCAGTACCTGTGCAGCAGCTGAAAAAGGATTTTTCAGACTGATGTTTAAATTTAAATTGAGTTTCAGTATTTTGACATCTTGGCTGCTTAATATAAAGGAATGTATATTACTGAACATCTATATCTTCTTTTCTCTTCTATTACTAGTACCAGTGGATAACTCTTTTTTGACAGTGTTCCTCATGGAGTGTCAGTACTCTGGCTTAGCAACAGAGTTAGGAGGATTCCCATTTCTGTTAGGAACATTTTCAGATTGGTAATTATATTTCAAGGATGACCCCTCACTTCTGAAATAAACACCCAGGACTAGCCCACACTTAGACTGGTGTTATATTTTACGTGGCACACCAGACACAGTCAGCCTTTATGGATATTTAAAAGCAAATGGGAGAGAATATGACAGGAAGACAAAGCCAAAGAACACAGAAGTTTATTAGCCTTCTGGAAATTATCAGACCAGCAAAAGTTATTATTTCCATGCACTGAGAGAATGAATACTGTGGTTTTTGATCCAAAAATGTTCACATCACTGATCACCTCCTGGAGTGAAGAGACAAGATGAGATGAGTTACCTGTATTTAGAAATATATTAAGATTCTTCTAACCAGGTTGCAAATAATTTTCATGAAGAAACCTGTTAAAACACCTGGGACATCCTGAGCTTTGTTGAGTCCTTCAGCAGGATGAAACTCAGGATTTCAGTAACACACACATTCACACAAAGGTTCACACTTAGAACTTGGTATCTCTAAAACATATTCTGCAACTAAAATGATAATAGCCCCAGAGCTTGACCAGTGCAACCAAGAGGAACTGGGTAAGTATACAGTGAATATGGGTTTCTGCTCTTTTCATCTCTCAGCAGAATTATGCAGCCACATGATGACAAGAGAAAGCATATCAGCATTCAGGTCTCTATATTTTCTTCTTAAATGTAAAAAGATGTAGAAATTCTTTGTTGTCCTTTGCAGACAGATATTTAAAATCTGGAATGTAAATTAGCTGGCTTGACAATTCCATTGTTATACCTGAGTTTTTCTGACAACATGCACAATCAAATATAGATACTTTGATTCAAAAAATTATGTTTTGTTTGGCATTAAACAGTATGGAGGAGCAAGTTAATTCACATCTATTACAATATCTTATCGTTTTACCTTCTTCCCTTCAATGCAATGTGTTTAATTTATAGTAATTTGTCAGAAAGCAAAGAAGTTTCATGTCCTTTAGATGTAATGTCTATTCAATACAACACATTCACAGCAAGTTAAATTGAAACTAGAAACATATATAAATTGTAAATCTAGGTGTGGTTTGAAATAAAACACAGAAGCTTATTTCCTTATAGCTTTATAATTCATGCTCACTTCCGTGACTCTTTTCAACCCAAAGACTCTCAATTGTTAAGAAATTTAATGATGCCTCATAATTTACAGCATTATACTGTTAATGTTCACTGATTATTTTACTGGAAAAAGCACAGCTTTAATTCATTTGATTTATCACCATAAATTTTTTTAAATAAACATCCACAAGTGATGTTTTATGGGATTCTGCAAGACAATACAGACATTTTAAAGAGTGCTGTGCCTATAAAATACCTCTCTTTCTGTCTGAGTGACCAGAAAGTTTTATGGTTCATGTCTAAGTGCCTTCAAATATTCCATGAATATTTACAGTGAGATATAGCCAACAATAGTAGGACCACACACTCACAGAATTTTTGTGATGTGTTAAAAAAAGTCCTCGAGAAAAAAATTTTCAACATAGTGGAATTTTTCCTGTGTCCTGAGAGATAAAAGCAGAAGAGCTTGGAAGAGATTAGTTGAAAACTCTTGCATCTTTCATCACTAAGCTGAATTCAAACCCAATTAAATTTGCCACTGAATCTGTGAAGAACTTTACATCAACACCAAATTTCAAAGTTTGAACCATGAATTCCCATGATTTTCCACAGATTTGAAATATTTTTCTATTAGATTAAAGTGTGGAGTCCCTAATTCACAGGTGCAGGAGAGAGTTTGGGCACAGCTGGTCAAGTCCTATTCAGTCACAAAAAGCTGTTCAGTACAGCCTTCTGTGAGAGCTAAGGCACAATGAGAGGAATGGGAAGTTAACAGTTAGAGAGACTATGGAAAAAAGAAATTGTTCACCCTTCTGGCAAAGTGGAAAGCAGTAGCCAGTGCAGGACAGAACTTGGAAAGTCTGCTGCAGGAAGGAACAGGGGAGTGGAGGGAAGGGAGGGAAAGATCAGCTATACAAGGTAAATATAGAATCAGCAAAATCCTGTCAGAGGGAGTTATAGGAACATTCCCAGCAGGAAAAAGCTACCTAAAACATCAAAAATGAGCTTATACATCTCTGGCAGGGAAAAGGAATGGCACCTGAAGAAGGAATACCATACTGAGCGTGATACAAAAGCCCAAAGCTGAGATGTCAGCAAGAGCAAACCATGCTTCCAAAAGTGTAATAGGTGAGAGGCATTTGTTTTTCTGTCTCTCCACAGTTTGTGCAACTTGGTCATTTCAAAGGGACTGTTGCTGAATACCTGGCAGCACAAGACATACAGACAGCTGGAGAGAACAGAAGGAAGAGAGAGAAGCTGCTGTTTCCACTTTGGAAGCGCAATAGCGTCTCTTAAAAGAGCAGTAGTGTCCCTTAGGAAATGAGCACTGTCACTGTTGGAGGGGGTCAGCTGGAGAGCAGTTGAGTTTCTCCTCTGAAAGTTCATTGGACTGATATCACCTGCAACTTTCCCAGTGCTCGTCATTAAAGAATCCAAATGCAGCTGCTGGGGTGAGAGCAGGCTGCTGCTGAGATAAAATAGCCCACTGCTGCTGAGATAAAATTGCCCACTGCTGTTGTTCTTTGAAGAACAGAACTCTGCTGAACAGAGAGGGGTGGTGGTTATGGAGGATCATCTATAATAAAAAAAATAAATGCCACTAGTGTACCAAAATTCCAACATAGAAATTTTCTCTCTTAACCCTTTTCTTTGTCAAATCTGGGGTGATGATCTCAGGGACCAACATAGGATAATCTGTTTAAAACTCCATTTTCAGTCTTAGCCCACTCCTCAGAACCCCATACCCAAAGGATGTATTTAATGTACATCTCTTGAACCCACTGTCTCTTTCCAGAGGCAAATCAAGCAGGAGAGAGTGCAGCTGCTACAGTTTTCTGATTATGTATTTTTCCTCTCCTCTTCCACATGGAACTCTGACAACAAAAAAAATATATATATAATTTAACATTTCTTGGTTATCAAAAAGAATACAAAACAGTGTCCTGTAGCTGGTTGCTACTCTCCAGACACTTAAAATAGTTTCAACAACAAAGATCTCAATAAGGCATTGGGAATGTCTAGATTGGTTTGCTCAAAAGCCATTGACATAAGCAGTTCATCTCATCAAAGTAAAGATTCAGATATTGATAAGAACAAAATGTAAAACTGGAGCAACTGCTCCCAGCAGTGAGCTTCACTACTAGCTACAGGGCAAGAGTGATAGACAGCTACGGGGCTGCTCAGGGAAATAAACTCCTAAAATGTGTGCCTGAAATTGATGTGAGATGCCATGCTGAAGATCATTGCTCAACACCATTATTTGAACTGGGTCTATGTTCAGCCTAAATGAAAAAAAAATAAAGAATTCTAGCACAACGATATAGAGTCTGAGAGCGTGAAGCAATGCCAACAGCAGTTCTCAAAGGCATTATCCCCTTGTGATAGTTGTGAGGTTTTTCAATCCACTAGTGGAAACTAAGGTAAAGCTGACCTTTAAAGAAGTTAATAAAAACCAACTCTCATGAAAAGTTAATTTTTTATTTGACATAGTGGGCATATTTTGATATCTTCTAATTTTATTTACATCAGCTACTCCCTGTCCACTACATACAGAAAAAGGAAATATCCTTTGAAGAATCTACAGCAAGAAATCAATGTCCTAGTAACACTTGGAATGAAATTGTTTGAAAGAAAGAAGACTATGCAAAACAGAGAACATTTTACATGGAATATTTTACCTTTACCTTTCTACATAGAATATGAGGAAAGAGGAGAGGAGAGGGCAAGATATAGTCACCATATATTGTTGGACTGGAAGGTCCACAGGTATCCATGAGGACAAAGTGCTTTTGGCAGATACAAAACAGCTTTTCAGATTAATATTTAAGAGCCACTCATGGAAGGTACAGTGAGATTACACAACTTTTCAAATTTTCAGTCCATTTAACAAAGTGCTTCTAATTTCCACTTTATATCAGGTGAAACAATGAATATTGAACAAAATGTTAATCTCTATCTTGAGCTTTTTATTAATCTCTGTATTCAGAGCAGAGCATTTATTGAGTGAAGGAGTCAGAAGAAGGAAAAGCAACGTAGAGACTTTGGCTTTGGACAGCTCTTGTCCATTTAATTACTTTTCTCTTCTGAGTATAGTTCAGGATGCTGTTCGATGTTAAGAAAACAAGTGTTTATCTTCATGTTCCCAGTTTTCTCATTTAATACACACTCTTCATCTCCTAAATCTAAGTTCCTCTTTTATGACCAATATCTTTTTATCACATCATAGAGTATATCTTTGCAACTCTTTTTATAAAGAGCTCAAGTAGGAAAAAAAACAAGGAAGATAAAGAAATGTGGTGAAAGCTTCAGGGTGAAGAATCACTACAGATCAGATTCTGACGGGAGAGGGGAAGTGGCCTTATGCCATAACATTTTCTCTTGTTTTTTTCCTGTACTCTGGGTTTCAACCTGTGGGCTTTTTGCAGCAGAAAATCTGCCCAGTTTGTCAATAAACTTGATGGCACCTTGTAGCCAGGGTGCTGCCCCTAAGCCAATCTGACTTGCAGGACTCACAGACTGCCTGCTGGTATGAACCAGCACTGCTCCAATGGAGCTAGGTATTTCTCCAGATCACCCTGTGCTAAAATGTTCTCATTAGAAAAATTTGAATTCTCTGCAAAATTCCTATTCTGTATAATAAGGACAATGTTTCAGGCTTTGCAAAAGAAAGAAAAGCAGCATCACTGGGGGTACCATAAAGGCTACATTCAAGCAAGAGACGTGATTACATGAATTAACTCTTCCCTGCCTCCTGAAAGATGAGTCCTAGGCACATATTGGCCTCTCTCCTCATCCACAGCCTGATTTAAGGTAGATCTGCCATACAGACTAGCCAGCTCCCCAGTCTGGATAACTGGGGGAAATCAGGAAACATTGCAGAGCAAGTCCAAAGCAAAGGTTAAAATATAAATCTAGAGCAAAATATTTTGATTTATCGTCAGGGAACCTGTTCTTCCATTTAATTTAAAGCAACTTATTGCAAGTTGGATGCATTAGATGGGCCAAGAGATCATGAGAATTTAGAGTACCACCTGCCAAATTTTGCCTGTTATCACCATCTTAGAGTATTTGTGGGTTTGTTCTTTGCTGTTCATTTCCAATAAAGCTACAAAACCAAAGGAATGATCAGTCTGCCCAGGCATCTTCAGCCAACCATTAGAAATTCAAACATGCATATAGTCAGGAGAAAACTGCAAAACAAATAGAGGAATAAAAACACATCTTGAAAACAGAAAATGTATGAAAATAGTACACTGCAAGACGCTATGCAAAAAAACCACTCACGGACTAAAGCAGATTATGAAACAAGTTAACAACTTTTTTTTTTTCTTCTTTTTAATCTTTTCTTACTCTTCTATTAAGAACATTAAACTTAACCCAGGAAATAAAATGGTTTTCCCTAATTTCTGGTAGATATGCACTAGCACAATGGAAGCAGATTCACAAACATCTGAATTAATTAGTGGAATTCCTGAAAACAATATTTATGTCATTTTAAGCAGTCAGCGCAGGTTCAGACTTAACAAGTACACAAATGCAAAAGAGCATCTAAAAATACAGAAAAAAAATAGCAAATTTTTTTAATGGGATTTCTTATCTGTGGAAATGGGCTATCTGCATTTGCCTATTAATGGGTTTGATTCACATAATAGGTTACAGTTCTTTGCATTTATACTAGCAGAGCACTGCTATTTAAGGAGAGGAAAAGGAACAAAACTGAAACATCTGAGAACTTCCTTATGTGACAACTGTCTTTGCTCATTATGAAATGTTTTCTCCATATAAGCCACTCAACATTATAAAATCTACAGAATAGACCTCAGGAAACATTTTGTCCCAGAATTACATTTTCTGTTCTTCAGTTTCTGGTTAATATTGCAGAATTTACTTGAAAGCCAGCTGTTTCTAAGAACTGCCCACAAGGCTCTCCTTTTATTCTTTCTGGACTAATATTGCAGAATTTTCTTGTGCTAAGCACAACAACAGCTTATTCTTCATTGTTCTTCAAAGTCACTGTAAATAATAGAAATCATAAATATAATCGTGTGTATAACTCAAGTCTGTAAGCACAGTAACTGTGGTGCCTTGCTGAAGCATCTGTCAATAAACATATTTGTCAGGTTTAAAGCCTATTCCAAAAGTAAATGCTGAAAAATATCCCATATTTGGCAGTTCAGATAATAATTCCATTTTCTGAATCTCCCTCCGGCCCTTGTGGAGTCCATTCTGTGTTTTTCCAGTTAAAGCTTACTCGTTTTTATATCACTACCCCAATGATCAAAGCTGGAGGAAAAGCTTTTAGTCCTACAGAGGATAAGGAAGCTGTATTTTATCTGACTCTTCATGATGGAACTCCATGCTCAAACTGATCTAATTTTCTCAGATACAGCAAGAAGGAAAATACCTCAGAATCAGAGCTAAGAAGCTGCTGGCATCACTGGAGAAGAAGTTAAAAATGATTGGGGAAAAGATTATTTATGATTTTAGGTATTTATTTCATCATTTATTAATGTTGTCACTTTTATAGTTTGTAAGAATATGCCATTAATGAGAAACATTTGGGTAAAAAAATATTCTATATTTTCTGGGACAAAACAAAATGAGTTGTAATAGTATCCAGTTCCGTGAGTTTCTTTTTTAAACTTCACATTAAGAGATTTTTATGAAAATGGAAACAGAGAGTTCAGCTGTCATTTGAAATTGGTTTTTTTTAAATATTCCATGATAATGTACTAAAAATATTTTAAACTATTTATTGTGTCAGATGATCTTCATTTGAACATGAACATACCATTGGTTATAAGCAGTATGAAGCATACTGCTTGAAAGGCCACTTCTACTGCCACATCCATACAATATTTTTTATAGTAGTAGCTCACCATGTTGTACAAAAAGGAATTTCCATTGGCAAGTACAAGCTGGCTGTCTCTCTGCCCCACATATATTAGGAAATTAATTTTGTGAAAATGTGCTTTATGATCTTTCCAGAAACTCAGATGATGCTGACTGTCCTTTCTGATTTTACCCAAAGTATCAGAGCAATGTATGCCTATGATCTTTTCTGGCGCTTGTTCCCCCCTAATATGTGTTCCCACTTTCCTCTTCAATTCAGAATCCTCTGACAAAATTCCCAGTGTTCCTCCACAACAGGATAATTTTTTTCCTAACCTTCAAATTAGTTTTTCTTAAAAAACAAACCGCTTTCCTGTGTACTTTTCTCCTTGGTCAGTTTCCCCGCAGGTATTTTGTCTAGCATAGCACAGTCTAATATCCCACAGCTCGGACCCCTAACTCTGATATTTGCTGCCCACTTCTCTGGGGCTTAACCACCACCATTTCCTGGCTGCTGCAATCTGCCTCCTCTGTGACCACATCTGTCATTCCTCCTTGGTTATGAGCACCAGGAAAAGAGATTGTTACTCCTGTTCAGCCCCTCCACCCCCTTTTCATTAGGGAATGTCACCAACACAAGATTGCTGCACAAAGCCTTGCTGCGCTCTTGGATGGTGGTAGAGTGGCTGTCACCTCCCACAAAGACCCTTCCACTAATTGTTGGTGGAAGCCCAAACCCACTGCAGGCAGCTTGCCCATATCACAGTGATGACACCACTCTTGGTCAGATCTTGACCCACGTGTCTCCTGTCTGTCACTGGAGCTCGGGGCAGCCAAGCCCTGCCTCTCCACAGAGCACAGCTGTGACGGTGTTCACAGGGGTCTGAGGATGAGGGAAGAGACGAGGATCTGACTCCATGTTTCAGAAGGCTTGATTTATTATTTTATGATATATATTATATTAAAACTATACTAAAATAATAAAAGAAAGGATTTCATCAGAAGGCTAGCTAAGAATACAAAAAGAAGGAATGATAACAAAGGTTTGTGGCTTGGACAGAGAGTCCAAGCCAGCTGACTGTGATTGGCCATTATTTAGAAACAACCACATGAGACCAATCACACATGCACCTGTTGCATTCCACAGCAGCAGAAAATCATTGTTTACATTTTGTTCCTGAGGCCCCTCAGCTTCTCAGGAGGAAAAATCCTAAGGAAAGGATTTTTCACAAAATATGTCTGTGACACACAACTTTCCTTCCTATTTTTACTGCTCATCCTTTTCAGAGACCCTGTACCCACCAGGGTCCCCATGGCACTGTCACAGCATAACCCTGCAACTGCACACAGGCTTCCAGCACTTCTTGTGTCCACATACAGGCACTTCAGACAAGCCTCCCTTCAGAGCAGACACTGAAACTACCCAGAATGAGTTTTAATTTGAGAACACAACATATGCATTACTTATCCATAGGATGATAACTGACAATGAAGGTGAACTGCACATAATATTCAATGACAATAGTCTTAAAAAATAGCAAAGACAATATGGATATTTTTTCCAATTTTATTTTACCTCCCTCCATATTCTAACTCCAATATTTTTTTATAGTATCAGTCTTATATCCAGAGTATATGGAACAAGATTAGACACTGAAGTTGAACAGGATTAGATACTGAAGAGATCCTAAACACAAAAATATAATTTTACATATTTATTTTCTTTTTAAAATATTTTTCTCAGCTTATAAAATAAATTTTGCAACTTTTTTCTAGTATCTGGAAAATGTAAGTCATCCACAATTATCTACAACACAGAACATGAATCAAGAACGGAAAGGGGAGGGAAAAGGGATTCTTAAAGCTTTTATAATGAGTTGCTGGAAAATGTCTTGCCATTGCCAAAGGAAGCTGTTTAAACTGGCTGCACTTACAGTGCTCCAGCTAGAAATCAAAGGAGACCAAAGGAAGCCTGTCCCTAAGTAGCAGCCCCAGTGCAAGCAAGGAGCAACAACACTAATATCAGCAGGAGAACCTTAATATTAATTTTTTGTGTCATAGCTGAGAAATAAAACTCAAAAGTGAAAAAATAATGCTCATAACCAAAGTAATTTTTCAAATATTTTTTTCTTTTAGTTATTCATCAGTAGAATGCTGAATAAATGTACCTGCATGGGTTATTAACTGGGAATATCTATTAGAATAGTTAAATGCCATACCTCCTTATTGCTTTTAGCTGCTGTACCTTGTTTACTTCCTTTCTTCTAATGTCTTGTATTCAATGAAAAGAAAAAGTTAAGCTAAAGCTTAATCTTCTGTGTTTGAATAACCTTATGCTTGTAAATAGGATAATTAGTGTTTGCTTTTCATGTGTTTTAAAATGTAAAAAGAACTATTAATATTTAGAAAATAGTGTATTTAAAATCATTGGTTATTTCCTGTACAGATAATATTGATACTTATACTTGGCATTACATTCATTCCCATGGTAATCAGTTGTTACAAGCAATATAATGCAGACAACGTAACCTCAGAGGGGCAACTGGCAAAAGTCCAATCAGCTCCTTTGGAGAGTGCAGAAATTTATAAAGAAAAATAGAAGTTCAGCTTCTTGAATTATCAGTTAGGGAGAGCTGTGTTTCATAAATCTTATCAGAAGATATTAATAAAAAATATATAGTGTAGAACTGTTTAGAACTGAACCATTGGAATTCTAAGTAGAACTGTTCTGGTAATATAGCCAACAAGTGGCTTCACTGCATTTAAATGTGGCACTGCCAGAAACAGGATTCTAAAATATAAATATGAAGACCTAGGAGAAATGTATGCTTTATTTAAATGGATGCAGAACACAGATATGCACCAAAACCAATCATTAATCTGTTTTCAAGTTCCCAAGTGTAGTAAACAGTCGTAAACTGTCACACCTCATCTGCTCATTTTCACCAACTCTCTGTACTTGAGACATTTGGTTCTCTTGTCAGTTGACTTGTTCATTCATACAGACCTTTGCCATCCAGTCTGCATTTGCACAGTAAGTTCATATGTGAAGCTATAAACCTTTGCAAAACTCTATTTCTAAATACAGATTTCTTCAAAACAGTGCAGATAGGAGGAGCCACCACTGGATCAAGGTTCAATGTTCAGTCTTGGCTTTCAAAGAATGAACCATCTTTATAGCTGGATACCCATAAAATTCATCTAAAGTTTTAGGAACCAGATCCTGACTTTTACTTCCCAAGCATTACAAAATTTATGATGCAAAAATTGTATAAAGGCCACCACTCTGCTCCAAAATGGAGAAAAGATGTTTAAACAAGTTAATTACATTTCTTTGATTTTATTATCTTTCAGAATTTCATTTCTATATGAAACTGAAATTCAGTTTCAACATTCTGTTGGTTAATTTATTTATTTAAAGTATGGTGAGTCCATGGTGATCTTAGAGTAGGGAATGAATAATGAATACATGCAGATCAGTCTAATGTATTCTCTCAGTGCTAGTGATGGAGGTAGCAAAACATATATACTTTTTTAGGCATAAAATTCTTTGAGAGAACTGTCCATTCTTGGAGATTCGCTTTTTTAAAAGTGCAGTTTTGGATAATTTCAGGTATAACTGTTTTAGACACATCCATTTCTATCAAATGCCACCCTATCTCCTCCTGAGGGTGAAGGATTTATATTTTCATGCTGCAAAGCTGAACAATCTGCCAGCAATGGTGGAGATAATCAGCTGCTTCACTGATAGCCAACTACACGTACTGAATTTTATTAATATACCAATGAAAAGGCATCTCCTTGTTCTGAAGAAATGAGGTGAGTCTACGGATAATTTAAATATGACTCCTTGAGCCTAGTCTGTTCCATATAGAACAGTAGCCTACTACTGTGGTCAAAAAAAATCTCCCTTTCAAAACAGAAAATTTTGTTGGACTGGGAAACCATGACAATGCACGTTAGATTTTACAGCAGTGAGTCCAGCATGCCAATGGTTTATTGGAGGAAAGACAAGTAGCCATTGAATTTAATAATCACACCATCTGGAATCACACAATCAGAGAATATTCTGAGTTGGAAGAGATCCAGTTGAAGTCCTGGCCCCACTCACGATGCTCAAGAATCCCACCATATTCCTGAGGGCATTGCCCAAATGTTTTTGGAACTCTGTCGGGTTTGGTGCTGTGATCACTTCCCTGGGGAGCCTGTCTCAGTGCCCAATCACTTTCTGGGGGAAGAACCTTTTTGCTGATACCCAACCTAAACCTCCCCTGGCACAACTTCAGGCCATTCCCTCGGGTCCTGTCACTGGTTATCACAGAGCACAGATCAGTGCCTGCCCTTCCTCTCATGAGGAAGTTGTGACTGCAGTGAGGTCTCCCCTCAGTCCCCTCCAGGCTGAACAGATCTCAAGTGATTTCAACAGCTCCTTATGCAGCTTCCCCTCCAGCTTCCCCCCATCACTATAAACAAAATGAAGATGTACAGAAAAGAGTGGATGGCCCAAAAGACTAAAAAATTGGGCAGATATCATATTGTATATTCATACAATAAAGTCATTAAAAGTGAAAACTTTTGGTTTCAATAGCAAATTATAAGATATCTATTCCTTTGTGCTAGTTTACAATCTCTGCAAATATTTTCTTGCTTTTTAGTTTGGGTTGGTTTTTTTTTTGTTTTTTTTTCTGTCCAAATAACCAATTATTGGTAAGAGGCAAGTTTCAGAAACATTTACTTTTCAGTGTTCATTAAGTTTCTTTTCATATTCCATTTTCAAAACCCATTGTCCAGCTGAGGAAACACCACCCCTTGTGTTCCTTCCATGTACTCAGAATAGAATTTTGTCCAAATCAAAAAAGGTGCAACCTGATATAGAAGTATGGCACTTCACACAAATATTTTTATTTTAATTACATTTTTTTAATTTATTCAGATTCATTGAGTGAGTTTCTGCCCAACATCAGATTTCCTGGTCTTAACTTAGAAATTCTTTCTCTAATACTGGAATTCAGTCTTCGCTCAACTATTGGAGTGTTTTTCCCAAAGAAAATATCATGATAATCATTTGTGCTTGGGTTTTATAGACTACACACGAAGTTCATAGTAGGTCCTATTAAACATTGCTAGTTGTAGAGCAGTACAAAGCCTGACAGATTCCCTTCATTGGGCTATACTAATATGGTATTTAGTTGTGATCCACATCAAATGGCATCCCTAGAGCTTTGCTACATTTCTTGGATTCAATACAATGAAAGATGTTATTGATCTGGAAACCTGTGCTTCCTCAGAAGCCTGAATTTGTCCAGAGACAGCCTCAGGCGTTTAGGAGCAGAAGGAGATCTACAAAGGTCACAGCAGAAGCACAGTTATGTTCTGCAAAAATTTAGAGGCTAAAGTTTCAAGGATATGACAGTCTAAAAACTTCAGAAATATTACAATCATTAAAGCCACAGAAATACAGAGGAGAAAATATTTTTTTAAATAGTTAAAAGATAGACCATTAAGAACTAAAGTTCTTTAACACAGCACTGAATGTGCCTGTGCTCATGTGCCTTGCCCTTGCTAAACTTCACACGGTTGCTGATTGCCCACCTCTCTAAATTGTCAAGGTCTCTCTGCAGGGCCTCTCTGCTCTTGAGGGAGCCAACAGCTCCTCCCAATTTGGTGTTGTTGGCAGATTTAGTATTCCTTTGAGTCCTGTGTCCAAGTCATTCATGAAGATAGAGCTCCATTTATGACAAGATGGAGCTCTGCAGAGCCCCACAAGGGGCCAGACACCAGCCTGACCTCATTCTCTGTCACTCTCTGTGCCTGATCCACTGCAGTGGCTTAGTTCACACTCTCTCCTTTTTCTATTTCTTTGTTGTGCTCTCATCCATGACTCATGACAATGTGCCAGTCAAAAATTAGACAAGGCTTGTGCCCAAACCAGGGGCTTGCCTTTGCATTCTGCACAATTGCACTTGAAGGTTTATGTAATTATTACAACGCTATCAAAAAATTATCCCTGTTGCCTGTTATGTGGCTGTGAAAACTATTGCCAGCCTGTCACAACACAGAGGCAGTCAATGACAGGAACCTTAATGTGAGGGCTGCACATCACAGATCTTCATATCCACAGCCTAACATGGGAAAGGCAATACCAGAGAGTATTTGCTCCTTAGAGGACAGCATGTCTAGGAATCTTAAATCTAAATTGTCTTAGGCATCTCTTAAATCCAAGACAAATTCTTCCACATACTTCAAATACATATTTCATTTTGAATGCCACTTATGGGCATCTAAATTATACATCTAGCATGCATAATTATTGCATGGGATATGCTATAGTTCTATTTATTGTCTAGCCACAGTCAATTTTAAGTCAGGCCATCTTATTTATGAATTTTTCAAAATAATAATCATATTTTGCAAAATAGTATTCGCTGAATTAATTTTATGCCATTATTTCTGTACTTATACTCATCCTTTCCTAGCCCTGTTCAAGACCCCACACTGGTGTATAATTCTCTTCTTATGAAAGCTCAGAAGTTGCAGGATCTCTTATTCTTAGGAGCCTATCAAGAATTTTAAATTATGAAATCTCCAAATAGCATACAGTTTCTCCTCAAGTCTTTGAATATCTTAATGTTTCATAGCAAGAATTGTATCAATCAAAACTTTAGAAATATCTGTTAACTGGGTTTTATACATTTGAGCCTTGCATAAAATAAATTTCAGCTTCTTTTTCAGCAGTAAATATCTTGTTAAAATTGTAATAAGAAATTTATAAGTTTATTCTAAATAAAATAAATAGGTCACTGGCAGTACAAATCTAATGAATGGTTGTAAGACAAACCACTTTCTATGCTATGTGTTCTTTGGATTCCTTCAGAGTTTCCCCACCTGTGTAAGGTAGAAATGTTTCCTTCTGCCAGGCCAGGTAAGCTGTGAAAGCACATCATTTAAACCTGGACTGAAGTTGTAGTCTGGTGATCCCCCTTCCTCCTAAACTGTCTCTGAGATCTGTTTGATGGACACAAAAGTGAAGATGGTGTCTAAACTTGCTCCATCTTGATAACCAAGATAGGGGGTATTTGGCAGCTGGAACCTCTCCCTCTGACCAAGAACAGAGCTTGAAGAATTTGTTTCTGATTCCAAGTGATATGCATTACAATGTCATATCTTTTTATTGAGAGATGAGGCAATTTTACATACGAAGATAGTAATAAGGTTCTTTAAAAGCATAATTTCTTTTACACTCTCTCCTCGTAAGATGAGTAATGAGTTTCTTTTACATGTGCCATTATGATGTCAGAGAACCAGACTCCATGGCTCAGGAAGTACATTCCTGGCCTGTCTCTCTCCACTGATACAGACAGGCTATAGCTGGCTTTCAAACATTAAGGTCAATGCCTATTTATATTCTGCAGACTCCTATTGCTTTAATTATACATGTGCTTAAAAGATTAGTCCTCTTACCCATACACTGCCACTGTGCAGTTCAGGATCTACGTATTAATAGGTTTCATCACATATTTCTCCATTTCAAAGAAATTTAATTTATTTATTTTCTGAATTCTGTATCTTTACAATATTTTAATAATATGTCAAAATTCATACACAGAGTCATAGTCTCATGAGTACCAAGTCTATAAAGTTATTTATGCATTTGGTACTGGGATGGACAGACTGAATGTGGGAAATTCACAGAAAACAAAACTCTTTCTCCATCCACCCACTCACACCAACCAGAATAAAATAAATGAAACTTTTAAAAAGTAAGGAAAATATGTCATTTGTAACTCCTGAAACATAATAGACATTCTAACAGCATATTAGTATCAGGTTGTTGTGGCAGTTATATGGCCCTGATATTATCAAACTGAGAAGCTGATAAATTTCTAGAACTCCGCATGTTTACTCTTTTATCATATTCCATTACTACCTATTTGCTTTTATAACATATACATACTCAGTTTCCCTTAGAACCAGTAGAAATCCTATAGAGCTGTAGCATAATAATACAAAAAATTGCATCAAAAACCATTTAGAAGAGACCAACATTTTGCTGCAGTCTAAAAGACAAGTGGCCATACACAGCAAAGAGCTGGAGTTTTGCATACCTAGAGCACTGCATGCTACCATGTCCCACACAGTACAATTGCTATGCTGGTTTTAGGTTTTCATTAAAGAAAATATTGCACTTGATATTGTACATTTAAACATGTCCAGAATACACAGATTTTTTTTTTTTTTTTGTCTGTGGTGGGAATGAACTTTTCAACTTATTCCTGCTCACAGGGAGCCTTAGGGGCAGCCTGCTTTGTAGGAGAAGTGGAACATGGGAGCAGGACTAAGAGCAGATGCACTGGCCTCACTTCCCACCAGCAGCTCTCAGCAAAGCCAGCAGAGAGTGGGGCTGCTGGCACCAGCCCGAAGCCCAGAGAAAGCACACAGGGTGCGCCAGGTCAGGGCACCATGGCACATCTACAGCCCAGATCAGCAGCACACATGGCTAAGAATGGCACAGCTGCATCACAGTTGGAATGCAGCTCTAGTACAGTCTGGGGGGAGAGCCACAGCTTAAAAGCAGCTCCTAAGAGAAGATGGACAGTTCCTGCTGAGACCTTACCAGCAGAATTTTCTTGAAGAACACTTTTCACAAAATGGGACTCCCACATCATCATTTAGGTCTGCCCTGAAACTCCTGGAGGGGGCATATGCTCAGGGCTCTGACACCCCTCTCTGCTCCACACAGTTGTGAAGGACGAAAATTCAGTGACTGCTTCTTATTTCTTTCAGCTTTCCAGTTCTTCATGCTTTCCACACAACAGAGCATGGACTTCAGAAGATGCTGGTTTTCAGTCCACTGAAATAAACTGAAGAAGAAATGCAACAAATTCTTAAATCTTTCTATGCACTACTAGTTTTTATCAGACATACTTTTCATATCAGTTCACTAAAGCAGAACATTTATAAGTATTTGGTTAAAAAACCTGGCACCTTCCCACTTAGAGGGAAGTCTTTCTACTTAGGCATATGAAATAGCTGGAAAAGAGATGGGAGAGCAATAGATTATTGGGAGATATTTTTTGGCATTTTCTAAACTAGAGAAGTTTGTCAGTAGATTAGATTTGCTTGGCAAAGGCAAAAAATGGGATAAAGGTTTAAGGGGTAACTGAAATTATTTACAGGAAATATTTGAATAAAATAGTGAAAATTGTAGAGTAAGCAACAAAAGCCAGAGAAGTGCATGGGTTGTTACTCTGCTTTCTTGTGTCCTAGGGGAAAAGTGGCTCAGGAGGAGGAATGACAGGAAGCAATGTGACTCCAGCTTCAGTGGTGGAGTACCAGATCCTGCCATGTAACAAAAGCAGTGTGTGCACAGACAGGCCTGCAGCTGCTTCTCTCCCACCAATAAAGATCACACATCACTTCAAGTGGAGTATGCAGAAGCTTGAGCAATGGCAAGTGAAAATAGCCAAATACTTAAGCTGTAACAGTAACAATAATGGGTGCATAGGTTAGTTCTGAGCGTCTTAAATCACTGTTGCATCAGCAGGATCTATAGGTTGATTTTTTATATGGAACTTCTTCAAAAAGCTTTATTGTGGACTCCAGGCAATCAAGTCCTGTGATTCTTAGCTGGAAGGGCTTATTGTCCAGCCTTTAAGTATATCAATTGCTTTTGGAAAGCTTTTCAAGAAGTATGAACACAGGCCTTAGAAATCTTTTTTCCCTCAAATCCAGGAACGTCATTTCTGGTACATACAGTTTGTAAAGAGCAGCATAGCTTCTGATCTTATTTCTTATACAACCTAAAGTAACTCCAGACTCTTTAATGGGGTTACTTAAGATAGAAATTGCTGGCAGTAACACGGAAAGGAAAATGTGTTATTATATTTCTTCCTTCATAAGTCAGAAGGAAAATATAAAACTGTACTTACACCAAAGTTTGCAGGTTCTTTAAAGCCATCAAAACAACATTGTGTGTCCATTATTCCAGTTAAAATTATTATCTGTCTTACTGTTGGGGGGAGGTAGTTGAGAAGGAAGCTAGCCACACTCAGCTATGTGAACATGAAATGTCTTCGTAATTTTCTTCAATTATATGGAAAAAATAAAAAGGGTTTAACTTTATGAGTACGTTCTTAAACAAGAAATTAAGAACTTTTCTCTCCAGATTTGTGTGAACATCTTCATTATGGTATTTTTCAGAGAACTCAGCAGGCAGTCTATTTTAATGAGAAGGGGGTCTAAAAAAATGTTAACAGAATTAGAATAGCTACAAGACAAATTATTTAAGTGCCTAAAACATAGTTGATTTATGCAAATGTTTTAAAGCCTTTTAAATATTAAAATATTAAAATACATTTTAAGAGAAAAAATATTCCTTTTTTCCTCTATATAGATAGAGGAAATTAATTTCTCTTCTGAAGTCTATAAAAACTCCTAATCCAACCCTTCAGAAACAGTGTCAGTAGCAATTTTTCAAGGAAAAGGTAGGTTAGGAGTGTTATAGGATTATTAGCAAGCAATTATTTCAAACCGCTTTTGTTGGCCATGCATTACATCAGATTAATTCTTTTACAATAACAGATAAAAATCTCCTATGTCTCTTTTTGGGGCAGTTTAACACTTCAGTGTTCACGTCTTGTGCCATTTCATTGTGACTTGAAATTGCAGCAGAGTGTCCATCAGCCCTGTCAGCCAGGGACTCTCTGCTGTGCATTCCCAAAACTTTTATCCAACAGGTCTGGCTGAGAAGGACAACAGTGTTTCTTCCATCATATGGGATATGCTCAGTTGCACATATAGATCATACACCCAAAATACTTGCATGGAGAGTATTTTGGTTATTTCAAACTCCTCTTGGATAGCAATTTACTGACTGTAGCACCTTTGCTTTTGGAGTTGCTGGCTATGCAGTACCCTTTATTGAATGGTAAAATTATGGGAAAATTTATTATAAAGAAGATTATTCTTGCAGTTATTGAAAAAAACCCTGCAAGACAACACAGTCATCAGCACAGCCAGCAGTGCTGGAGCCTGGAGAAGAGGAGACTGAGGGGACACCTCATTTCCGTCACAATTTCCTCATGAGGGGAAGAAAAGGGACAAGCACTGTTCTCTTCTCTGTGGTGACCAGTGACAGATTAAAGGATCAGACAGAAAGGCATGAAGCTGTGTCTGGCAAGGTTTAGGTCAAAGAGTAGGAAAAGTTTCTTCACTCAGAGGATGTTTGGGCACTGGAACTGGCTCCCTTGGGAAGTGGTCACAGCACCAAGCCTGACAGAGCTCAAAAAGTGTTTGGACAATGCTCTCAGGTGCATGGTGTGACTTTTGGGGTGTTCTTGTTTATGGCCAGGAGTTGAACTTCAAGGATCCTTGTGGGTCCCTTCAAACTCAGGACATCCTATGCTTCAATGATTCTTTCCACCAAGCCATGAAAGATGTTAGCTGTACATTTCTCACTGTAACTGAACCTGACAAAATGCTATGTGCTGTGTAGAAAACATTCAATTGAAGCATACTGAGCAGAATCAATAACACCAGAATACTAAACACAAAATACATAGAACAAATTGAGAAATTTTTTTCCAACTCTCTTTTGGTCACTGACTTTAAATAGATGAGAAGGCATTCTTGGACCACTGCAGGGATTCTTACAGCTGGGTATTCATGCATTCTATCAGCACTCTTCCCACAGAATAACTAATCTTCAGTAATTGTAAATGCATGGAAAGAAGAAAATCCGTGGATTACAGGGAACAGGGTTTCTTAAGGGATAGAAGAACTACACAGCTAGAGAATTCATATCTGAGCATCCCATATTCTTTTCTATCAAGAACAGTATTTGCATGAATGAAATATTTTGCCATCAGCAAAAGAGCCCCAGGTTTTGCCTCCTCACCCTGCCTTTTCCAGCTCCAAGGGCAGCCCAGAGTTTCCTGCTGCCCCTCTGTGTCTGTCTCTGGCACTGTGCATCCCAGCTAACACAGAAGGAGATGTAGCAATTGCTCACTGCACCAGAAAACTCTCTGCTTGTCCCTTAATGTAAGGGTACAATGAACTATGATTACCATGTTGGAATCCTTTGGCTTATGGATTCAGATAGTGCTTAACCAGAATAAAACTATATGTACAAGTATTTTCCTTTCTTTAGAATACCATTTCATGATGTGAATAGGAAGATCAGGGGGAGCCACAAAATTCATTTCTTGTTTAAAATTAAGGATAAGTTACTTTGATTTATTATAGCACAGCAAACATACACTAACTCAAAAAATGATGGAAATTCTAAGAAAGTTTCTTATGATGCAAAGATATAATAAGCTGTATGTCATGGGCATAAATGCAACACTCCCACTAATAGTGATCTTTATGGTGTGACTGCCATCAGAGTCATGATAACCACATACACACAAATGTCAGTTTCTGGCATATGGATTTATACATTCTGATTTATACCAGAATGGTGCAATTCCTCAATATAATTCCTCTAACACTGAGGAATCAAAAGTCAACTTTTGCAAAATGTGGAGTCATGTATATTGAAAAGTTTGTCCATAACTTTGATTAAAAACCTGTTTTCTAGAAAAATCAGAAACCAAGTTGTTACTTTGGAACAATTTTACTCCTCTTTCCCAGCTTTCCCCCGCAAATAAACTGTCAGAAGAAATATTTAAATTCTTAGCAACCAAGCAGGAATAACAATTTCTTCAAAGTACCTCAACAGTAGATACAGCAGTTTTTCAGATTAACTCTAGCTAGGATAATCAGAATAGGTGTAACATCCAGCTTAATTTGGATAATGCAGAAGTCCTTAATTAGTATGTCCAATTTGATTGATACCATGCCATCAAGATAAAATAAACATAAATGTAAATTACATTCACATATGGCTATTCTGTTGTAATATATTTATATTTTCCATTTCACTCAGTGCAAATCAGTGGGATACTGGAGAAACTCTCTTGATCTGATGCCCAGTATTAAATTAGATCAAATAATCACTATTTAAATTTATTACAAGAAATGTCATTGTCAGCTATCCAACTATTTTTGTACTATTTACCACAATGTAATTTTAAAACAAAAACCCCTTGTATGCAGGCAAAGCAGTAAACAATTGCCCAGCAAATTAAGCATTTTAAGGCAATACTCAAAGTCATGAGTGTAAAAAAAAAAAAAATCTTTCAGGTCAGCACGACATTGCAGCAAGTACCAAGTATTCTTTTCCCTGTTCACACCAGTGACTTCTTTATTCTTGACATTCACCTTACTGCATTGGAAATGGATTACATTCCTACTGTACAATGCTCTTGGCATTGCTTAGTATCAGCTGTTAGAAATATCAGACACCACTTTTCTGTTAAAAATACATATATAAGGTACCCAGTACCTCACCTCACCTGCACAGTAAGGGGAAAGTCCAGGAGACACTCAAAAAGCTCATGCTAGCGTGGCCAATACCTACAACTTGCCATGCTCCTCGTGCAGCAGGAAGTGAATTGCACCAGGCAGCACTTTTGTGGAAAATCTTAAAAACCATGCACCCTACATAAACAGCTTTATGAACCTGAGAAGCTAAGAGGAAAAAATGTAGAATATAACAACCCCCACAGAAAAACTCTCCTTCAAAAAACATTGAGTCAGAGCTGCAATAGCCTTCTTCAGCTACCATAAAAGTAATCAAATGCCTAGCAAGGAAAATAAATGCAAGAAAAACTGACTGTCCTGGGATTTCTATTAAAATAAACCAATATAACATATGGACATAAAGTAATAATTTTCCATTTCAGGATGAAAGCAGAGGTTTCTCAGATGCCTTCTGAATAAGAGATCAAGCCTCTTCAGTACCAGAAATCATTTTGCTTGAAGATGTCTGCAGGTTTAAAAATATGAACTGTAAATAATTGGGAGGGTATCTGTGCAAATGACAAAATTTCATCATCTGAAAAACAGTAATATCTTGAATACCTGCAGTTGTGACCTCTGCTGTGAATGCAGGGTGTGACTCTCCTACAGGATGTCTAAAATTATACCTCTTATCTCTAAGAAAGAATTAAGATGACATCCAAACGATAGTCATCAAAAGAACTTGTACAGTGTTGCATTAAAAATATACCTCTAAAACTTGTGATTAACTATTTCTTTAAATCTTCAAGAGTTCCATCAGGAATTTGGAGTGGAGAATATAACTTTATTAGACATGTCCTACAGTTGAGTTATATTTGCTAGACCAACTGTAACTGGGAACTACAGACAAAGCTAAGAGCTTGTGATGAAATTTAATATCAGGTGATAAGAATCACAGGCTTTTCCTCCTGGGTAACAACCCAATTAGTTTCTTAATCACTTTCTAACAGTAATTTTGCTGGAAGGTGTGAATATGCATGCATGCTTACAGAAGCACTGAAGCACCTGACTGACATCAGACCAGCCCTAGTCAACTCGTCAAGAGAGATACAGTTACACATAGGCTGAAAATTAGAATATTTTGTACTGTCAGTGTAGTAATATTTGTGCTTATGTCTGTCCCATGGTGCTGCTACACAATGTATTCACCAGGAATTTAGGAATTTATCTTTAGTTCCTGCATTCAGGAAATTCACATCACCAGTTTTACTGCATGCCACCCTGGTTGTCTATACAGAAGCACACATTGAGAAGGATCAGGGAAAATCTGAGTATGCTCCAATTATTCCATTATTTTCTGTTCCATTTTCTTTCCACCACCTTTACTACTGAAGGGTGTGAGCACTATTTACGATGTTCAGACTCAGTAGTGATCTCTTTCTCATGAACACCCACACAGCTGGGTCACATACCTCTGCTCTGCAGGTGAGAACCTGCATATCCCCCAAACTGGCCCCGTGCTGTGCCACCCAAATGCCCTTGGTTTGCTTTAGGTCTCTGTGTCATTTCTCTTTTTCAAGCCATTTTCATTACACAGCACAGATATTAATTTTAGGGAATCAATTTTCTCCTTAGTTTAACATTAATAACAACCCTAAATCCCCCCTTTTTTTGCAAGTGTTTTGAAACTGCAACTGATTACAAGGGGTAAATCAAACAGCATTTTACCAAAGGCTCTTTCCTTTAGTCAAATGTCAGAATTCCTCAGGAGGAATCATAGTTTAAAATGTAGTTACCCATTTTGTTTTACAGTTTGATTGTTCTCCTAGGGGAAAGCTAGAAAGTGAAAATAAAGCATGAGAAAGATTTAACATCACCTTAGTGAAATTTCAAATGGCACTAAATTAGTAGGAGTTACAAAAAGTAATGAAAACTGACAAGTAGCAAGGTAGGTATTACTGAAACTAAGCACATTATTATTTTTTATATATATATTTGTTCTGGCTAAATGTGAGCTACTTCATGAATACTTGCCACTGATTTTACTATATTGTTATATTTTATCACAGATAAATGTTACACTATACATTGTACCACAGCACAGAAACTGCTGATCTATGCATGGTACATAAAATAATCTTAAATACTTAGGATGTAGAAAGTTTGAAAGCTGCTGGATTGAAGGGGGCCTAGGAATGACATTGGACTAAAAATTAGGCATCAGTTTGCAATGCACTTTGGGTCGATTTATGTAAATGTCTCCTGCGAGAAAAAATGGAGCTGAAATTCTCTTTCTAAATGACTCTGTTGATTTGGATTTTCAGCCTGATGGGTATCAGGCCTCTTTGCCCCTTCCTTTACCATAAATAAGCAGGAGGTAGCAGCTAGATGTACATACACATAAGGGGGGTTCAGCATAGAAAGGACAATAGTGATACAGGAGAAAAAATTAACATTGTTTTTCATTAATATGTGTGTGGAATATTTGTAAAGTCACAGTGCCCAAACAATAAAAAATAATGCAAAGAGTAAAAGTAACTGCAACTACTCTAAAATTTTGTCTATTGTGGAAGAATAGTTTTTTTAAAAATTTAAAATCTAGCCAATCTACGAGGGGAATAGGATTGCTTTAGGATTTCTGAAGAGAAGGCTGAGTTCAAAGCATTATTCAGTGCTGGCCATGGCTGTCCAGCTGGGGTGTCAGCATGTGGCTCTGATGCCAGAGATATCAGACACACCATGTCACAGAGCTGTGCCACCATCCATAGTGCTGGCCCGGGCCAGCACTGAGTGGGACAGGCAAGGGGAAGGCTGGGCAGAGCGAGGGCCAGGCCAGACGGTGTTTCTGAGGCTGAGGGGAGGTGAGGGGCTCTGGGCAGTACCCTGGGCTGTCCTCAGCTGGGTGGAAAGGTGCCCAGAGCTCTCAGCCATGGTGAGTGTCCAGGGAGCTTTGGGGATGTGGTTCCGTCCCTACAGTGCTCACCAACCTTGGCCATGATATCCCTGAGCTCCCACATTCCCTCTCACACACATTCCCAGGTCCTTGTGTCTCCTGTCCCTACTGTCCCAGCTGCCTCCTCCCTGTCACCCAGCCCCACTGAGTCCCTTCCCTCCTCCTCCTCCAGGCCATGGCTGGGAACATCACCCAAATCCTGATGGTGCTGAGCATCCTGCCGTGAGTACTGGGGGTGGGTGACCAGAACGAAAATGTCACACAAGAGCTTTTGCATGGCATGAGGAGCAGCAAACCCAGAGGATGGCTTGGCTCCTGGAGGAGATGGAGCAGAAGGGCCAGGAGTCACCTAGACTCATCCAGGGAAACATGCTCCTCCCTACCTGCCAGCACTGGTGCTTTTGGGCCTCTGCCAAAATCCTCCTGGTACTTTTTGGCCCCTGCTGGCTGACCACACAGAGCAGCACTGGCTCTGACAGCAGCAGCCAAGGGGGAACCTCCAGTAGCACTGAGAAGGAGAGGGAGGAAGGAGAAAATAAACAGCAGGGCACTTTCAGCTGGACAGTGGAATGGATCTGCTGAGAAGAAGCTCCTACATCCATGCCACAGAACGTGCTGTGATTCCTCATCTCTCATGTGACAATGAGAAGAACAGAGGTCAGATTCTGACTCCTGCACAGTCTCCTCACATGCTCCAGGTTGTGATGGCCTTCATGCCAGGAGGCACAGGAAAGACCCACCTTTTGTAAATACATTATTGAATTTGTTTGGTTTTTAAAATCCTGTTTCTGTGAGCGTTTAGGCAAGACTTTATTGGGAAATGTTATCCCCTGACTCCATCTTCCCCCTGTAACAAAGAGATGAGGCTTGTGCTCAAATTTACATTGGCAGTGGTTACACTGATGCTAAGATATTCAGCACCTCCTCCTTATGTTCTCTCTTTTCCCCATTTTTCACGGAAAGTGATATTCCTGGAATGAGGATCCTCATTGAAGTGAAAGTGAGTTTTCACTTTCTTGACCTTTCCTGCTTCATCATTATGAGTAACTGCTTAATTTTATAATGTGTGCAATATAAATTTAGAACTATTTGCAATTGCAAAATCCAAAAGTTTTGCAATCCTTGGAAATTATCAAGAGCCTCTTCACTCATACTCAGATTTCCATCCAGGTGAGCAGAATCACTCATTGTTGACAGGACAGCTACCAGTTTTGTATAAAAGAGATGACGATGAAGCATCTCTGGGGAGCATAGGCAAGAAAACCAGCAAAGACCTGATATTGCCTCAGGACAAAACTGTTTTCTTCAGAGCAGCAGGAATGGTAAATGGTATCTTTACAGCTGGGGAGGTCCAGTGCAGTGCTCCTGCCAAGTGCAGGGAGAATTGCCCCTCCCCAGGAGCTGCTGGGCTGCAGCTGGGTCACCAGACTGTTCTCACTGCCCCCCTGCCCCTCCTGGCACTGCCCTTTAGGCAGCAACTGGTTGCCATCTCCAGAAGCAGCCACAGCCTCCTGGCTCCATCCCAAGGATCCAGTAGAAGTTGAAGGAGAGAGCATGCCCTGGGCATGGGCCAGCCTGCTGGCTTCCTGTTGAACTAGGCTGGTCAAAGAATAATAAGTAGCAAGGCTAAAAAAAAAAAATTAAACCAGCTTTAAATAGTGTGTCCTGTTTTGTGTTGGATGTCTCCAAGCTAGAGAGGAAGAAAAGCATGCTTGATAGGCAGTGCAGTCTCTTCATAGGGAACTTCTAACTACAAATTGTCTATTAGGGTAAGAGACCTCTGCTTTCCTGAACTGGGTTTGGAGATCTATTTAGTCAAGCATTATTTTTCTGCCTGGTTTAAGCAGCCAAGGATGATTACCACCCTACTATTTACCTAAATTTTTTGAGGTTGTACTTCCATGTCAAAGGTTATGTCAGCTTATTTCTTCTGGTGACTGCTTTTATTGAATACTATGTCTCATGGCATTAAGTGAAAAGCCATGCAGTAGAAGGAACATCAGCAACCACATAGATTATTAACTTCTAATATGGCATTGAGCAGCTTTATGAAATACAACAGCTGATTATAGAATGCTAATTATTCTTATTTCAGATGAAATTAAAGCTAACAAAGTACCAATGTCATTTTGTAGCTGTAACAAGTAGCATGAAAATTTTCTTTCCTAAAAGATAATGAATAAAGTGCACATGTGCAGCAAGCAAACAGCACTGTTGAAAGAAACCATTAACCATTTTCTTTAAAAATCACCTTTCATCTGCTCCCACTTCACAGTGCTTAGATTTTTTTTTAGTCTAACATATATGTGCTATTCTGATTTTCTGTATATTCTCCATTCCTGTTGCCTCAAGTTCATTACTAAGGTAACCTTTCCGGAAAAAATCTGCTTTTGTAGGATTATAATATAGATCCTGTCGTATTCAAGTATGAGATAGCCTTGCATCTCACAGGATGAGTAGACACTGAAATATTCTGTGAACACAGAAGAGACCTAACAAGAGAGGGAGAAAGAAAACAGAATGGCACTTGAAAAATTTTACAGAAAAGGGCTTTTTCAAATAACTGAAGTACAGAAAATATTCACTAGAATGAAAGTTTATTGCAGGAAAATAATAGACTACTCTACTTAACAATATCTGAGATTTAATAATTCCTTTGGTTTTCATTACATGGTACTAATTTAATTGGAAATGAACATGAATATAGCATGCATAACATGATTAAAATATTCTGCTGTAACTAAGAATTCTTGAATATGCCTAGTTGAATGTTAATTTTCAGAAACTATTAATTCGTGATTCCAACAAAAATATATTGAACCCTGAATGTACCCTTATCATGAAGTATGTTGTTATTTGCCCCATTGAAAGGTTTCAGGATTCAAACTAAAAGAAAATATTTCTTCTAAATTGTAAAAATTTGGGGAAAAGTTTGTTCACCTCCAAAAGATATTTCCTCAGTTTTGGTGTAATTGAAATATAGTTCCTTGTTCTGAGTGACCAGAAACTATAAACCTATACAGGGACAAAGCTGCATATCACGACAATGTATAAACACTGACAATGTATAGAGAATAATAAATATTACTCTTTAATTTTAAAAAACCAAACAGCAGAGTACTGCAGAAACAGCTATGTACTGCATTAACTGCAATATATTACTTTTCCTACAAGTTTTATTGTGTTGTAAGTAGGTACCAATACGGGAAATAGTAAAGGTAAGAGGATTTTCAGGAAGCTGGAAGTCCAGGCCTTAGAAACAGAAAGAACAGAGAAAATTGGAACTAGCTGCAGCTGCAGATTCTGAAGGTGGAAAAAGTTACAATAGTATAGCAAGCAAAGACATGAAACAATAGCTTCAGTTTTAGGCTTGGCTAAGATATACCTTAAACTGCAGAAAAATATGCTTAGCAAGATAGTAGAAGGCTTTAAGCTTAATAATGGAGAATTGTGTATTGTTAATAGAAAGAAGACAAGCAAGCATTGTGTGAAGCAGGTGTACGTGCGCTTTTAGTGACTGGCTAGAACAACTGCCTGTAAGTTTTAGCAATGTGCTATTGGCTGGAGAGTTTTTTTAATGCTCTGTAACAAAGAAATCTTTGGCTGCTGCTGGCTGTACACAAGTTTTGCCCCCTTCTTATTGTCTCAGCCTTGTAATGAGGCTGATGGTGCAATAAAAGCTCAAGGAATGTATCCCAGCAGTCCCATCTTGTTTGTGAAACAAACTCCCCAACACATACCATGAGTATTTCAGGAGGCTCATATATTAAGTGATAGTTGTTTACTGACTGCCTTTTTAAAATTCCATTTTGAAAACTGGGGTCTGCAGCTTTAAAGCAGATGGCTGTTACCTTTAAGCAGTAACAAGGAAAAAAATATGTCTAGGTCATTTGATTCAGTGAATTTGGGGGGTATTCTTAATGATAATATATCATAAGATGGAGAGGAACTTTTTACAAGAGCAGATGGTGATAAGAGTGAATGGCTTAAAACTGAAAGAGGGCAGGTTTGGATTAGATATTGGGGAGAAATTCTTCACTGTGAGGGTGGTGAGGCGCATGAACAGGTTGCACAGGGAAGCTGTGGATGCCCCATCCCTGGAAGTGCTCAAGGCCAGGCTGGGTGAAGCACTGGACAACCTGGTCTAGGGAAAGGTGTCCCTGTCCATGGCAGGAGGGGTAGAAATAAATGGTCTTTAAGGTTCCTTCTAACCCAAATATTTCTATGATTCTATTTTATATCCATATTCATTTTAAAAATCTTTCTCTGATGGGAAATATTTAATAGTCTTCAAGAACTAATTCTACGGTAAAATACTATACAATATACTATAGAGTAGTCAGTGAAATATCAAATCTAGCTATGAATGATGAAATCTGACTCCACAGGACAAAATCCCTGGGGAACAAAACAAGAAAGAAAAGACAACACCACCTTTAGGCGACTTTTTATGGTATATAGTACACCAATAGTAAGTTCATGTTACTGCTATGGATTTATATTTTTAGTGAGTGCTAAAACGCTGCATGGAGATTTAAAACATCAATAAGAAATGAAATGGTTTGGGCAGGACATTTGCAGCTCACTTTAAGATCTGATCCAAATAATTTTTTTCCACAATATATTTTCCTGGAGCAAGTGTTCCTGTCTCTTGCTATTAACATTTATTCTTATAGTCTTTAAGTTTATGGGTTTTTTTATTGAAAAGTTTGGTTTGACAATCCAAACATATGATATTTTATTAATGAATAACCAAAACATGGAATGAACAAAATCTTGATGCAACAGTTTCATTGAAAGATATTTTGGCTATGTATTATCTAACTATAGGATATTTTTGGGGTTGAATTTGCTCATTTAATACAAAGCAGGATCTACCTTGAAAATTAGGGCAAGGAATCCATAATAATTTGAAACTCTTTTTGACTTTTTATGATCAGTGTATCAGACTCTTAGGTACTTTAAGATTACCCAAACCTCAATGAATGTATCATAAAAGTGGATTAAGCTTGCAGCCGTTTTCTCCACCATGATTCGTAAATATGTAGAATATGTAGAAAGGGAAGTGCTTAACAAAGGAAAGACGAAGAAGGCCATAAGATATTACCAAACTCTTTGATATGTTAGTTTAATAACGATTTGCAGGGATAGAGGGGAAGTCAATTCAGCCATTGGAGGTTATCAGAAATTACTTAATGTAACTTCACAGAGTAGTAAGGACAGTCCTCATCAGATTTCTTTGGCTTTGTTTTTAATTAGTTTAAATATCTAAAAGATTCAAGATGACAAAGCGTACAGAAGTCTCAGGCAACATTTCTCTCTGTCCTTCCTTCCTGCATGCACATTGTAATGTATCCCAGGTTATAATAGTATTAATGGTAATAACAAATGGTGGAATGAAACCCTTATTAAAGAATCCTTTTCAAGGGCTTCAAAATTTAAAGGTATACTCTTTTTCCCTTAAAACAGTTCATCTCCTCTGAGAAGAGATTTCTCTTTTTTTTTTTTCTTGTTTTTTCAACCTTTCTTGCCCTGTGTATCTCTTTGAAAAGGAAAACAACTGGGCCTTTTTGTGTCTGTGGGTAATTATAAAATACAAGTGTATGCAATTACTATATATTCTGATAAAATAATGTATAATTTCTGTATGTTTTTAGAGTATCTCAAGATTTTCTTATTGTATCCTTCCATGTTTGGAAGAAAATGCAGTAAAAGTCCCTTACTTTATCTCCATGAGTACAAGAAGAGGACAACTCCTCTGCTGATAAAAGTGAAATGCTCACCATGTCCCAGGTGAATGTCTATTGACTCTCAAGCAAAAGGCCAAGTCTGCTTCAGAGGCAGGAAGTTTTCCACAGAGAAATCTTGGCTTTCTGATGAGTATAAAATGTAATTTCTGAGATGGCAACTCAGACAGCTCAAACATACGAGCATATACAAGAGGTTTTGAGTCAGAGGTACCACAGAGCATCAGGAACAGAATAACAAACACAACACAAACAAAAATATGATTCATTCAAATCTGGCTTGTGCCAAAATAAAAGTGTTCTTGCTATTAATTTTGGTCATATCCTGTCATCTTTCCATCTCATGGCTGCATGCAGTTTAGAACAAATTTTTGCCCTTAAGGGTAATGTCATTGATGTTACAAATCTGCCATGAATCATGGTGACATTATACTTCTCCTACAGACCTGAAACCAGAGCTCTAAATTTTACTGCCAGGGATCAATAGGATATGCAGTGCCATGAGTTTGTACATAATGAGCTTTCAAGGCCCTTTCTTTTCGCCTCGTGCATGCATTAGGGAATCATTATACTTCCCAAAATGCTGGCCCAGAATTCCATATGGAGAAAGCATCCCAACTTCAAAAACTCTAGAGGCAGCTTGCAAGCAGTGTACTAGAGAGAAAACCAGTCTGAACTCTGTGTAGACTGCACAAGAAAATCCAGTAAACATGTACAAGTTGTGCACTAGCTGTGTTGCTATTTTTTTCATGCTGGTTAAAATGGCTGATTTTACATTGTCATCGCTGTCTAGTTATTCAAGGTTCCACTTCTAAAATTGACATTACTTCTTTCATGAAACAGTCAGTTGATAAGCTAGGGAGAAACTGTCAGAATTCTTCTCTCTAACTAATTAGAATTTTCTGTATAATTAAAATTTTAATTAGCGCAGTCTCAGGTGTTTCAATATCTTTGCCTCTTTGAGGGGAGTGGGGGGAGAGAGAGCATGATATGTTTCCAATAGTTAAAATTAGGAAATTGGGTTTGAGGAAAAGAAACTTCAAAGCGTACAAGGTAGCCCAAAGACCCAGTTCTGATTTGTCAAATTAAAATTAGCAGAGAATATGTTACATTTACATTTCATACTCTTTGAGAGCAACATTTCCAAGTGTGCCTCTGCAGTGAGGAAGCACCAGTGGCATTCCTGTCAGGGCTGAACACTCTGCTCTTTACCCATCCATCTCTCTGGAAATGCTTTCCTTTTGGGAAAGAAAGCTTTAAAATATATTTGCAGTAATACAACCTACACATAATTTTTATGTCTGCAGTTGCTTTTTTTAATAGATTACCAGTCCTGCAGGGCAATCCTTCTACATGATATTGCAGTCAAATCCATTGCTGTATCTATAATATCACTGCCTCTTTCACAGATATTCTAGGTTGTCCTGTGCCTCTTCCATTATTGCTCAGCCTTAAAGCTGCTTCAACACCAGAATGAATTTATCCTTTTATTACTAGACAAAACTGCTGCTATTCTTCCCATTATTTGAACAGCTATTGAGCTGCACAAATGTCATCAACTATGGTTCAACCAATAAATCATGAACTTGAAAATATTAAGCACTGCTAAATATACTCTGGTATATTTGAAGATGCTGTTTCAGTAGTTCTGCCTTATTAAGCCTGAGAGCACCTTTTTATTGTTGCCTTGAATTTCTAGCAAATGTCTAATCTCCCCAGACCATCCAAGGCTCTTCATTTGGGATTTATTTCTAGAAAATCTTCAGAGCTGCATTCAACTATGTGAGAACCAGTGTTTATTTAATTTTGCTTTCCACTGACTGTTTAAAACCTAAACTTTCAATTTCTTAAGCACATTCACAAATACTAAAATAGTTATTTATAAAGATAAGCCCACAATCTGCTGCTGAAAGATGACCTTTCCAACATCAGTCCAATTGTCCACTGTCGTCCATCAGATCCCTGCCTCAGACGACTGAAATTTTAACAAAAACAGACAAATATGACCTAAACCCTTGAAAGGATTATTCTTGACCTTAACCTAAATCTGAGAATCTTTATTTAATATTAGTGCCACTCTTAATCCTCTGCTATTTTCCCTGTATTTTTCACTCAGTGTATTCTTTAGAGAAGATGTTTGGTCTAGGTATTTCAGAAGCATCAGTGAACATGATATGCCATTTTTTAGAGACCAAATTCAGATCTTCTCTTGGGAAAATTGTTGATTCTTACTAAAGGATGCATGAATAAGACACTTAATACAAAAATGGGGGTGTTTTTTTTTACACTTCAGATAAACAAACAAAAAACAAAAACAAAAGCAAAACATAAAACAAAATAAAAAAAAATCCAAAACAAAACAAAAAAATAAAACCCAACCAACATCGGAAGAAACTTCTATAGCTGTTAGTTCTTACTTCAGTCTTCTGAATTGGGGCATATTATGGAAGGAGCTAATGCTACCCACCCAGAAGTGTATTTGTACAGACCTGTGGCTGTGTAAGAAGTGTGGTGGGTGTGGGCAGCACAGGAGCCACAGATTCCAGGCAGCCTTAGGCTGCTGCTGCCATTAGAGCATTCAGCTTTACTCGGCCTTCCTCACGTCTCTGCTTTCATCTGGCATCAAGTCCATCAGCCAGCTGAGGAGTCAAGCAAATAAATTCGGTTCTCCTGGGTGGTGTTTAAGGAAAGCCCTGTGCTTTAGAGCAATTTCTTAGAGTGGGACGTTTGCACAACTTAACACAGCGAGGGAGAGATTTCCACTTGCAGTCTTACCACTCTGCTCACCACCCTGCCACAGATCCCTTCTCCACTACCACAGCAAAAGTGAACTTTGCTCTCATCAGTCAAGAAACCAAAAGGCATTTTGCTCCTCCCAGTTTGTTTCTTTAACAGCAAAGTCTGGGACAGGTCACTTCAGTTTTGTCCAGCCTTTTAAGATGCTGTATGTATCTTATGTTCTTTAAATTGTCCTCCCGCACAGAATACTTTGATCTAAAAGGTCAGCAGTGACATTATCAATCAAGTTTCCTTGATGTGACCCCAGGCTGGAATTCTAGAACTTTGAACAAACTCAACATTCTCCTACAAGGACACACAATTATCACTTGAGGATCCCTCTGGCAACTTATTTTTAGGCATAGTTTCATTTAACAGCCAAACTGTTCATTCCTATTCTAAGGCTAAATTTTTATATCAGTTTATAAAAATGTTTTATGTATTGTTAGGCCATTTCTCAAGCTTCACAGTAAATAATTTTTTTCCCAAGCCAAATAAGCATGAAATGAGGTGACTGTAAATGTTCAGAATTATATTTAAGTGTAAGTTGACATTTAAGTATTCTCCAATTATGCTGCTGAAAGGGCAAGGACAAAATGTATTCAACGTCAAATATAAGTTTTGATTTGCCAGACACCATTAATCATATCAGCAATGAACTGTTCATTTGTCATCAACAACTGATCATATCAAAATACCCGTTTCTTTCGTGTAAAGTATTTTTAAAGCACTGAGCAATCAATTTAATATTCAAATTGAAATATTCTTTATGCAGACACCCACACCCAGTGCATTAACACAGCTGCCTTCATCATCTGCCATGTCCTTTAGGTCTGGGTGTCATAATGATGTAGCACTGTAAGAACTGCAGTATAGTAATACTTTTCTATTCTGTTTCTCATGTAAAAGAATTTCATCTCTCTCTCTCTCATGAATAATCTGATCTAGGTTGTACAACATTCTTCTACCAGTCATAAGTATGAGAATTCTGAACCATCAGCAAATTTTTGATGTAAATCAATGGTCAAAAGAGAATTAAGTAGGAGGCAGAGTATAATAATGGAACAATCAGCTTATCAGAAACCTCACTTCTCAAAACCAGCTAACTTTTAGCAAAGTACTTCCTAATTCAGCTGTCAAGAGTCAGCATTTATCAAAGGATACAGAAAAACCTTTGAAAGTGCTGTATGTGATAATTAATACATATTTGAGATGGAAAGGTATTATTACTAGATATTATTAATTTAGGAAGGGCATTTGTACAGTATTTGTACTAAGATGGACTTAGTATCCTTAAAATATGAATGTGTCTTTTTTTCCTTTTTAATCATACCAAGAACAGAACAGAATTTGGTTTTCTGACCTTCATGATTATTGTATGAGGACCATGGACAAATCCTGAGGCATATTTATATACAAAAGTTTTCCCAAATGAAAATAAATTAGGGGAATTATTTTGCTAGGCTTAACAATTTTTTAGTCATCATTTTCTTATATCATATGGCCTCAGATAATTTGCATAAAAAGGAAAATAAAACAACTGCAAGTTCAGAGTTACAAATAGTATGTGAGAATGGTTTAAAGCACTAAATTATACAAACTATTGCAATTCATAATGATTGGAAAATCTATTTTTGGGCCTCCCAAAATTAGCTTTAAAGATGTTACCTCAGCTATGTGGAGTCTTCATTATAAGCAAAAAAATATTGTCCAATCAACATCAAAGTCTTCTCATATTATGTATCTCGATACACTGAAGATTGTTTTGCCTGAATTACAGACCTTCTATAATTTATGGGGGGTTTTTTTGTATAAAGCTTTTATATTTTTTTCTGTAAATTAAATATTTTAACATTATAGTACTAGAGGATAGTGAAGTATTTAAATAAAGGACAATGCATATTGATTACAAACTAAGTCACACTTGTGCACTTCTCAAATACCAAGAGCTCAGCACGTGCAATTCTGTTTTCAGAGTTCTCTGCCACCCCCATATTTGTCAATCAGTAGATGCAGACTCTTATTAATCACATAATCAACTGAGATTTCTGATCCAGGTGAAAGATGTCCCTGCCCATGGCATGGGTTTGGACCACAGGACCTTTAGAGCACCCTTTCACCCAAAGCATTCTGTAATTCTGTGATTCTGTCAGGCCCTTAATATGCGCCCTGCTCTTCTTGTCTCATTCTGTAACACTGCCCTCAATCCCCTCATCCAGATCGTTGATAAAGATGTTAAACAGGAGCAGCCCCAGTGCTGAGCCCTGGGGAACACCACTGGTGGCCAGTCAGCAGCTGGATTAACCCATTCCCCACCATTCCCTAGGCCCAGCCATCCAGACAGGTTTTTACCATGGGAAGAGTGCACCCTCCCAAGCCACAAGCAGCCAATTCCTCCAGGAGGATGCTGTAGGAAACACGACAAAGCTTTACTAAAGGCAGGCCACACCCACATCCCCTCCCTGGGTCATCTCCCAGTAGATCAGATTACTCAAGCAGGACTTTCATTCAGTACCCAGCTTCTTCCTCCATCTCCTTTTTCCACTATGTTTGCTGTTACTTGCGACAAAGGATGAAGATTCTTCTTAGCCATCCTTTTGTCTCTATAACACTTATAGAAATATTTTTATTGTCTTTACAGCACTAGTCGAAATTTCTATTTGGACTTTGGCCTCTCTGTTTTTCTCCCTGCATAAGCTCATGACATCATTTTAGTCCACCTGCATGCTCCTTCTTCCAAAGGTCATATACTCTCCTTTTATTCCTGACTTCCAGTCAAAACCTTCTGACCAGGTGGGCCAGTCTTCCCCAAAATTTTATCTTCCAGCAAGTGGGGATGGTCTGTTCCTGAGCCTTTAAGATTTCCTTCTTGGAGAATATCCAGCCTTCCTGGACTCATCTTTTCTCTGAAACTGCTCAGAGAGGTTGGATCTCAAATAGTGAAGATGAGAACATAAAATATATTTACCAGTAAAAATAGGAAGTGAAAAAAATTTAAATACAATAAAACTGATCAAGTATATTTGTGATACACATTGCAAACAAAAACAATGTACCAGTAAACAACATAAAATATCTTATTCATGAGACATTAATAGCAAGCTAGCATCTCATTAATTACATTTTAATCAAGCTTTTTTGGAATAATGGATGTAATATGCCATAATGCAGTGTAGTGCAGATTGAATTGGTTTTGTATTCTTTGTCCAGAATACCAAAGGGAAGAATTATTATTCTGCTGCAGCATGCCAGCTTCTATTTATGGACTGTCATTTTATTTTTCTAGCAGTTCATCTAAAGATGTGTCATGTGAGACCCTCCCAGATGCATACTCACTCTTTCAAAAAATCTGTTGTCTCTTCCAAAATATTGTTCCAAAATACGTAGAGTGGTCCTAAATAACATAACATGTAAAAAATATTATTTGATTTAAACATTTTTACCTAACTTGGCAGTAAAGCCCAGTGCTTGCAGACAAAGATTTTTATTTGTTAACTTCAGTGTGCACTTAATCAGTCCTTTTAAAATTCTAAATTAGAACTGCATGTTTCATAAAGAATGCATTTATATACTAAGAATGAAATACTGTACTTATGATTAAATTGCAGGTTGGCTCTTGCAAAAATATCTTTGCTGTAAAATACTACAGCTTAATGATATAGTGCACCACACAGGCCATATATTTTTTATAGGAAGTTATCCAAAACACACCATTAAAATAAACTTACAGATTTCTTTTGCACATTAATTCGTAAGAGACAGCAAAAAGAGACAACCAATACTTTAACCCCTCCTGTGTCTTTTTCAAGACTGTAATTACCTCCATTCAGACCTGACTTTGCAGAAATAACTATATTGTTCCTTTTACATATTTTGTATTTTTTACCATTTGCATACTCAATAATTTTTAAATCACTTGAAATATTTCATATAATGCAGTCTTTTGTCACAAGGTCTCAATGCAAATAGAAATATGATTGAAGTCTTCATTACATGTACCAATACTTTGTTTTAGGAACAAGCCTTAAATGCAAATGAAGGAGGGGTGGGGCACTCATTGTAGCATACAAGCATTAGTTATCTAAACCCCTTTATGTAAGTTTTTTATCTTCCTTATGATATCGTAGCATATGCCTCAAGCACCTGTGATCAGAAAGAGTATGGTGGCACCTGAAATTAAAAAAAAAAAAAAATTAGAAAGATTGGAGGTAGCTTTTTATTTAAAAAATCCTTGATAACAGAAAAGCTAAAGAACAAAACAATAAAAATACATCATTTTTTATGAGCTTGTTTATGCAAGACATCTTCTGTGGAACATATAGATTCTCCATTATACATAAGAAATTATGAATTCAAAAGGCTCTGGGAGATTGGAATCAGAAGTGGGACTGCTTTCAGGAAACACAAAATAGAGGAAGAGTAGAGCTTTTACTCCGTCTTTGCTTGTTAAGTAGTTCCCAATAGCACATCCCTTAATCAAAGATATTGCTGCTTTTTTCAACTCAGATTTTATAAAAAACCTGCAATTCCACTTGAGAATGGAAAATAATGTGCAAAATTAAAATAGAGAAGGAACAATTCAGACATATAGCTTCAGCTATAAATTTGTGTTCTTGATATTTGTACAATTGCACAGCTCATTATTAGCTTTGAAATGGGCACTTGAGGGATCTCACCAGCAAATATACTCTGAATATTCCTAAAGTAAAAGCAAGTAAATATTCAGGAAAAATGTGTTTTGCTACCCTTTAGCTCAGGATTGTTCATGCTATCAAAACCAGCAGCAAGTAATCTCATTAGAAGAGGAGAATTATAGATACTTCCCATAAAAGCAAAAGAACTGGTAAAATTTTATGATTTGTGCATGATTGTCATTAGAGCATGATTTATTCAAGTTTAAGGGACTCTTGAAAAGTTTTTATGTTGAAGTAGATACTACAGCTGGATTAGTAGATTGTATCTTCTTGTTAGATTTTAATAGCTCATTGCCAGACATTGTAGCTTTTCTGCAATGTCCCAAGAGCTGCTGTATTTTTCTATTACTTATTGATGTGAATGGAAGATCACAGAATCATAGAATCACAGATTTGGGTTGGAAAGGACCTTAAAGATTGATTATCTCATACTAATTCCCCTGCCATGGAGAAGCCAGGCTCTCAGAGCTCCACCCAGTGCGACCTTGAATGCCTCCAGGGATGCAGCATCCACAGCTTCTCTGGGCAACCTGTGTCAGTGTCTCTCCAACTACACTGCAAAGAACTGACTTCCTCCAAATATCTCATCTAAACCCACTCTCTTGTAGGTTTAATCCATTCCCTTTGTCCTGTGACTACACATTCTTGTGAAAAGTCCCTCTTAATTTTTTCCATAGTTTGCCTTCAGGTCTTGTATAGGTGCAATTAGGTCACTTTAAAGTCTTCTCTTTTCCAGGCTTCATTCTCTCAGCCTATCCTCAAACAAGGGGTCCATATATCTTTATGGCCCTCCTCTGGAATTGCTCCAATATGTTGATGTCTTTCTTGTGCTGAGGATCTCAGAGCTGGATGCAGTACTCTAAACCAGATCTCAGCTGAGAGAAGCTGTAGTATGTTGATCCTGGCCGGATTCCAGGCACCCACCAAAACCACCCTGTCATTTCCCCTCCACAGCTGGACAGAGGAGAGAAAATATAACAAAGGATTTGTGAGTTAAGGACTAGGAGAGATCACTCACCAAATACCATCATGGGCAAAATAGACTCCAATTAGTGATATTAATTGAATGTATTACTCAAAAAATCAGAGCAGGATAATGAGAAGGAAAATAAGACTTTAAAAAGCCCTTCCTTGCACTCCTCTCTCCTTCCCACCTCTGCCTTCTACCCCAGCAGTGCAGGGAGATGGGAATGGAGATTTATCACAGGTTGTTTCTTCCACTGCTCACAGAGAGGAGTCCTTCCCCTGCTCTACCATGAGTCCACCCCACAGTCCTCCACAAACTGCTGCAACCTGGATCACTCTCCCACAGGGTTCAGTCCTTCAGGCACAGTCTGCTCCAGCGTGGGTCATCCACACCGTCAGAAGTCCTACCAGGAAACCTGCCAGGTGCCTGTTCCACCACAAGCCTCCCACAAGTTCACAGCCTCCCCTCAGGCATCCCCCTGCCCCAGTTTGGTTTCCTCTGTGGGCTGTGGGTGGATCTCAGCATCCCCCTGCCCTCCATGGGCTGTGGGTGGATCTCAGCATCCCCCTGCCCTCCATGAGCTGTGGATGGATCTCAGCATCCCCTGCCCTCCATGGGCTGCAGGGGCACAGCTGCCTCACCATGGGCTGCACCTGGGCCTGCAGAGCAATCTCAGCTCTGGCACCTGGAGCTCCTCCTGCCCCTCCTTCTCCCCTGATCTTGGTGCCACCATGTTGTTTCCCTCACATGTTCTCAACTCCTTCTTTTCTCAGACAAGAAGCAAAAACCACACAGGTTTGTTTTGATTTTCTTCTTAAATATGTCATCACAGAGGTGTTACCAGAGCCATTCAGTGATGGCATTGATCCAGCTTTGGATCTCTCTTTGGCCCAGCTTTGGCCAGCAGCATGTCCCATCTTCAGAGCCATCAGGGTTTGGCTCTGCTGGCCATTGTGGAAGCTTCCAGCAGCTCCTCACAGGAGCCGTCTTTGTGGCCCCTGCTACCCAAAATCTGTCTGTGCCAAACCAATACAGATACATAACAGAAAACTCACTAAAACCCACTCTTTCCCCTCTCCCCCAAAAGAAAAAAAAAAATCTGTATCTGTCTAAATCCTCAGAGAAAGAGGTAGGTTAAATTAAAAAAAAATTGTGAAGATTTTATGCAGGCTGTGCTGCTGTCCTGGCTAAAGCCAGGTGGGATTCATTTGGATTAGTCCCCATGAGTTAGTTATCTACAGGCAGAAGTTCCATGAGAAAAGGAAATAAAAGAGCTGTTAAACCACCTAAATTAATTGATGTTGTATTTAAATTTCTAATACTACTTTCTGTCATGTATGCCAGTCTCCTTCCAACCAAGGGAAAAGACAAGGAAAAATAGGAAAAAAAAAATACTCTCTTCTTGGTTATTTTCTAAGTAGGCATTTTTTATTGATTCATTCAATTGTTACATATTTATTGCAAATTGATACACGATCTAAGCCTCTCAAGTAAGGCAGAGTAACTTAATTTCATGATCTCTCCTTATCAAGACAAGACAACCAAAATTGATTATGTTTCAGAATTAATATCAATCCCATCCCTATCTGTCACATACACAGTGACTCTGAGAAAGCATGTTCCACACCAGACTAGAAAACTAATTGGGAAATACAGAATATTCTCCTTTTCAGTCATATGTGACTGCTGCCATATTTAGAATGTTTAGTGAGGCACATCAAGTATTCTGTGAAACAAACAGCTCTTTTTAGAACTTGGATCTTTTCTATTCTATGCCTATTCCCTGTACAATTATGCTTGAACAAAATTCTAAAAACACATTTCATTTGGTAGGAAGTAGATGCAGAATGCGTTGTAATGAATCACAGAAGACTTTATTATTTTACATAATACAAGCCTCTCAACCTACACTGCCACCTACCCTAAAGATGCAAATAATAGTTTTAAAATTATTGTTATTCTAATGAAACTTCTCTGTAACATTCACAACAAATATTAAGGGCATGCAGAAGCACCACAAATGTGAAATGTTGAATTATAAAAACATGCAACCTGCAGCAAAAATAAGCTTCATTGCACTAGCCTATTTACAACCATGGATCAATGCCATCACTGAATTTGAAGAAATAATTGTTGTTAGGCTAAGTAATGTTAGATTACAAATATGGAGATCCTTGCAAAGAAGGAAGTCATTGGAAGTAGTTGAAGAGTGTGCAGACTTCATGAAGCATTTTTCTCATGGTTTGCAGTAGCAGCATTGGCTCTGATTTAGTAACCTCACGGGAGTGCCTATTCCTGCTCTTCATATGACAGTACCATTACTCTTCTAAATTCATAAAAAATATAAAATAGGAAAGCGCCCAAAGCTTCAGCAATTTGGGTACTGCATTTCAGTGTGACTTCTCACTAACTTGTCTTATTTTCCTGGGGTCTTAACTGCTCATTGTTATTCATATCTGAAAGAAGGTCCTAACCAAGCTTGTCCACCATCATCCATCAAGCTCTTGGGGAACACGTCTGTCTGTATAATTCTCATAAATTACTTCAGAAGTGGCACTTGTGCAACAAGGAGTAGAACAATTGCCACGCCTTGACAACAGGAGCTTTCTTTGGTTTTGCTAAATAAACCTGAAGTTAAGTTCTTCTGCTACTATTGATCAAATCTTCTACCGCATTTTTATTTTTTTTAACCTCACTGCATGCTCTAATCCATCTCTGAAGCAGTCTTCAGTAGGAGTTATTTTCTTTCATCTTTTATCTGTCCTGAGCTTCACCAAAAGTAGAGTGGCCAGCATATTGAGGGAGGTGATTTTGCATGGCCAGGCTTTGGTGATGGTGGAGCTGCAGGGGGGCTTCTGTGAGAAGTTGCCAGAAGCTTCCTCCTGTCTGCCAGAGCCAGTGCCAGATGGCTCTAAGATGTACATGCTGCTGGCCAAGGCTGGGCCCATTGGAGATGGTGGTAACACCTCTGTGATAAACAGATTTCAGAGGAAGGAAAAAGAGTTACTGCACAGATGTAATTGTGGTCAGAGAAGAGCAGGGTGAGAACATGCTAGAGTAACAGCTGTGCAGACACCAAGGTCAGTGGAGAAGGAGGGGCAGGAGGTGATCCAGGTGCCAGAGCTGAGATTTCTCTGCGGGCCAAGGTGCAGCCCATGGTGAGGCAGCTGTGCCCCTTCATGGAGATCCATGGGGAATGCAGAGATCTGCTCACAGCCTGTGGGATCCATGGGGAATGCAGAGATCTGCTCACAGCCTGTGGGATCCATGAGGGATGCAGAGATCTGTGCACAGCCTGTGGGATCCATGGGGGATGCAGAGGTCCACGGGGGATGCAGAGATCCACCCACAGCCCATGGGGATCCACAGGGAATGCAGAGATCCACGGGGGATGCAGAGATCCACCCACAGCCTGTGGGGATCCACGGGAGATGCAGAGATCCACCCGCAGCCCAAGGGGATGTGCCCAGGCCGGAGCGGGTGGGTGCCTGGAGGAGGCTGTGCTCCAGTGGGAAATGCAGGGGAGCGGGCCCCGCTCCCCGGCTGCAGCAGCCCGTCCTTGGGCCCTGCTCCCCGGCCGGAGCAGCCCGTCCTCGGGCCCCGCTCCCCGGCTGCAGCAGCCCGTCCTCGGGCCCCGCTCCCCGCTCCTTGCAGGGCAGCATCGAGGGCAGAGCCCCAGGTCAGAGCAGTTCTGGTAGCGCTGCCGGCCCTGGGGGAGCCCTCGCTGCAGCAGGGGCGGCTCGGGCGCTGTTCCTAAGGGCGAACCGAGGCCGGGGCAGCCCATGGAGAGCTGCCTGCTGTGGGAGCCCATGGAGAGCTGCCTGCTGTGGGAGGCACCCACGGCCTCACAGGGGATGACTCCTCTCCCGGGGCAGCGGGAGAAAATTTCGGTGATGAACTGACCAAAGCCCTATGCCCTGTATCCCTGCGCTGTCGGTGGGATGGAGGGTGGGGCTGGAGGTAGAAGGTGTTTCTAGGGCTTATTTTATTGTTCTCTGACTCTTTTAGTAATAAATTTCACTTTGTAACCAAAGTTGAGTCTGTTTTACTCTTAAAATATTTCTCCAGTCCTTATCTCCCTCATGAAGCATTCATTAACTTTTTTCCTTCCTTTCCTTCCTTTGCCCAGCTGTGGCAGGGGAGGGTGAGTGCGGCACTCTCGTGGGTGGCTGCTGTTGGGCCTGTGTCAAACCACGACAGTATCCAAAGCTTTTTCACAGAAAGTAGAAAAAATCTTTTGATGCTCTAAATGAATTTTAGTCTGACAGGAAAGTCTCAGACCGCACTAGGCAAGGCTCTGAAGATGCTTCTCTTTTTTCAACTGTGCTGAAATTAACATAGGAGTCTCCAAACCTGTGGTACAAATGCCCACAGTAAATACAAATTTACTGCTTGCAGGCCAGAAATAGTATTTGAAAACATAATGTTGATTTTTGTTGATTTTACAGCACTGAGCTCACTGGAGATCTCTCTCATTGGAATAAAAGCAGCGAAAGTTCTTTGCATTGAATTTTGGTCCTTATAAAATGAGACTGAAAGTGATGTCAAGAATGCACCACTAGACAAGCTGGAACATATAATTTTTCTCTTCCACCTTCCTTTAGGTATCCTAAAAATCCATTCTTTTTCCCACTGTCAAGTGATATTAAATGTGGAGGGCTTTTTAATTATTTTACTTTTGAAGTTTAATAGCCTAAAGTCCCACATCACCACCTAATTTCATTTACATAGATGGGAAGGTTCAGAGGAAGAGAAAAGGTAACTGTTCTGATGCAGGGCAGGGAGACCTGCCTTCCTCTGCAGCATCACCCTGCAAAGCTGCACAACTGCTGGGCTTCCCAGGAGACCTCAGCATGGACATGATGTGTGGTGCGGACACAGAGCTCAGATTCCTGAGCTCCCAGCAGTGATGTTCTGCCCATGTGCCATTCCATTTCTGTGAGTGCCAAGAACAGCGCACATTTTGTGCTACAAGGCACTTGGGGTCAGATATTAAGGTCTGCTGAAATAAAAGATATTTGTCAGATCAGCTTCATAAGGGAAAATGGATACAATTCAAGTGTTATAAATGGCAAAACTTAAAACCCTTTGGAAAAGAAAAGGGTGTAGATAAAGAAGTGGTAGAAGGGAAAGAAGTTAAATGTGAGTCACTAGATCCAGTTCATATACTGGATATCTTTCATATTCCTTATTCAACTGCAGAGCTACTCTGCCAAGTCTAAGTGAAGAATTTATGTACAAAAGGAGGCACTAGATAAAAGCAGGTAAGAATTACCTGTAATTGTTTCTTCCAAATTTCTGATGTTTAAATTTCTTCAATTATCTATATCATGACTGTAAATATATCTAATGGAGTTTGAAATCCCTATTTTCACATTCTGTTTCTGAAGACATCCCTCAGGAAGACACAACTTTTCTTTGCATTTGCTCTTCTAAGATTAAAACTTGTCTGCAATAGTGCCTTTATAGCCTTAACAATGCAGTTTTGTCAAATATAACTACATCATACTGTGAAGCGTTCTGAAAGAATGCAACTTTTTTCTAGATGTTATTTTAACAGAAGATTCATGAGTGTGAAAGAATGGAGCCTGTAGAAGAGAAGTTCTTTGTGTTCTGTAACCTTATGTGCATGAGAATTCCTGAACACATGGACAATCCTTGACAGAATCCAGAAGAAATTAAGTATTCCATGCAGCCCTGCTAAGTTCATTGAGCTGGAATGAACAAGTACAAGACCATAACAGTGTTAGTTGATCTTTGCTGCTGTAGAAACAGTGGACTAAAGTTGGAAACCTGAAACTGGGGAACTCAGTTTATGTGGTGCTATGGTCATTGCTATTGGAAAAGAGCTACAAGAATATTTGAAGTGACCAAGGAAAAGAAAGCATTCATGTTTTTTTTAAATTTTTTTCCTGCTCCAAAGTACTGTAATAAGAAAATGTATACATTAGCCAGGCTGTTTAGAAAGCATTAAAATCAGCAGTAGATACCCCTCTTGACAGAACAGAGACTCAAATGCACTGGATTTAAGAAGTAGGAAAGATTTAAGATTCTAATTTATAGGACAATCACTGAATATAAAATAATTCAAACCCATCTCAAAGTACAAGGTAGGAAAGGAAAACTAAAACTTTATATTCTACAGTGTGGCTGTTGGTGAGAGCTCAGACAGAAGCAATCTAATTATCTCCCTCCTGATCCAAGCAGAGAACTCTGAACCTGCCCCCCATTTCCAGCTGAAAGGCCCAGGTGCAAAGTAAACATTTGATCCTTTGACCCTTGAAGTTGGAGAATCACTCAGCAGAATGTGATCCTCACTTATACTCTTCTACATAATTCCTGAAACACTCTCTGCCTTTACAGACCCCAAATAAGGGGTCACCTGAGGCCCCAGGTGGTACTCTCATCTTCTGCAGCAGTGAGGATAAAATGTGCAATTTATATGTCAATTTTATGTTACATGATTTTTTGTAATTTTATGCAATGTGCAATGCGCACACTAAAGCTTTCTATTAATTTCCTCAGAAAAAAATATACTCTTACAGGATTTTGCTGATACTTCACATGTTTAGTGTTACTTTTACTCAAATATCACTCCCTAATATTTAAAATAAGATATACAGAAGGTGTTTATTTTATGTCCAATTCAAGAATGTCATTAATATCTTGCTGTCAAAACTGGATAAAAGTACAGCAGCACTGAGAATTTTGCTCTTAACTTTGAATCATGGGAAAATAGTTATTTACTTTATTTTATCCTTGCTTCAGCTGAAAGTTGAGATTTCAGCTTCTGGCAAGAAGTTCTGTTTGCTGTTCTCATTGTTGAATTCTGTATCAACTCAGTTTTAATATGTTTAATACATTGGTGGGACCTGTGTTAATTCTCTCCTTTCCTGCCCTCAGCTGTATAATAGGAATAAAGTAGATAGAATGGCAGGAAGAACCTAAAATGAAGAAAAAGGAGATAGAGGAAATAGTATGTGTGTCTGTGCATGAGAGAGGGGATGGGGAAAGGGTAAGAAAAGAAAAAGAAAATTCTACACTGCTGTGTTCCCCATCACTGTTCTTAGTGCTATTTTGATAAAGGCTTTTAGTCACTCAACTCATTCCTCAAAGCTGTAAAGAAACAAACAAATTCCTTTCACAAGATCAGTATTTTTTCCTGTTCAAACATCATTTGCAAAGACAGAGTGACTGCTCTTATCTTCCTTTCTTTTGTGTTTTATCTGACAGTTACAGTCTCTTTAACCATGTCTGCAAGCAAAACACATCACGTTACATTTCCGGAGGGTCTCGTGTCACTGCCTTGATGCATGGCATCCTCTTAAGGCCTTCACATTAAACACAGAACTGAAGGCAGTCTGAGCTCTAGTCCTGGGGTGGCTACAAAGATTGAAATACTGAAGATTACTGAAAGCAATGAATCAAAATGACTACAAGCTGGCTGAGCAGAGGAGACATATGACTAAAATGTGCCAGATCTTCTGCTTTGCATGCTCTGTAGCCATTTACACCATTTCAAGATGGGACATAGTCATTTCTATTCAGGTTTAATAACATTTGAACAATCTGGCCTCCTGAACTCTGTTGAAAAGCAGATACTCACTGTTTGCCTAATTGGAGACATTATTATCCTGTTACATGCCAGATTCTATAGACCTATTCTGTAGATCTATTTGCTGTATATGTCTTAAAGTTCCTATAGAACAAAGAATATAAAATGTATTGCAAAATGAGCCATTTGACCATATTTCACTCATTAAATGTCTGGTTTAAAAGGAAGTAAAATTGTTTTAGATATACTCATTTCTTTCTCTTGATCATTAAATGATTTGAGTTTTTTGCACCAACAGTGGCATAGATATTTGACCACATCTGTTGTCACATTGACAGAATTAGCCAATATTCTTGTTAAAAACAAGTGATTAATCAAATGTCAGCACGAAGCTTAACAGATTCTTCATAAAAATTTCACAGCATGAAATATCTCATGTAAATTAGTCAGTGAGTACTTTTAAAGAAAAAGCACTTTTACCGGAGCTGTATTGATTCATATCCTAAAGCAGAGATGCGGAAGAGCCCTAACATTTACCAGAAAAAGTGTATGGTAAAATAACCATATTTAGAAATGAAGAATTTCAAGGGAAAAAATTCTCCCTTCCTGAAGAAAATAGAGAGGTCATTAATATTGTCTCTTTTTTTTTGTTTGTTTTGTTTTGTTTTGTTTTTGTTTGTTTGTTTGGTTTTGTTTGTTTGTTTGTTTTTGTTTTTTATTCAGTATTTACATTAAATATGTTCAGGAGTTTGTATTTTACTCTTTGATAAATAAGAAGTGTTAAGGACACAAAAGAGCCTCAGACATCAGGTATTTAGCAACCTGAAGAATTGTGCACAGGTTAGCATTGATTCTCAGTTTTCTCTGACAAAGTAAAGCCTGTGGCTCGGCATATGTTTGTATTCATTGGAGTTTGATTCATGTTTCGTAGGCATACTAGATTTTAAAATGTTGGGCAAAACTTTCTTCTTTTCTTTGTTTGCTTGAGGCTTTAGAAATAGCAAGAGAAATGGCCAGTTTCTCTATGCTGGTTTGTACCTGAATCACAGAATTGTAGAGTCTTTGGCTGGAAAAGTCCTCTTAAAATTATTATATTGAGTCATAAACCCAGCTCTGCCAAGTCCACTAAAATATGTCCCTAAGTGCCACATCTACATGTAGCAATGCTGCACAGGAGTATTTCATTAATCTAAGGTGGGGTAGTCTGCAGGTCCTCTTTCTAATATCTTTAAGGACCTAAATCTTGAATTTTTGTAGGAGATTTTAAAGAAATCTCAGAACTCATCAATTTTCCTAAATCTCAGTCACTTTGGGCAGTGCCTGTTGCTGTGTAAAGCAGTCAGCACTGCTTTTGAAGAGAAATTCAAGTTTCTTACTCATTGTACCATCTTCACAGCAGTTGTGACTCAGTAGCAGATCATCATCTTACTGCTTCCTCCTCATCCACGAGCAGAAAAGAGGAACAGTTTTCTACTGACATTTCAAACTCAGCCATGCACAGCAGCTTAACAAGTCAGTATTTCCTTTTGACAGCTGTCTTTTCAGCCTCAGCATTTAGATTCTGCCTAAGGATTGATTTCTTCTTCCTTTTCAAAACTCCTCAAAAGCCATAATACCTAGGTCCAAGATAATAATCTGCTATAATAGGTGGGTACTGGACAAGCATCATAAAATCTTCTCATTTGTAATGAATCCCTCCTGAAGCCAATGTGAAGGGTATACTTGGAAATAGTCTGAATTCCTACAATCCCTTAGGGTGAGAGGAACAGGATGTAGTTCAGAGCAGTTCTGGAGTTGTGCTACCCAGTTGTGCTCACAGAGGGTTGACAGAAGGCAGATCTGTCTTAAGTGAGCTCTGATGCACCCCAGGTGCTCAGTGGTGCAGTGAGCTCTCTCTCCCACTCCACATCTGTCCTCCCAGGTGGATGTCACCTTGTGGCAGACATCTTTTCATGAAAAATCCTTTCCTTAGGATTTTTCTGCCTGAGAAGCTGAGGGGCCTCAGGAACAAAATGTAAACAATGGTTATCTGCTGCTGTGGAATGCAACAGGTGCATCTGTGTTTGGCCCATGTTAGTTTGTTTGTAATTAATGGCCAATCACAGTCAGCTGGCTCCAATTCTCTGTCCAAGACAGAGGCTTGGTTATCATTCTTTCATTGCTATTCTTAGCTAGCCTTCTGATGAAACCTTTTCTTCTATTCTTTTAGTATAGTTTTAATGTAACATATATATCATAAAATAGCATATCAAGCCTTCTAAAAAATAAAGTCAGATCCTAGTCTCTTCCCTCATCCAAGAACCCCTGTGAACACCATCACATCACCTTCCTGAAGATCATTTTTAACACAAGAACAGATGAAAGCTGGGTTCTGATTGCGCAGGCAGCTTGTCATCTGTGGGTTATTAACTACAGTTCCTTACTCCAGGAAGTACAAGCTCCTAACTCTAGCCAGAAAACTGTAAGCATGAATATATATGTGCTTACTCAGATGCTCATACCATTCATGGAGGATATAATCATCAGGAATACCAGTGATAAGAGGCAACAATCTTAATAAGCCACAAAGGCAACAAAGTTAATAAGCCACAAGTAATCTTTCCCCTTTTTTCCCCCTTCCACTGTATTTAGCCTTTGCAGATGTACCCCTGTCACCGTGATATTTTATGAAAAATCCCTTCACCAGGATTTCTTCTCCTGGGAAGCTGGGAAGCTTCAGCTTCCCTCTGTTATGCTGCTTTGGAATGTGATTTGGAGAATTGTTTACCCAGCATGTGAATTGTTTTAACTTAATGACCAATCCCAGTCCAGCTATGTCGGGACTCTGGTCAGTCACAGTTTTTATTATTAATTCTTTTCTAGACTTCTGTCTGTATCTTTCCTCTATAGTTTGGTATAGTTTTAGTATATAATTTCTTATAATATAATATCATAAAATAATAAATCATAAAAAATAATAAAATGCAGCCTTCTAAGAACATGGAGTCAAATTCTCATCTCTCACCTAGTCCTGGGGACCCTGCAACCACCACATATCCCAGTTACATTTTATTCATAAAAATAAGCAGTGTGGACCACCATGGTATTTCTGTACCCTTAGCTGCTATATACGTGTGAGAATAGCAAATTATAGGGAGCTGAGTCATTTTGCTAAGCAAAATTCATTTGTCTAAGCCACACATCACAAAATCACAGCCGTTTTTCACCAGAAACAGTTTTCCAGGAAAGGTGTTACAGGTAAGAAATGAATGTTCCTTCCTAATCTCCTGGAGGGAGAGAGAGGCTTTCTAGGAGGTAGCACTTAGGTTACAGTGCATAACCACTGCCAAGTTATCAGGTACCCTTTCTCACCCTTTTAATGGTCTACCTACCCATGCCCACTCAAGCAGAGCTTTATTTCCTTGTGAGTAAGCTCTTAGGTGGAAGAAATCACAAAATGCTTACAGAAATAGAATACAAATGCAGTCTCAATGAATAGAGCACATTGGGTGTTGTGCTCATGAAGCAGAGGGTACATATTATGCTGCTTCAGAGTAAAATGAGAAACAATTTTATCTTCTAAGGGAGATGAAGTGAACATCAGAGCAAGTTAAACAGTACATGCTGTGAGTCTCTACAGAGGAAAAATAGTGTCAGAAACCTTAGCCAGAGGTTAATTGATAATCGGTTTAATTATTCATTTGATATTAATGATTACTAATGAGAAACATTAGAATAATCAATGTTCCAGCCCAGTGCTTTGCCAGATGTCATGTTAATTGCAACCGAAGATAGCAGTAGCTTAGCAAAATACAGAAACAATTAGCATGATTGACTCGAAGCCACCTCACGCCTCTCTGGAGCATTGTTCTAGCAGCACTACAGAGCAGCATAAAATTCTCTGGGCTTGCAGAGTGGGAAAAGAACGTTTCTAATAGCCTTTGCTATAAGCCATATTTGTCTCATAAAAGGTAGAAATTACAGTAAGTCTGACACAAGCAAATAAATTTGCTCGGAGAGATCCCAAACACAGGCTAATATGAGAGGAAATACAAAATAACCTACAGTGAATAAAATGTTAACAACAGTAATGGCTAATTGAAATTAAAATCTACTCTTTCCCCCATGAAAAATTTGCTGAGGTTTAATATTCCCAATGAAATTTCACTTTTAAATTATGCTTTATGACCTGAAACAACCATAAACCACTAAAGTACCATGTTGTTATTCAAAATATGCAAAGTAGCTTCTTAAACTACAGTTATTGTAAAATGCTGAGAAATTAAATTTTATTCTATGCAGATATAAGGTTTCATTCCATAGTTGAAACAGGAGATTTCATTTGGTTAAGACAAACAGCAGTACAGGAGGAAACCAAAGTAGCATATGTACATCAAATACAACTTCCCATCATATAACAGAGTTCTCTCTGTCTCTCCATGCCCAGTTTGATCCTCAGCCACAAGATGAAAGCTAGAATGTCTGCCTGCACATCAGGGAATCCAGGTGGCTCTGCTCTCACCCCAGACTTGCTTCTATTATTCAGCGGCTCCAGGACACAGACTTTAGCATCAAAGAGTCCAAAGCAGAAGTGCCATCAACCATCAAAGAAAGAATTGGGAATGGCACATGTAACACCAGTCTGAGCTTCCTGAAAGTTAACAAAACACTGAGTCTGCCTAATGTGTCTGAGTTGCTAATGAAGTTTTTAAACAGCCATGAGCAATGGGGAACCATACAATAGGGTGTAATCAGATTATAATCTTGAGTGATTGGGATGTATATAACACAGAACCATTCTTTAATTGACACTGACACTGAAAATAGGACAAATTTTTTGATTCTTATTGGAAAAGATGGTTAAAAGCACACCTGCCTTGATGATCATTGTGTACAATGCTGTGCACGAACCACAGTTCCTAGTCTCAAAATTCTGTATGGCAATCAAAAATCAGCAGTGATTCTGTCTGCTTCATCTGATTAGCAGGGGTAAAGGTGAGAAGTTTCATCACTGAAAGTTGGCTTGTGCCTGAGGGGTCTCGGTGGGACCCTTGGCATGCTGTCACAGAGCTAAGGGAGCAAGGTAACATGACCTGCACTGAAGCTGCAAGGAATGAAGGACATTGAGGAAGATTCTGTTCCAAATCCCTTTCTGTGAGGTCTTGGGTACCTGCTGATGTAAAGCTGGTTCCTGCTGCTGAAGTTTAGTCCTTAAGTTATATTATTTATCTAGACAGAGGTAAGGTTTGGCAGTGCCTTATCCATATCTCAGACACTGCTGTGTTGCTTTCAGCAGAGGAACATGGGAAAATGCTACAGTGGTCTAGAACAAAAGGATTCTGACAGGTCTTTCTCCATGAGCTTTCTCACTGTTGTAATTGTGACATGCAGTCAAAAGTCTTGGGCTTTAGGGCAAACTGCCCTAAAATTCATGAGACTGAGCTGATAAAGACAGAAGAGAGGCAAGAGTTTGCAAAAGCTTCATTATGGGCACAAACCCATATTTTGGTTCTTTCTTTTTCATATATATATATATATATATATATATATATATATACAGTTTGTTTTATTATAAATTATATCAGCAATATCTGGGGATTGCTTTTTATAACCAGTCAGGAATCAGTCAGGATATCTGCTGTATAAGATACACATATATTTTTTATTTTAAAATAATGAAATGAAATTGGTGAGTGGAGTCTTAAAATAATGGAGAAGCTGTTCTTCAAGCTCCAGCAGAAATCCCTTTAGGCATTTCACTCTACCCCAGAGAACATAGAAGCACTCATCTAAGAAATAAATACAACAAAAAAAACCCATGTTTACGTTTTTGCCCCCTTATTTGGCTTTTCTTCCATGACTCATCTTCTGGAATTTTCCGTACTAGTTCACTATATGTTGAGAGTTTCATTTTTGCCTCTCAGTGATGTTTCTTGTTAGTTTGTTTGGGTTTTCTTAATCTGGAAATTTGATTGTGAAAATCTGCTGACTCCCTCCTTTGCAACATACTGGCATTCACATGAGAATCTGTACTCAACAAGAACCTTATCACTTGGATGGATTTGGTCACATAATTATCAGTGTTTCACATGTTTATGGGAACAACCTGAAATAATTTAACAGTATTCCAATTGTTGCATATAGATTACAGCATTAAAATTTTACTAAATATTTAATTTCATTTTGATAGCAGCAAAAACTGCAGAAATCAGCAAGTAGCAGCTATTAGTCAAAGGAGAAAAGAAAATAAGGAGCTCTCACAATAATATGTCTTTGAAAATCAGAGTTCAACCATACCATTAAGTGAATTTCCAAATAAGACTAGAAAGACTGACCAATGTGTCTTGGATGCATAGGCTAAATATTAATCTATTTTTAAAAGAACTTCAAAAGAAAGCAATTCACAATGTCACTGTTTCACTTGTAGTACTTCTCCAAGAATTAGACAGGGGCTTTTTCCCACTTAACTGACTTAAATTTCTTTTGATGATCACTGAGCAGATTTTTAGCACCTATTTTTATTATACATAGACAAAAAACTTGATAATATTTCTTTTTAGAAAAAAAACCAATAATAATAAAGAACTTCAAAACCTCCCTTTGATGAAGACCACACGTATCCAAAATCCAATCTTACTTTCTGGCAATTGACCTAGCAGAAGACATTTTTCTTTTCTAAAAGAAAATTCATTTCTTCATGCATTAGACAGTTTTGCTGGGTTTTCGCCATTTTATTCCAAATGATAAGTTTTCTTCACAAATATCGTAATGTAATCAATAAACCTTCCAGGATTTTTGGTTCCTTTCCATTAACTGCAAATTCCTTCTGCATTCTTTCAACCATCATGCCTTTTCCTAACCACAGTTTTGCCTATCTCTTACACATTGTCCTCAGTCCCACTTCTTTACTACCTCTTGTTACTTATGGTTTAGCAGATGTCATATTAGGACTCTTTCCAGCATTAATAATATCTTGTTTCTCAGGAACTTTCCCAAATCCTCAACAGCATGCTTTTATTTGGATTCAGGCTGTGTCCACACTGTCCCTGGGAACACAAGCCATGGAGCAGATGAAGTTCATCCCATTTTCTGACTCAGCTGTATGCATGCCACCCCCGAGCTCAGAAGGCCTGAGGCTTAGCCCTGCATGGCTAAACTGCCATAAATGCAGGCAGAGCTCAGGCTGCTCACAGACCTGCTGCTCCCTCTGGCACTCTGTGTCAGGCCTTTCTGCAGGAGACCCCTCTCAGCCTAAATGCATCTGTGCACATTTTAGATACACCAGGAAAAAGCTTGTTGAACTAGATTCTCTGTTACCTTTTACATCAGAGAGCATTTGGCACTGCTTCCACATTTAGTACCTTTCTGTGTGGATTCTTCACCAGCAAAACACTGTGAGTGAGTTGCAGGACTGGGAGATTCCCACAGAATCCAGCTACCCATCTTTGTTGCTGACTTTAGTGAGACATTTTTGTGCTCTGCTTTTTTGAGGTCTATGCCTTAATGGCTATTGATATGTTAACAGTTACCTTCCAAACATAGCTACCACAAGATTAGTTCAAATAGAATACATTACAAAACATTTTCTTTTTTAACACAATCAAACATAGCAATAATGTTTGGTACACTTTGGGTCATTCGGAATCATTAATATTGTTTTCAGCCTTTTAATATGTGTTGATAAAGTAAAACCAAGGTAGCTAATAGTATTTTCTCATTTTAAGGGCATTGTTTCTGAAAATGTAGCTGAAAAAGATGCCATAATAAATTAATATATAGCCATTCTAAATTTTTTGTTCTGCACAGTTTCAAATACACAGACTACAATAAATTACCACAGATAGATTTTTATTTTCGTACTTTTAGGGATTTTTCAACTTTAGGGCATAAATCAGAAATTACAAGCATTCATATGCCAATTTGGGAAGTCACCAAAACTTTTAAATGTAGATTTGTCAAATCTCTTCAATGTAGGAATACGTATTGAAAATAAAATTAATATAGTGCCAGAAATAAGGTTTGGAAAATATTTTTTTGACAACTTTATGGCTTGTGAACATGTTGGATTTCACCATCAGTGTACATTTCAGTCTGTTAATGAGTCATTACTGCTGTAGCAGAAAATATATGTCACTTCAAAGCAAAGACAGAGGTCATGATTTTGCCAACGTTCATTTCACATGATTTTTCCAGAGGCAAGAAGATACTACAAGTAAAGTAAAGTAGAGGTTATTGGAAATTTCAAACATTGTTACAGATTATGAGAGTTAATTAATTTGTGATTGCGTACCAAACTGTTGTCCATAATATTCCTTGTTCTATTTAATCTGCTATGCATTTATTTTACAGCAGGTCTTGGAGATACATCAGCAGAGATGTTTCTTGCTTTCCATTACCCATGGAGGAGTTTACACGAGGCAGTAGCAGGTACTCTGGCCCAGGTTTTACTAAAATGAGGGGTATTAAGGAAGATTACTTTGATAGACAGCCCTACCTGTGTGCAGCCATGGGAGTCAGTCCAGATGGGCATATCTTACCTGCAGGGGAGAAGTCAAACACATTCTGGGTCTCCTCTTGCCCTGCCAGCCCTCCTCCATCTCCCTTTCCAGGCTTGCTGCAGGTTAGCCAGCACACTGACACAGAGGAGAGCCAGGGGTTTTAGCCTACAGCTAACATGAAAATGTAGCTCCAACAACTAAAGTGCGAGATTCAGGTTTTCTAACAGTGCATACCTTAGGTGTAGCACAAAATTATCTTTTTTTTTTTCTCATATCTCTTCATGTAGGAAGCCCTTTGGCATAAAATTCACTCATGGAATGCAACCTAAGATGAACTCACGTTGTTATTCTAGGATCTTTCCATATGGTTCAAACAGATTTGGTTTTGAGCAGAGCAAGAAGCACACACCACATACATTTTAAGTCATAATAAATGTGGAGTAATGCTGTGTGTGCTGAAAAGTCAGGGCACAGCAGGAAAAGGGTCAGTCTCTGTTCAGCCTAATGACTCTGCTGGTTTCTGCTGCAGAACAACACTGCAACTATAAGGGATTTTTTCAGTTTTGATACAAATAAGATGACACAATGAGAGAGAGGTAAAATAGCTGCCTTTCTTTTCTCCAGGGCCTAGTTATAACAGCAAGTGAAAAAATATAAGGGGCTCAGTCTAATTTGGTAAGTGAAAACTACCTACCAACAGAGCTGTTTTATTTATGGGAGATGGCAGGTTTGGTAAGAAATCCTGATATAAAAAGTGGCAAGGAAATTTGTGAGCAACAACAGAAAGAGTAATTGTGTATGCAGTGGTTTCTTATATGTGAATAGGAAACTGATACTTGGTTTGATATTGATTTTTCTCTATGCAGCATGCTGCTATTTACAACTGTGGATGTATTTTTCTCAGATAGTCAGTGCTGCATGATTTATGCTGTGTCTCAATCACCACATTACGTTATGTAAGGCACCAGCTGAATCCTGAGATGAGTCAACTGCCAAATATTGTACTAAAAACTGTTGTCTCATAATGAATCAACAGGCTTTAAAGTAATTAAATCCCTCATTGTTTAGCTTAATACGAGCTATTTCAAAATGTAATAAAACATATTTTGGAAGTGAGTCTTACCTGGTCCCTTTATAATAGCCTTTGGCTTCTTTCAGTCACCTGTATGACACAACTGTCAGGTTAATATGATTTATAACCATGAATGTTTGGTTTACTTATCAAGTAAGAGCTAGCAAGGCTTATTCTGCATGTCAGCCATTTGTAATTGTAGCCTGTAACTCAAATTTGCTTTTGTTCAACAGACTCGGTGCTTCTTATCATTATTCACCACTTCCCTGTGCTGCCACAACTCTTTCAGGCTTTCAGACAGCTAAGAATAGCTCATGAGTGTGGCCATGGTGTAAACCAGTGCAGAAAAAACATCCATCCCAAAGGAGCTCTTGCTCTATGTATAGACACTTCTAAGCACTCTGTTTGTGACAGTGATAACACTTCTATGTCAAATGGTGACAGAGACAAGGCCTGCCCAGCCAACTCACCTGGGAATGACAGGGTGAGGCTGCATCCTTGTCCTTGTGGTGCAGAGCTTTACACCAGACTGCATAACTTGTGTGACTCTTCTTAATTCTCTTGGGACAACCCCATGTGCAGAATGACAGCTTGGATGTTTAGGATGTTTTGTGCTGGGGAAAAGTATTATTAATCTTTAATTTTCATTTTTCAATGTAGCTAGAGTAAAAAAGACAAATTCAAAGAGTAGTACCTTAGTCTGGGAGCGAAGACTGCTGAATTTTGTGATGATTCTAAGCTATGAGAAAAAACAATGTTCTACAGTCCTGCACCACAGTGATAGAAGATATAAAACTCTCAGCCAGAGTGTTTGTACTGGAGCTTTGAGGACTCCTATAGGTATCTTCAGATTTGTCCATGAGTGCTACACAAGCTTTGATCAGAATTCAATATTCTCTGTCAGTTTTGATGTGCTCTTGGCCACCACTGAGAAGATCTGCTGTCACAGCCTGTGATTGCTACAATCTCCTACTCATCTCAGCACTCATGACTTGGTAGGACAGGTCACTGTGGTCTGCTAAATGAGTCACCAGCCAGCATCAGGATGGATGTGTGCTAGCTGCTCCCAAACCCTGGCCAGCCCACCTACAGACATCAAACATGGCAGAGAAAATGGGAATAGATATTTGCATGTCACCACATTCATTAGAAAGACAAAGTTAGCCATTTGTGCTCCTTCCTCGTATTACACAGTTGAGACTGGCAAATATCAGTGCAGAATGTAAGATGTTCTGAGCTCATTTATACACAAACTCAACCAGTTTTTGGAATACTGGAACACTACAGCTTCACAGGTGTTTACAAAATAGGTCCACTTTGGGTCTGATCTTCTCTAATCTCTCAATATCACTGTATGGGATCTGTTGGAAAATCTGAGGACAGTGGCCAGGAAGTTTTGGCTCATGATACATGGGCTGTACCAAGACCAATAAAGGATGTTTCTTGCTGAGTTTAGGAAGACAGCAGTGAGATTCTGTATTAAACTTTCTTCAGTAGTGAGAACTAAAATAAACAGAAAGAACTTAGTTAGCATCAAATTTCATATCTCCATTGAACTATGAAAAACTAATGCTTTAGCTTGCCATATCCCTGGCATGGCTTGTGGTTTGCAGAGAGATGAATGAAGCCGATGCCCTTGTGTGGAGATTCTGAAGTCTGTAGAATGCCCTGCGGGTCTGAAAGGGATGAATCTCTCCAGTTCACAGCCACTGTCTCTTCCATTCATCCAGGTCTTGGTGTTACAAGCCAGCAAATGACTTTACCAAATGGGGTCATAATATTTTACTCTGATTTACAGATTTTACACTGAGCATTTTCCATTTTACTGCAAGTCATTTGCACTATTTACAGCCCATCTCTGGATAAGAGGTTGCTGCTGTTTGCAATCTTATATCTAGTTTCTTGTACTTCCTCCTTGTTCTTTAAATAAATCAACGTTTTTCAGTTTGTGGTGGATTAAATGTTGGATTGCATCACAGAATAGAGTGAATGAGACAAAAAGTGAGGTACACAGGAAAAAATGTTGAATGTATTCTCTGTCATGAACTTTGACTTAGGAATCTGAGACTATGAGATTATTTGCACACCTGATTTTCACTCTACAATACAAGAAAAATAATAACTCATGAAATCATGAAATCTAATTTTGCAGTCACCAGCCAAGACTTTTAGCTTCATGACTGAAATTAATAAAGATCTCATCCTCTACTCTGCTGAGGACATGAGTGATTCCCTGGCTCCTCTGGGTATTTTTTTTTTTTTTTCAGACTAGCAGCTTGGTAGTCACACTCATTTTCTGCTGCAGCTTTCGTCTAGGTAGTGCAAAGCTCCAGCATAGATCAATACCCTAACATTCTGTAAGTTAACACACCATGGACATATGGAAATATCACCATTTATTTAAACTAATAAAGTCATAATTCAAAATTTAATTGTGTAAACAGCCTTCCAAGATCCCTGTTTTTTTAAAGAATAACAAACAGCCTGTAGCATGGAAAGAAGGCACCTAGGGAGTTGTGTAATCAAAGATATTTTGTTTATTATTTCTTAGTGTATAATTATTTAATTTTTCCAGCTTTAAGTCTTTGTTTTTTTACCTTACAGGAAGTTTTGCACATACAACTCTTGAGTTGCATGTGCTGTGTCCTGTCAATATTAGGTTTTTATCTAAAGGAAACAAGCATATGAAAAAATATATTATATTAAATGGCTAAGCAGTGCCATTATATTTTCAATGAAAAACGTCAGATTGTAACAAACCCAAAAATTTGGATGGTCTGTCCTGATTTGATTTCAAAAGAATTAGAAACCTATACGTGGCAAAATTTAAAATTTAGTATCTGAACCACTAATCAGTGAAAAGAAAAAAGTGGGTAACATTTCATGAATGACACTTTTTTAGAAGAAGATATAATTTGTGATATTTAAAACTTTCAAACTTTAAAAATTGTTTGGGCTGTCCACTTATTGGTATTAATGATAGATTATAAGTTCCTTCCTTGCCTTAAAAAAATATCATTAATTAACTTTACCAGAGCAGTTGTTCATTAATTAAATCTCTATACTTATTTTTTTTATATGTTATTATCATTTTAAAAAACACTATACAGAGGTATGTGTTATAGTCGGTATCATCAGTTTCTTTAATCAGGCAAGCCCACACAGTCATTGGAATTCTAGATGCATATCTAATAAAACATTGGCTATTATAACTGTAGTTTAGAACCATCCTCAATGATTTTGTGAACTTTCCATTTTTCAATTTTTGTTGCTTGTTTCAGTTTTAAAGGAAATTGTGTTATTAATCTGTTTGATTTCCAGAGCTTAATGTACTGAATATATATTTACAATTCTCCATGTTCTGTGGAGAGCTAAGTGAAGTCATTATCTCTAGAAGATATAAGAACAGGGATTATTTATAAGATTACTTACACAGGGAAAGTGAACCACCTATCATTCTGCACTTCTAGGACTAAAATGACAAATACATATTAAAAATTTTAAAAAGGGCATAGTCAAAATATGCAAAAAAAATCCCCACAATTTTTTGTGACTAAGTATTTTGACCAAAAAGAAAATTTCTGGGGAAAGAGGAAGCCCTCAGGAGTCTAAGTTTACTGCATAGGCACAGAATTTTAAAAAGTTGATACCAGAATAAACAAAATTTGACCCAAACTTACCAAGTCTTTTTCGTTCTCCAAATCAATTTATTTCACAGGTATTATAAAGGTGTACTTTTCTGAAGCTGATTTAATTTATACCTTTGACTTTCCATTATTTCTTTTTATTTATCCCCCTCTCTGCCCTTATGCTATCTGTGACTCTTTTCAGAACACTTACCTCACTAGAGCTCTAGCTCTGAAGTCAGTCTTCCACAGTGTACCAACCCTTCAGGGGCAGTCAGTCCTTCCTTTCTAGATTTTTTGCTAACATTTTCCTCAAAATAGTTTAGGTTTTAATACAAGAAAAAATTACTGCTATTTATGATTAATATGATGTATTTACTGTTTGCTTCATGTGCTATGAGCAATAGAATATCCTCCCGTTTCCCTAGATTCTGATGCAAAGCAATAAAATTTGAAACACTTGAAATTTTAATCCAGACTTTCTAATAATTAAATTCTGCTTAAGCAAGTTTAAGTGCACAGTAATTCCTTGAATGCATTATTTAATGAGCTATTAAAACATAGTAATGACTTGTGTCAAAACATGTTCAGACAGTTTTAGATTTTTACTCCATCATGGTAGATTCAATGACAAAAAAAACCCACAGACTGATATCACACATTTATGTTTTCTTTTTTTTATATAAACATTCCTTACCTTAAATATTCACCTGTATAAATCCACATGTATTCACATATTCAACATTAGAGTCATCTGCTGTGAGGTACACTTCAATTCCATGAGAATTCTCCTGCCTTCAGTTGGTTTCATCTGTACTTCCAAAAACTGAACCAACACCAAGATTCAACAAACTTTCCATTCTGGGTTAGTCACTTGTGTTGTTAGGAAATGTTTTATTTAGAGAAACACACACACACCAAAAAACACTACAACTTATTTTTGGTTAAATCTATTGCTGTAGAATACAAACAAGGCAGTTTGTTTATCTGTAGTCCCATGTAAGCATAACTGCTACTGATTTTTTCTAATTTGCCTATCATTCCCATTCTGCTTTATGCTTTCATTTGGAAATGCACTACGTACTTCAGGCATCCAATATGGTCTGCAGAGCTTCAGTTTCTGTGATGCTAAAGGCACATTCCAAAGTTCTTCTTTTTATTGTCTTCATGTGAACCCATTTGATCAGAAAAGGACTTTGTGGAATGAAGGAAAAACTGCAAACTGGAATGAAAGCAGTTTTAAAGAACAGGATTTACTTTGTATTGTCCTATTTAATTGCATTTCTATAGATAGGGGGGGAAAAATTCAATTTCTGCAGACTTAATTTTGGCATCTGCATTACTCTAGTTCTTGAGAAAGCCCTGTGAAGACTGAGACAACAAAAGTACTGATAAAATCCATATGCACATCGTCAAGCACACAGCATTTTAATCCTGAACTGTGTTCCTGTTAGAATTTCTGAAATCCTGATGATGAAAATGCCACAAGAAATATGAATCAGAAGTTAGAGAAAAAAACGTTTATTGTAGACCTTATGTTTAAACTTATGGCATGATTATCTTATTTTTTTTTCCCCAGGCCTTTATCACACCAGAATATCTAGGCATTCAAGTTTTGACAGGTGGAAGGATGTGTATGTCAGATAAAAGAAGAAAAAAAAAGAATTGACATAGACTTGGACTATTCAGAAGTAAGAGTAAAGAAGAAAAATAACAAGTTAGGATGCCAAGTCTTGTAAACTCACAAAGGCTGACAGGGAGCAGAGATCAAAAATCCAAAATTCTGCCAAAAGTTTCTTTAACAAGTGTTGAGTCATTTGTGGCATGGTGTTTGTTTGGGGGGCTGACTGGTTCATTTGGGAGTTTTGTTTGTTTGTTTGGGGTTTGTTTGTTTGTTTGTTTTTAACAGAGGATTGATTTCCTGATTTAGAAAGAGAATTCATTCTCTTTCCAATTTACTGTTCTTTTCTGTGCAAACACTGTTTGCCTTTTTAGATCTATTTTCAAGTGTTTCTTTGTAAGTTCAACACCCCTAATACACAAAAGTTTTCAGTGAGAGAAGCAATGGAAAAAACAAAAAACACCAGTGAAGAAAATCCAACAAGTGTTAGTGCGATTGTGATTCATGCTTATTTTTACTTTGCTGTATAGAATTAGTGGAATAGATTCAAAGTGTCATGGATGTTTTACTTTGCCAAGCATCTCCCAGACAAGTGCACTGAAGGAAATCCCACACTGCCCTCTAAAATTTATAAGTTTAAGTTCAGAACTGGAAAGGAACGTAATAACCAATGAAAGTTCAGATGTAAGAGACAAAGTTTTGTTACCTCTCTGTAATATCTATAATTCCATAAATTTTCTTCTTTTACATATATTTTTCTTTTCCTTAATCACTGAATTTGTTTCCTCATCCTTCCTCTTGCTCATGTAAACCTATTTTTCTTATTTTTCTGACATAAAACAAAGAGAAAGCCTTCCCAAAAAGAGGTTCATTCTTCCTCTACCTCAATGTATCAATTGCAGAGAAATTTAATCAGAAACTAAAGCCTTCTCTTTTCTGATATTTCTTGTTGATGCTGTATTTGTTAACTGTACATGAGACTGCCCAAATTTTTCAACATCTAAGCTATATGATGGATCAAGGTTTAAGGATGCAATGCAATCCTTTCATGAACTGAATTGATGCCATCTTACAGCAGTGAATGCCTTCAGCACAAACACTGTTGAAGCAGACTATGCCAGCACAAACAGATTTAGACCAAGAAAAAGATCCAAAACTTTAATTTTACTTTGAGAAAATAACTAATTGCATTTAGGATTTGTCCAATTCCAGAGTTACCTTCACTAGTGTATATACAGGTGTGCAGAAGCCACAAGAAACTCAGGGCATGTAGGAGCTCAATTAGACACATCTTCCTATCCAAATCTCACTTGTTAGAGCTAGATGTGCTGGTCTCCAGATAGACCAGAATCATTTTCTTTCCTTCAAATTCTAGCGGTGAAAGATATTATTAATACTTCATACTTTTCTATGTTTGCAAAAGAAATTTTCTCATAAGTCATGAATAGGAGGAAAGCAGAGAGTGACAGCTCAGCCTTAGCTCTTTCCTGGCATTTTAGGTTTGCTATCTCAACTGGATTCATGGATACTTGGGCTCTTGGTGCCATACCAAGATGACAGCAAAACAATCCATAAAACATGTGCTTTATACAATTCACAACGTGCCCTTTTCCCCTCAAAACAGCTGTTCAAAACATTATAAAAGAAAAGTTGCCTACAAGCTGGCTTTTGTATTCCACTGCAGAATTTTCTGTACAACAGGACAATATCAGAGGAGGAGACATGATAGAAAGTTACCACTGCAGCCTGCAGCAAATATTGCAGATTTTTATGGTGATTTCTTTTTGTGTGTGTTTCAGAAGGCATGGAGCCAAGGTTATAGGAAATCAATAGTTCTCTTGAGAGTCAAAACTTATGAGGAAAAAGATCTTACTTGGTAAAACTGTTTTGCTCATTACCTCTATTTTTTTGGAGTAAAAACAATGTGCTTTGACACATCCACTGTAGTTCATATCAGATCCCCTATTACAGCAGAAAACAACCCCTTTTTGTCACTATAGTACATCCTTAAAAAAATCACACTTTTGATCAGCAATTGAATAGTTCAGAAGATTTATGGTCTCTAAAGCAACTATCATTTAAGGATTTTTTCATTGTTTCAATTACAATGTATGTCAAAATTTTATGTTTTCTACTTCTTTTCCATTTTATAGGTTAATGAAGGCTGAGTTAAATCCAAATTTTCTCCCTGAGGAAGCTTCTGTTGTAGTCCTTCATAGTCTGAGTACTGAGCTGGAGCCCAATCACCAAAAGAGTCAGTGCAGAGATGTCTGCAGAAAACTGGGAAATAACTCATCGAAACAAAATATTCCGTAGCACAGAATATTTAACTGTCAGCCTGTCATGGTGGTTTTTGCTTTCCTGCTTCTGCTACAGACCTGTTGCTCTTCCTGGCTCAATGTACTCTGTGTTTGTAAACCCAAACTCATCATCAATTTCTGCCAAAGGGCACCCACTGAGCAAGGGAAACAAGAGCTCCCCAGCCACCTCCTTTAACACAATGACATTTTCAGAAAACATGACCAAATGCACTGGTCATAGGATGACAGTAACCTTCTTTCTTTCACGGGGATTTCTCCTAGTAAACAACAACATGTTTATATTAAATTTCAGCTTTTCACTGCACAGACGTGTTAAATATGTATTTTGTTTGGTAAATTACAGCTTCCATTAACACTCCTGATTTAATATTTCATATGTATTTTTAAAAAATAATTATTATGGCTTATTCACTAAACATTTACTTTCTAATTTCCATCAATTTAAAATCATCATATGTTTTGACTGTTCTGTATTTCACTGATCAAAATACAGAAATGCAAAAATATCTTCATTTTCAACCTACTCTTTCCTTTCTGGCAAAGGGAACATACAAAGATGGACTTTGCAATGATAAATGCTTATAAATCAGTGGCTCTGAACGACAGAAGTCCGCAAAGTCTGGGAAATCCCATAGAGGAAGTTCAGCACTTCTCTCTCCTCTCTATCAAGAAACCTCCAGTCTCACATTGCCAGCTGGGCACTGTTGCAGTATCAAAAAAGGATGGGGATAAACTCTGAAAAAAAGGTCTAAATGTAGAGAAGCTGAATAAAATTTAAAATATTTAAATAGTTTCATGGCCTCAAAATTTCAAATTTTTCAAATTATATAACAGCATTTACCTTCCTTCAAGTTAATGGTTCATGGTACACTGTCATTAAGGGTTTACCGGGAAGTAACATCAGATCTGTTGAAGGATTAGCTTACAGAAAATTGGAAGCTAAACTTGCTTCAGTGCATGCCTGAGTTCTGCCTATGCTTCAAGCTAGCTTTGATCCAGAGTTCCCTGGGAAGTTTTAGCATTTCACTGTGGTCACAGTATTTAGCTCTGCCTCTCCAGTGGTCATAGGAGCACTGGCATGACTCTGTATTCCACAACCTTGTGGCTCCTAGACTTGACCTGGTTCACACCACTGTCATTCAGAACATAACTCAGGACTTTCAATATCTGCCCATCTGCCTTCAGTCCTTTACACCTTTCTCTGAAGCTGGCCCTCACACCTGAAGTGATTTACCAAAGACTGCATAATTAACCAATCAGATTGTGTTGGAACAGCAAAAATACCATTTTCATTCTCTTGGTTTAGCTATCAATACTATCACTGAAGTTTCTGGTTCAGAAAAAGATAAATTTGAATGTACAAAATACAGTTGCCAAGCAGACCATGGGACTTGTCCATCCACTTAACCATCAGCTTTCATAACTATTTCATGATTATCTGTTTGTTATATGTACTTCCCTGGGACTGCTATGAGGTGACATAAAGTACAGAACAGTTATTGAAATAGAACCATTAATTGCCTTGGATTTTCCACTAAAAGCATCATGAGGTGTGAATGCAGAGTTATGGCTTCAGTGATGCAGAAAAGTCTTCTGCCCTAAATGGTTTCTCACAGGTGTTTAATAACATTAAGCTCCTTATCAATTTCCCATTACTGTCTCTTCAGCAGTTAAAGCAGTGAGATTAACTGTCCCTCCTGAGCACTTGTAGCAGGACGTGACTGTGACTTTATGGCAATGTCCTGTGAGTGGGACATGGTCTGGGCACAGCAGAGCCACACGCCGATGTGTCCCAGCAGAGCTCAGACCCTCAGCAGGTCACTGAGCGCGAGGGGACAGAGGCTGGGAGCTCTGCTGACAGCCTGCAGTGCCCATGTTGGACCTTCACCTTCTGGAAGTCTCTTCCTTTTTCAAAACTAACTGTCTAAGCAGCTCCTGCCTTCGGGAAATTTTCTGGCCTTTTTCTTAAATCCTGATTGATTTTGCTTATCTCGTCCTCCTCTTCCCTAATCCAAAACCACTCCACATTAAATGAACACTACAAAGGAAGTGGGTGGCAGGTGGAACAATATGGAAAATAATCTAGACACAAACATAAGGTAATAGAAAAATATCCTTGATAATTCCTTGGAGGGATTTTCATCTATTCTTTATCCCCTAATCTATTTCTAAAATATAGGATTTTTAAATTCTCTGCTGCTTGCGGTTTGCACTGTGCACTGCAGAAATATCCTGACTTCCTCCAGGGATGTTATTGAGCTCTCACACACCTCAAACTTCCATTTATATTGGTAGAAATCTGAGGGGTGCAGCTGAGAAGAGTAAGGTTCATCTGCCTCTACAACTGAGGGATCAGCTCCCTAAGCCCACCACAGAGATTCATTTTCCACATTTTCATGAAAATAATAAAGAATACAATGGTGAATGCAAGATTTGAGGTTAAAATAAATCAAAGGATTGTTTGTATTAAGTGTATGAGATTTACAGCATCTGCAGGAAAATTTCAATCATAAATTATTGCAGCTGTAAAAATAGAACTACTAAGAAGAGAACTTTAGCATGGTTCTCATAAATAAGGAAATGCACAACAAAGTGGAAATTAACTGGTCAGACTAGTGTCTCAGAGGAAGAATTAACCATCTGCTGAGTGAATATTAGCTGCTCAAGTGATTACTGGACAAAAAGCAGTAGTGTTTACAAAGAATTAAGGCATATAGCTCCAAAACAAGATGAGAAAACAGGAGTGAAATAATTATTTTGAATCTGAGATGAGGTTGACCTTACCTTTATAAGGGTGTTCTGTTTTAATCACTGGGATTTAAAATAAATGGGGGAAATTAATGAGCATGTAGTGATCCTAGTAGAAAAATTTAAAATTTAAAATTTTAATTTTAGAAAAATGTTTTCAAAGAGTTAACTTGCATGTGATGAATAGCAATACATCAGTCTTCTGAAAAAATTGATTTATTGATCAATTTTTCTAATTTTGAAAAAGAAAATTCCTTTGGAGACAATGAAATATTAATTTGACCAATATAAAAGATTATTTGGGTTAAATATATGCACTAAACTTGCTCATCTATAACAATAGCATTTCTACTAAATATTGTAGACATTGGGGTTTTAAAATACAAATGAGAGCAATGAAAGGAGAAGAGTGAGAAAATTATGAGAGAACACAATAACAGTAGGAGAGCAAAAAAAATGAAAGTCTATTTTAAAGACCATTTATCCCTATGTTTTTTCTTCTTTCATCTCTAAAAAAGAGTGGAAATGAAAATCAGAAATTAAGATTTGAGTGCCATTGTCGCAGAGATATCACCTGTGTTATAGCACATTGCATGGATGAAAAACTAACCAATCCTTTTACAACAAAACACCGCATTACTACTGGTAGCGTGATCTCTATAATTCAGAATGCATATCTGCAGGGTATGGAATGCTTTAAGGTCACAAAAGTAAATAAATAAACCCCACACAACAGAAACATGTCAAGGGCAAGTGAAAATGCAGAAGGGTAATGGAAAGGAAGATACAGGAAGTGTGAAAAGTAAGAAAGCAGTAAGGAAAGTGAGAAGAATCAAAGGAGCAGAGAAAGAACATTTACATAAAATGCAGAAAGCCTAAAAGACGGTGAGAGAAAGCATGAACTCTCTGGAGAGAAGGTAACACAGCTGACCTCCTGCACAGCATGAGATCTGCAGCCAAATTTTCGTTTCTGTGTTTATCCTGTCATGCATCAAATGGCACATCAGGCAAAATGTTTTTATTTTCAGTTTACTTGCTAGAATTACAGAATATGCTGAGTTGGAAGGGGTCCATCAGGATCTCTGAGTCCAACTCCTGGCCCTGCACAGGACCATCCTCAAGAGTCACACCATGTGCCTGAGAAAGTTGTCCAAACACTTCTTGAATTCTGCCAAGCCTGGTGCTGTGACCATTTCCCTGGGGAGCCTGTTCCAGTGCCCAGCCACCCTCTGGGTGAAGAACCTTTTGCTGACATCCAACCTAAACCTCCACTGACCCAGCTTCAGGCCATTGCCTCGGGTCCTGTCACTGTCACCCCAGAGCAGGGATCAGTGCCTGTCCCTCCTGTTCCCCTCACAAGGAATTGTAACTGCACTGAGGTCTCCCCTCAGTCTCCTCCAGGCTGAACAGACCAAGGGCCCTCAGCCCCTCCTCACACAGCTTCCCCTCCAGACCCCTCACCATGTTCAACACCCTCCTTTGGACACTCTCTAACAGGTGAATATTTTTCTTATACTGTTCTGCCCAAAACTGCCCTCAATATTCAATATGAGGCCACCCCAGAGCACAGCAGAGCAGGACAATCCCCTCCTTCCTTTGCCCAGCTGGTGATGCTGTACCTGATCTCTCCCAAGAAATGACTGGCTTTTCTGGCTGCCAGGGCAAAGGAATGTAGATTTTGTTTTTCTATAGAAGACTGTTAATCTCAAATATACATAGGTGTTCAAACAAGACAAAAAAAAAAAACAAAAAAGAAGAAAAATCCAGAAGTGCAAACAAATCCTACCTTTTAAAGAGATGCCTTGTATGGAAATAAGGAAGTATGGAATTATGACAGTAATTGTACGTAAAACACATTTTACATTATCACACAAGTATCTTATTTAGGTATTACTTCAGAAACAAGTGTTTCTTGCACTACAGATTTTTAATAAACAAGATATTTGGGCTGAGACAAATACCTCCTGAGACATTATTTAAAGTTCTTTTAGATTAATTTTAGCAACACATCTAACTCTGAAGTGAGACATTGCTGAGTGTCCCAGGGATAGGAAAATTTGATGCTCATGGGCAACGAGTGAAAACCTTGGGGTGGACCTGTTGAACATGTTTTAAGTTGAACCTATTAAGTTTCTTGTCATGTTTAAGGTCATCCTTTGAGTTCTAAAATAAACTACACATCACTAATGAGGTTTATTAGGATGAACTAGAGGTAACATCATGTTTGCAAAGTTTACAGAGTCCACTGATGTCAAAGCTGAATATGAACAGTTTTATCAGCAGCTGTCTTCTCCTGTGTGTTGCCCATCTCCCATTGCATGACTCCTCTATCTATCAATGGCACAAAGGGCAGCCAGTTCTCCAGTGTCTGGCAGTGGTTCTTGGCACAGTTTCCTACCAGGAAGGTGGAAGGGATGGAAATGGGTGATGATCCTTCTCATCTTTCCTCTTTACAAGCAGAAGCCCCCCACACTAAGACAATTTCCCAGTGAGGCAGAGAAAATGTTTATGTGAAGTCAGCAGGTGTCTGTGAATGTCAGGACAGGAGTAGCTGAGGGCAGGGGTTGTTCTGTGTGCCAAATACAGATGGAGCAAAAGCCCTGCTGATGCAAAATTCAAAGAATGTTACACAAACCGCATACATAACCCTTACCCACACTGTTTAGCAGAGACAAACACTCATCTGAGCTCAGGCATCCCAGCTGCATCTGCCTGGCCCACAAGAACTTCCACTGTTTGCAGACCCTCTTTTTGACTTCTTTTTCCCTGACATCAGCCCAGCCCTGCCAAGTGTGACTCCCCCAAGCCCTGCAAAGGTTGCAGAGTTAAGGTTAGAGTTAATGTTTGGGCCAGGGTTAGATCTGAAAGTTTCTTTCCTATGCAGCTTTTCCTCTTAGAATTATTCCTCCTAGTATCTCCCAGGACAAGGTTGCCTCAAGTGGCTGAATGGCTGCTTAGAGAGCCTGAGATGTATTTAGAGTCTAAGGAGATGTATTTCCCCTGAAAGAGCAACTTTCAAAGGAGAGCCTTTTCAAACACTCTCAGATATATTACTCATTTGTTTGCAGTCCTTAGATTTTGAGTCTGTCCTGTATCTTTCATGCTGAGAGGCTCCTTAAAGCATAGGGGAAAGGGGAGGCAACACAAAACCTGGGTGAGTATCTAACAGCATTGTGACAGGTGCAGTCAAACTGTCATCTTCCCTCACCCATTGGGACTGTGTGAAAACAGTCCTCATTAAATTCTGAAATAGCACTGGATATTCATAATGACCTTTTTGCCTTTTAAAGAAAGGTCATTCTATCTTGTTTCTGCCAGTACTAGCTAATTGAGATGTAAATGTTGTGCCTGGGCTGAACCCACTAAAATAATTTCAAGAGGATCACTAAGCAGCCATCACCTTGTAATAACATTTAGCCATTCTCACGGTGAACCTGTACACAAGTATTCAAGACATGTTTGAGAAGAAAGGCATTGCATGCCATTATCTTTTTTCCCAGATGCTAAAATTCCACACTGCTAATGCCTAGAAAAACTAAATTTTTTGTTATCAAAACCAGAGATTTACCAGTCATGTTCTAGAAAACATACAACCATGGAAATAGTCTAATGGACATAATAATATACTTGCCAGAGAACACAAATTTAAATCTGTTTTCCATACTGAAATAGGATTGACATTTTTCAGAATATTTCATGTATATTGCTCTTACTGTATTTAGAAACTGGCAGAACTCCAGTGGAAATAGAAAAACATATCAGCTTTTTTGAAACTCAGAGACCCTATTTGAGATAAAACTGCTGTTATTTCTTGAACCCCTGTGTAATCCAAGTGTACACCAACCAAAATCCAGTGTTTAACAGCTGCAACAAAGCAAGGGATTTGTGTAAAGTGGGAAAGGGACAATTAGCTGGGAAAGCACTAGAATGAACACCAAGTCATAGCCACCAGCAACCATGATTACTTTTGCTAGGGTCAGATGTACCCGTTTAATGGCTAAGTAATCTTATCATCAATGATTATCATCAAACTATTTCTTAGTAACACTGTCACAAACTGCATCAAATGAAGTAGAATATTTAGAAGAAAACGCATCATCCAAACTGATTGTTAAAAGAAATGAAATAATTTTTGTAATGCCAAATAATGCTTTCTATTAAAACTGACATGTAAGAGAGACGAGACTAATTTTTTTAGATTTTATTTCCACCTGTTAGTGTAGTATATTCTACTGAGTTACTGATCAGTAACATTAAAACTAGTTTGCCATACATTGTTAGTCACTAAAAGTAAATGGGTTTTTTGCAGGAAAATACATGGAGTCTTAGCATCATAGAATTGTTTAGCTTGAAAAAGACCTCTAAGAAAGAATTTTATCCTCTTGGTTAATTGCATTAACCAAGCATTGACCAAGTCCACCACTAAATCAGGTAGTGTAACATCTACATGTCTTTTAAATACCTCCAGGGATGGTGAATCCAGCACTTCCCTGCACAGCCTCTTTCATGTTTTACAACTTTTAGGTGAAGAAATTTTTTCTAATATCCAGTCTAATTCTCCCTAGGTGTACCTTGAGGCCATTTACTCATCCTATTATTTGTTACCTGGTAAAAGTAATGAACCCCCACCTTGCTAATATCTCCTTTCAGGCAGCTATAGAGAGCAGGACAAGATCTCCCCTGAGCTCCTTTTCTCCGGGCTAAGCACTCACAGCTGCCTCAGCCATTTCTCCTATGACTCTCCAGACCCTTCCCCAGCTCTGCTGCCCTGCTCTGCACTCACTCCAGCCCCTCAATGCCTTTCCTGCAGTGAGAGGCCCAAAACTGGACACAGGATTGGAGGTGTGGCCTCACCAGTGCTGAGCACAGGGGGACAATCCCTGCCCTGGTCCTGCTGCCACACTATTGCTGATCCAGGCCAGGTGCCATTGGCCTCCCTGGCCCCCTGGGCACACCTGGATCATGTCCAGCCACTGTCAACCTGCACCCCCAGGTCCTTTACCAAAGGAAATTTTTCCAGCTGCTCTGCCTCAAGCCTGGAGCATTGCATGGACTTGTTGTGACTCAAATGCAGGACTCCCCTTCTCCTTGTTGAAGCTTTTACATCTTGCAATTGCTTGATGATAAATGACATTTAAGCAATTTCCTCTAACAAAATCATAATACTATTTAAATTAAATGACTAGACAATTATTTGAGAGCATGTGACTCAAAGGCTCAACAGTTTAGAAGTTTGCATGGATGCAAGTATTCTGTATGGTTTGTAGTTCTTTGTATATCTGCCTTGGGAGATCTGGAACTTTATTAATTCCAGTTACTACCAGAAAAATTGGACTTTTTCTTTGCTCTTGTTCACCTATCTTCATATAAGGATGATAAGGATCCCAAATAATTGTCTAGTCATTTCATTTAAATTGTATTATGATTTTGCTAGAGGAAATTGCTTAAGTGCTATTTATCATCAAGCAGTTGCAAGATGTAAAAGCTTCAACAAGGAGAAGAGGGGTCCTGCATTTGAGTCACAACAAGGATAAGGGAAAATGGTGAACTAGGTTAATTCTCCCCACCTGGTAAAGGCATACCAGCCTTTCAATCTTGTTCTATTTTGCAATGCAAATTGGTTACTGCCATTCCAGCCTTGCCTGCTATAGGGTTAACAATGATTTGTACCCATGTTTTAAAGTTGAAAATTCATTTTAATAGTTCTTTTCTGAGATGAAGTAAAGTAATAATGATTACTTCATGGAAATGTAGATTTACTTCTGTAACTCACCCACATTTAATGATTCATTTGAGAAACTGACGTTAAATACTGAAGAAAAAAAAGATTATAATATATATTTCCTTTAGACTCCAGCAAACTTTATTGATAATGCTGGAAATCACTGTCTTCATGAACAAAACTCATCAATTCTTGTTTATTTCCAGTACAATGTGACACACAAACAGCACTGTCCAAGGTTCTATTTCTTTTCCTGTATGGTATCTTGCTAGTATGTTTATCTTCAGTTTTATGAATTTGTTTTTTAAATTTGTTCTCTTAGGCTGTGACATTAGAAGCAGGGCAACATTATCTATTGCCTATAAAAAGGTGCTTTCTCTGTCTTATTTAAAAAAGTTGTGTTAACAGCTGACAGAATTTAAAAGGAACAAACCTTAAATATTATTTATTATTTTATTTTATTATTGCGTAATGTGCTAGACTCTTTCTTGTTTTCTAAGCTAAGATTTTTTCTAGTTCATTTTAAGGTTAATTAATTTCCTGATCCTACGAGCATTCAGACTTTCTTGAATTCAAAAGTGACATATGACTTCAATGAGCTTAATTTTCAGTTCACATTAAAAATTGGCTATTTTTTTCACAATAACAATTGGCTAATTGTTGAGAATCTAATGAAAAAAAAATAGTGTAGATTGTGGATAGAGGCTAGGTACTCACATGCATAACTGCAGTACTAAAACTACACTGCAAGTGCCTTCCACCTCAGGAGATGCCAAAAATCAATAAATAAGATACTATTATTATTTGAGGGGGTTTACTGTAAAATTCTTTACTCAGCAATTTTTCTTTTTCTGGTCTTCTGCACAAACACCTCAGCTGAGATTATTGCAGAGCAGCTCATAGGCTGTGTGAAAGTAAATGGATTTTTACCCAGGTTTCCCAGGGGAAGGATGTCTGTCACACCACGGTTTGGTAGGTGTTCTGTAGCACAGCATCTCCACACCATATCAGCTTTAAATATAAAAGCTAGGACTGCTTCTTTGTATTTCTTTCAAGGCTGAGAGCAGATATCCAGGGCATCTTGTACTCCAAGGGAAATAGCTTTGTTCCAAAGACTAGATAGGACTCTTGCTTTAAAATTTATGGTGGATTACTCCTTAACACTCATTTTTTTGCATAAAATGGGCACATTTATTCTATTTGTTTAGATATGTATTCAAGGGTGAACTGAGCTCATGCTTCTCCAGTGACTGCAGGGACATCCTAAGAGATTAACAACTAATTTAATATTGAGACAGATTAAGGGTAACAATATAAGTTCTGCTTCTTTCTCAGATTTTGTCAGCCCCTGTGGACATGAAACTGCAGAGTCATGGGCTCCTTTTTTCTTGAAACCATTGTCTCTCCAGAGGAAGGAGAGGAGAAGGAGGGCATTCTATTGCCCAGTCATCATTGTCTCTCCTTCACACACTCAGGACCACGAACAGCATTCCCAGTTTCTTTTTCCACCAGCTGTAAAACCTTCCCCACTCTCTGCCTGCTCTTTTCCCCATCCCACAGGAGGAGCCTTGCCCTGCAGTCCTGGCAGGGTTTCTGGGGCAGCTCAGAGGTGGCTGCTGCTGTCCCTGATCAACAAAAGCTGTGCCAAAGCCAAGAGACTGCAGCAAAGCCATCCCCCACTTGTGTCATGGTGCAGGTCAAAAGTTTTGCTCCTTGGGTTGAACCCAGCCTCTAAATTGCCCTATACTGCATAGACTGTGGTATTTTTGGGGTACCCAGGGTGAAGGAGGACTTGAGAATCTGACTCTATGTTCTTAGAAGACTAATTTATTATTATATTATATTATATTATATTATATTATATTATATTATATTATATTATAGAATTATATGCTAAAACTATACTAAAGAATAGAGAAAGGATCCTTACAGAAGTTTACAAAGAATGATAATGAAAACTCTGCTTCCAGAGTCCTGACACAGCTGGATGGTGATTGGTTGTTAAGCAAAAACAATTCACAGAAAACCAATGAAACATGCACCTGTAGGATAAACAATCTCCAACCACATTCAAAGCAGCAAAACACAGGAGAAGCAATCAGATAATTATTGTTTTCATTCTTCACTGAGGCTTCTCAGCTTCCCAGGAGAAGAAATCCTGCAAAGAGATTTTTCAGAAAATATGACAGTGACACAGAGACCTGTCCAAAGAATAGGGAGAAACCTGGGGAAGGGGCTGTACTCCAAAATCTCAAATGGTGGAGCAAAGTGGAAAGTGATCTTTCTGTACAAATTTTTCTGAATATGGGTATTGATAGTTAATCCTGTTCCTACTGCAACTAATGGGAATAAGGTCCAAAGATCTCTCCAATTTCACTTTTTACTTTACATTGCACCTTTAACTCAAACTGATGCTGAAGGAGCATTAAAATGAAGGTGGCAACTGATTACTTAATGCTATTCTAGATAAAGCAAAAACTAAATATTGAAAATTATGCCCAGCTGTGAAAAATAAACAGAAGCACAAATTGTTGGTTCTGTGCATTAATACTGTAAATAGATGAGAATAGTCAAGATACGAGCTAGTTAATTTTGGAATAACATATAAGTGTGTGTTATTGTTGCTTTCATAAAGTGCAATTAACATATATTTTTGAGTACTTCTACATTTGTGCCTGAATTTTAGTATAAAAATATTAAAATATATATTTATTATCCTGAAATAACTATGTGGGGATTTATTTGAAAGAAACAAAGTAAATTTCTTTATTTTTAATTACATTTATAGCATCTTCTTTGAAGATATAGGAAAAATATTTTTAGCTTCATCCAGACCTTGCTGAAGTTGACAAAAAGTCTCCTGCTGAGTTCAATGGGATTTGGATCAAATGCTTGGTAACCTCAGGCATGATTTCTCTGGTCCACTCTGGTCTAGTCATGCTTTGAGAGAGGTACACCTCATTTTCCTATTTTAATTAATAGCAAAAAATATCCAAAAACATATTTGGGGGGTTTTCCATTTGGTTAAAAGGAAAATATGATCTAATTGTTAAACATCTTGTGATTCATTAATTTAAATAATATGTAAATGTATATCTTCATGTCTCATCACTATTTCTCTTTATTTCTGTATCTTCTTACCAATCAGCAAAGGCACTGGTTAGGAGAACTTTTGACACATTTAATAAACAGGTAAAAGTTAAACCACTCAACTCATCATGCCAATTGTGCCACAGAAAATACATTTATTCATATAGTTTATAGCACCACACTGGACATTACTGAGTTAAAAAATTTTGAAGTAGAAGAGAAGTTTAATGGTTACAAATTTGGAGATGCATCCAAAGTGTCAGGACTTGTCATTCCAGAACAAGTTTCCCCCAGCATTTCTTGTTTTTCTTTGATGTTTTTTGATTCAAAACCAGAACCAAGAGTCTGTCAAATGCTTGCAGAGCAGCTTCTTTAATAGCCAGGCTGCCAAGCTGGCTGACTTTTTAAACAGCTCACACCTCAACTCAATTATTGCTTTAATTGACTAAATTGATTGTTTAATATTCATTACATTATTCACCAAGCTACTTACCAATATCCTAAGAATATTTTACAGGATTTTATTTTCATTATTCATGCTGACAATTTCTCAGCAAAATTTCCACTGTGCCTTCTGGTCCCCACTGTGAAAAGCAGATTCATTAATTTAACACCTTCTAAAAGAGGTAGATTTCCCCACCTGTGATGAAAGATTATATGATAGACAGCAGAATCCTTAATATATTCTCTTTTTTTTTCAGTAGTGTTACTTTGAATGTATGTATTTATATTTGTATGTGTAATTATAAATGAGCATATATGCATATATAAGTGTGTATATATTCATAGATCCTTCACAATTTTTGCCCTGCTCCTCCTACAAAACTGTTTTGCCTCATTGACCTCCTATAGAACTGTTTTACCTCATTGATTTTCAATTACTCTAAAAATGCTTTTGTGTAATGACTGGTCAGGATTGTGCATAATTGCCTGGAGATTTAGATTCAGAGAATTCAACGTGTTTGCTTAAAGTCTAAACACAATATATCCAGTCCTTTGAAACAATAGTCTGTAACAAAGTATAGCACTGAACTTTGATATAAAAAGCAATACTTGGTGAGATTATGACATGTATGGAACAGCTGTTTTGCTAATCAGTTCATGTCACAGTGCTCCTTCCAAACTTCCATGGTTTTGTTTCTCCAGGGATTTATTTGCTATATTGTAATCACTAACAGAACAGAAACCCAGATATTCAAAACCAGAAAACATTTAGATTGTATAGTTTTGAATACAGTATATTCTTTCAAAAGTAAAAATAAAAAGTGAAGACAAAATATGGTAGTAGAAACCAAATACTTCAGAGGTGTTTTTCTTACTTTTTTCCTGTCCATCCTTAACTATGATTATTTAGATATTAGTTTGCATCTGCCAGTACTGTGGGTCAAATTGTGAAATTGTCAAGGTCTGTCACTATTTCCAAACCCAAAAAATGCTATTAATAAAACTAGTAATAGTATGTCCTAAAACCACCAAACTCTTCTCAACCAATGTCCTAAACAAAGTCTACCCTTCTAGAAAAAAAACATAATGTGAAAGTGACAATAAAGTATCAACTTTTATCCCTATTTCTCCAGGAACTTCACAGGGAGACATCCAGTTGTGAGTACTTCCAATTTTCATCTGATAATCCATGGACTTATTTTACAAAGGAGGAAAAACAGAAGATGAGAATATAAAGTAGTCAGAAAGATATTTTCCTAGGACCAAATTAGGCAATGTTTTTTTTAGCAAATAAGGGGTTTAGACCACATTCTGACTCTGGCAAAGGTCACATTATCTATCTATCTATCTATCTATCTATCTATCTATCTATCTATCTATCTATCTATCTATCTAAAGGTCCTAAAGTGCAGTAGAGCTATATATAGGATAGATATCGCTATATACCTATTCAGGTTATTCATGTTAAAGACAAAGGACATTAAGCATTTACTTCTCTAATATCCTCTCTCAAAATCTTTTAATTAACCTTCAAAATCTTAGTATTATTCAATTAGAGAAATTAAGTAATGCACTTTGCCTAGTTTTTAATTCTAAGAGTCAACAGCCCACATGGGGATAATGTGTTCTTCTTAATATTTACCAAATGATGAAAGGATTGTGGTTTGGGGCAATATTCCATGAGTGCATCATAAACTTGAACAATTAAAGCAGATTCAACAGTGCCCCTGTGCTATTAATATTAAGATCGGAGTTTTAAGATGTTTTTTTTTTTTAGTTGACATAGTTTGTCACAAAATAAATGTCCACCTCTGAAATGAGACTCTGCCTGCTGGGTCAGTGGCCCTTTGTCTTGTGATGGAGAGCTGGTTGTTTTGTGACATGTACTGGGTGCACCCTAATCAGAAATCAATTTATTTTCATCTAGGACCTATGCCCATGTCCAAGCCCAATTTTAAAGCAGACAGAAATAGATGAAGGAGCTGCAAATTGTTGTAATTTGAATAATTTTTATTTCTACATGAAAGCTGATGCAAATGACAGGAGTTTTCTTGTTTTTAGTTGTTTTTTTTTATTTTATTTTAAGCAAATTTTTGTGCAAGCTCTAGGCCTGAACCCCAGAAATTTTAGAGACACATTAAACTGCCATAAATTCATAGCTGTGAGCACATAACTACTTGCTTGCACAAAAAATTAATAGTTGAGATGCTAGGTTAAGCCTACATGTTCTCTGAGTGATCATTATTTTTGGGGATTTCATCCCAATTCCTGGTTTGAGATCACACAATATTTCATCCCATCATCCTAATTATTCTCAGATTAAATCTGCATATTGTCAGATTAGCTCACAATCAATATCAAAAGTGCCTAGCAAGAATGATCTGGATAAGTTATAATATCCTTACTTCCTTGATGCATAGAAACTACACATTCACTTGGCCTTTGTGTGGAACTGAAATATGAGTCTTGTTTTAAGGTCCCAAGGGAACATCTGATTGCACTAAAAAAGTATTTTTTTTATCATTTTTGTAATTACCCTGACATCACTGGGTCACCAATAATTTTGGTGACCCCAGAGGATTTTCTATATTGCTGTGTTTCAAACCAAATCTTGCTCTGATACTGCTTTAAAGTGAACAAAGATGGCCCTATTCCTTATACAGCAAGAACTTCAGAACACGCTTGAAGGGGAAAACAAGTATGGCTTTATATAGAAAATTTGAACGCTCAGGTTTTTTCCCAGGGATTCCAGAGGCATTAAGCTGGGCTGATTCCTATGTGGTCTTTGCTGCATTTCTGGGATGCTCTGCAGAACTTCTACCCCCATCCACGTTTAGCAATCAGTGAAGCAATTCTGGACCAGGCGTCAGAGTCATGCAAACACCAGAACCCTGGGCTTTACAGCACCTGAGAATATTACCTGTACACAAAGTCCCAGAGATGTCAATGACAAGGCAGAGGATGCCTCATGCTGTTCCCAGGTGGAGGTTTGTGCTGTCAAACCTCAGTGCTCAGTTTTCCAGGCACCAGCAGGAGATGCTCCTGTTAACACTAATAAAAATGTCAATGAAGGGGAAATAAAAGTGAGAAACTTCATTAATTTCAAAGGGATAAAACAAAGGATGGCTTCATTGGTAAGTTTACTCTCACCTTTTTGGAAAGGATTTTTTTTCCTTGAATAAGAATGATTTTTAGTGTTACAAAGCTGGAATCTGGGCTCCCTTTAAAATTCCTGACTGTGAGGCAATCTCTACTCACAGTTTGCTGACACAAATGAAAGATGGGAGGAAATAACTCTCAGCTGATAAAACTTTCTCTAACCTGTGTTTTCAATGTGTATTTTCTCCATGAGATTCAGGATTCTTTATGGTCTTTCAAGAAAAAAGAAGGGAAAAAAAAAAGAAAAAAGAAAGAAAAAGCCAATTTTTTCCTTTAACATTTGTATAGTTTTCATGCCAGTATTTGCACATACCTGTTCAGCCAACTGTCCCTGACAGTAAGGAACTGAATCCATTAATAAAATTTGTGCCTTTCCTAGACAAAGAGACACAAGGGTC